>NC_068379.1:12379300-12697157 GCF_023724105.1 Carassius gibelio | reverse complement strand
CTGCAATCAGATCAGTTGAACTGTAGGTTGATGATAATATTAAATAAATGTTCAGAATCAGCTGATCTCAGAGCTAATGAATAAGCACTGAGGTGTCAACCCTATGAAATACGCAAGCTGAATTACAAACAGCCTGTTATTTGTTTGTTTCGTATCATTTATAAAAAAAATTATATGTTTAAGTAAGGGCGAGGTGTTATTTATTTGCATCACGTGTTGAACAGAGCACAAAAAAACTACTGAGATTTGGTTTACAGATTAAAATGAGTTTGAACACTACATGCACATTTTGCATGGTCAGGGTGAATAACGCAAGAATCAGCAAGACTTCAGATTGCCATTATTGCGATCGGTCTTAAAATTGCTGAACTGTCTTTCCAATGAATGCTCTCCAAACCTTTCATTAGGAAAATACATGAATATCAAATAAGGATGTCGCGCTAACCCTCCATTTGCAAACTGGAGCACAGATGGGTGGTTCTCGGAGTATATATATTCTTGTTCCAACTTTATTTCACATGCAATACCATCCAGACACCTGGACGCACGCAGAAGTGACTACCAAGATGCTCTGTGTGGGTATTTTTGTGGGACTGGTGTTAGAATCCTGGTCTTTACCTGTGCAGGTAAGAGCAGCTAAATCCCACTGCAGTTATGATGATATTATTCATATCTTATGCATACCCAATTTAAGTATTTATTTTGCATTAGAACTCCTCATTGGTTCATCAGACAAGGCTGAGGTCAAAGAGAGACTATCCAGGTAAACTGGTATTTCATGGTGAGCAGTGTAGGTTGTTACAATGAATTGATGTACAGTAAATGTACCATTTTTAATCTCTTTAACAGAGCATTATGTGAAACCAGAAGACATGAATGCCATGGACAGGATCCTCGGAGTCAATCAACGTATGTGTGGTATAGACACAGATATATTTTTACAGGGAGTTACTCCTTTAGCATGAAACGTGTGGTTATCTTACTCCGCCAGTGTCCAGAGATTTTCCTTTAAGAGAGGGTGACATCCTGAGTTCCGGATCCCACGGTGCACATGTCACATGTTTAGCAGATCCTTGCCGCTGGCCCAGATCTGTTGACGGTTTTGTGTATGTACCGTACATCATCTCCCCACTATATGGTGAGTAATCTCTCTGTATGGAAGTGCATGACAGATAATATAAGTGAAAGTTGAATCAAAGTCTCTATTATTAAAAAGAACATTTATATAATTTGTCTTAACAGAGGATATGGATAGAATCACCATAGAAACAGGAATGTTGGACATTTCCTCTGCAACGTGTGTGAAGTTTGTGCCTCGCACACATGAAGCAAACTTCCTTAATATCGAGTCTAGAACTGGGTGAGTGCGTTGCATTCATATACAGCCATGTTCTATTAATGTTCTTTTTACGATTTTACAGGACGATATGAAAAGTCTGAATATTATTAACTCATTGTACCTGTTATTTGTGACTGCTGAAAATTCAGTTTTACATCACAGGAATAAATGACACTTTAAAATATATTTAAATAGAAAACGGCTATTTTAAATAATAAAAATAATATTTCACAATATTACAGTTTTTTTTTTCTGTATAGTCTATCAAATAAATGATTTGTGAGAATTAGAGCTTAAAAACAAAATCACACTGTCCCTAAACTTTGAACAGTATGCATATCTATTCATATATTTACTTACTATTATTATTGTTGTCCACCGTCGACATAGCTGCTGGTCATATCTGGGAATGATAGGAGGCAGTCAGGCCTTGTCTTTGCAGTCTCCGGGCTGTATGTGGTCAGGAGTGGCAGCACACGAGCTAATGCATGCTCTGGGATTTGAACACGAACAGTCTCGCTCTGATCGTGACTACCACATCTCCATCCTGTGGGAAAACATCCTTGAGGGTATGTTTATGAAACCAGCACTTATTTTGAGCCAGTGCATTCCGTATGACAGTAATGCACGGTTCTTTTCCTAGATCAAAGGGACAACTTTAGGAAGTATGAGACGAGAAACCTCAATACTGCATATGACTATAGTTCTGTCATGCACTATGGGAGGTGAGTATTGGAAATCTACTGTACAGTATGCATAGCCCTACTTCTGCTAAAGTATTAGTTGTCAATCTAAAATGCTTTAAAATTGTGTCTATAACTGTTTAAATAGTCTCTTAAACCCAAGAATTTTGTTTCTTATAAATGAAGCAATGAAAAACAATAGCAATTCATTTTAGGTTAAATTAATACCAATGCACATACAGGTATGCCTTCTCAGAGGATGGTGAACCCACCATCATCCCTAAACCAGACCCCTACATTCCCATGGGACAGCGAGATGGACCGAGTATTACGGATATTCACAAAATAAACATCATGTATAACTGTGGTAGGTATTAATTTCATTAAGGTTTACTTAACTACGCTTCCTATCTGTTGTTCATTTTAATCTTTCTTTTGTGTGTCCACTAGGTGGCCGTGTTTGAAACAACAAACTTATGAAATGGACCCAACATAATTCACTGGACAACAGACTACTGACATGTGTTTACCTTTTCTTCTCATTTTATGATTCATTTGGCAGTGCCAGATATTTTGACAATTTATATTACAGTACATTACAGATCATGTTAAATACAGCAAACTATGTTGTAACCGTAAACTAAAAGATATGCATAAGACAGTTTTTTCTTACACCTTGAATACATATGTGTGTATGCATTAATCATCATAATTAAAAAACAAAATGTTATTAAGTATATTTTTATTGTAACAATTTTTAGGTTTTTGGGGGGTCCAAATGACATTTTCAACCTTAACTAATCTTTCCATATACTCTGAAAAAAAAAAAAAATAGGGTTTAATTTTTACTGATTAGTATATTTAAAAAAAAATAATAACTAAAAAATACCAAGTAACACACTGAACTGAATGAAAAAATGTCAAATAGTAAGACTAAAATGGTATTTTCTTGTAAAATGTACTCCAATAATCTTTAATTTACAACTTTATTTTTTATTTTTATTTTTTTTTTCAATTCAAAAATGAAATACATGTTCAGCATTACAGAAGTAGAAGTACATTCTGGTCATTGTATGTATGAATTGCATTTTTTATGTATTTTTGAATAAATTAATAGATCCATTCAAAATAAGTGTCATGTTATTATTATTTTACTCATCTTGAAGATGAAAATAATAAAACAGATTACAAACCTGTTCCTGTTGTGCTTTTATCTCAAGTCATAGATGTGTGTCATCATGTAAGATGAGAATACAGAATTCAAAGCATCTCATGCAAACATATCTGTAAATACCTCGGGCCAGTGGTCAGATGTAATTCACACAAGATCCATCAAGTCTCTCTCGGCTAAACCCATCCGAATGGACAACCTTCCCCTCCGCCATCTCTTTCTGCGAATTCTTGCAGTCACATTTTGCTTTTCACTGTCCAGGGTGAGTAAACTTCACAGGAAGTGGAATGAAAGGTAGAGAGACAGATATGTGAGGAAAATATAACAGAACCATGAAGGAAGCGTTCAGTCAGATGAACTGTAGCACAAGAAATATATTGCAGTGGATAGAATATAACATTGACACAATTTTAAAATCTATTGTCTTCAGAAGGACAAAGCAGAGAGTCAAAAATTTAATTCACTTCTGTTTTCAAAGTCTAGTAGTCTAGTAATTTATTTGTAAAATATTTGTAAAAATATTTCAGTCTAATCCGTGTTTTCAAAAGTTAGTTACTAACATTACTTTATATTTGCACTTGAACACTTAATGAAGCAGATAAAAGCTCTCTGTACACACTGACTGGGATGTAACAGTCTTCATTATATACGTTATATAATAACATGCTTCAGACCTGAATGGGTCAGTGCAGTCACACTGAAATACTTCCATACGATTAACACAAAACCTAGACGCTCCAAACATTCCAAAAAATAAATAAAAAATACAGAAAATGATTGTCTTGTCAATCTCCTGTCAAAATATAATGCTAATGCTAAATTTTATTTCAGCCTCTACCCTCTAACCACCATCATTTTCACAGTCAAATACATTTTTCAAGTGTAGTGCCTTGCAATCAGTGTTTCATGTGACATTTAAACATTTCTTCTAAATAAATGTTTTTGTTTTTCACAGCTCAGGGCTGACTATGGAATCAGAACTGTTGATTGGCTGGCTGGAGGAGAGGGCGGAGCTGAGGGCGGAGTTATCACGTCTGCAGGATGAGTTGGCAGAGAGCAGAGAGGAGAGGAGCCTGGTCCATCAATAACCAGTGTTGTGGGTAACGCGTTACAAAGTAACGCGTTAGAGTACTCTAATTACTTTTTTCCTGAAATGTGTAACTTAACGCGTTAGTTTCGTGCGTAAGTAATCAGTAACTTCGTTATTTTTTTAAAAAAGTAATCCGTTATTTTAAGGAAAGGAAAATCCCGACTGCAGCCTTTTTGTCAGACAGTAGTCCTAGGTCTACTGTGCCACCTGCGGATGTATCAGCGGAGCCGAAACTCTGTGATCGTAAAGTCAATGGCTGTGATGCGTCTGTGCCCTGCGCCTGACCCTGTGTGTGTGTGTGTGTTTTTTTTTTTTTTTTTCTCGAACTCCCGGCAAGATAGCAGAGAGGACAGCGTTTGGTTTATGGAAGTACGCACATTATTTTCAATTTGTCAATGAAAAAGAAAAGAACATAATGGTAAAATGCACACTGCGTTGGTGAAAAGCTTCTGTCGACCGCCAAAAATTCTACCTCAAATTTAACGCTACGTTGTAATCACTGCTTTGAAGAGTAAATGTAAGAGGACTGTGTTAAAGCGAATTTAGGCTTGTGACTGTGAGTGACACTTTAATAATAATTAGTTCGGCTATTAAGCGATTTGTCATTTGCCTGTGTGGCGGTGAAGGATTTAATTCGGTTTGTTATCATTTTTGTTTGACAGGCAGCTGTTAATTTCTGTTAGATCATTGGCTGGCTGGTTGTTCATCATTTCTAAATGGATTTAAATCTGCAAGCCTGTTTAAGGTTGTGTTTACAAGTAAGCATAATTGTACTTTGATAACTGCATTATTTAAAGTTAAAGAAAAATCAGGAGTTATCTTGTGGTGCTCATAATATACAGTAGCCTAGGCTACCCGGGCTGGGTAACGTTAGGTGCGAATTTTGATTAATAATATGTTCTGTGATAATAAATAAATAAAACGCCATGTGGAATAGCCGATTGCAGACTGTCTTTCCTGTTATTGTTATCCTGCAGTGTTAATTTAGTCGGATGACTGACGTTATTCATTGTCGGGAGTCACGACTTCTAGGTGCATTTAAAGGGGCCGGGGGCTGTGTCTGTCATGTGTGAGCCGCTGCAAACGGCTTTTAATTTTTGGTAATGCATGAGTACTCTAACGCGTTACTTTTATGAATAGGTAACGCTGTATCATAACTGATTACTTTTAATTGATGGTAACGTTGTAACCTAACTAACTACTTTCCAAAGTAACTATACCCAACACTGTCAATAACAGAGTGAACACTTGCCAAACTGACGATCTGTCTGTCCCCATGCTGTGGAGCTGTCTCAGACGCTGGACCCCTCTCTGTCTTTAACAGTGCATCTGGATGATGAGCAGAGGGAATGGTGGAGGAAGTCCAGAGAGGACAGAGAGAGAGAGAGAAGCCAGACAGGCCCTGATAATCTTTACACTTCAGAACAAGGTCTGAGCTCACAGCATCGCAACTTTAATAACGCTTCATTAAACTCCTTTAATAGTGATGGTGAAGGTCCCTGTAGGAATTTGAGGGGAATTCACACTTGCAGTGATCTGTAGTGAAAGTGTAACTGGAAGTTATTTATCTTGTAAGTGTTAGTCATTGCATGACATGAACAACAGCAACTTTGTCCAGTGAAGCAACAAAGTCGAGAAAAGTTGGCTCTCAACCTATTTGACTCCAGTGTGTTGGCCGGCCGTCGAGAAGACTCTGTGAAAGTAAATTAGTTTTTACTTTTTACTTCCGAAAAACGAGGCTGCGAAGACTCAGTGGTTAAATTTCATTTAGCAGTACAACCGCAAACTCTTTTTTTGTGTTCCCGTTGTTTTACCGATGACTGCTTCTCTAATCTCAGGAGTTCAACGTGGGATTCACAAAACCCTTGCTCTTGAAAGATGGCTCAGGGCCAGGTTTATTTGGACCAGCTGGCTCCACTGAATCACAAACTGTAAGCATGATAAATAATAGATGTTTACATTTTCAATCGAGCGTTCAAAATACACAGCTGTGGCAATGGGTGTATTGTTTCTGACTTGTGCTGTACGTGGTAGACCAATCACAACAAACTGGGCCATCTGACCAATCAGAGCAGAGTAGGCTCACGGACAAGAGGGGTTTAGAAAGATATATCTATATAAATATAATGTAAATATTATACATATATATATATATAAATAAATATAAAGTCTGATAATAAATAAACTAAGCCAAAACAATGAAGTTAAATGTACAAACAGTACATACAGTGTAGTGTTGTTTTAAGATTGTGTTACGCATATGTGTTGAACATCTCTATCATGTAAGAATATAATAAAGTAGATTGTTCAAGAGAGAGTGAAAGAAAGAGTCTGTGCGTTTCACAGAGGATGCTACGGGATGAACGCAGCCCCACACTGGAGAGCACCCTCATCAAGCTGGAGGATGTGTGGGAGAGTGTAAATAAAGATTATTACGTCTTCAGAGCTTGAATTCCTGTGACTGAGAGGTGTTTGTTCAACGGAGCAGATGTTTGGGGCTCTCGGGGGTCAGCGCTCTTCTGTAGGGTCTGCTCAGCCTTTCGACAGAGGCTAATGAAGCCCTGCAGGACGACCTACGAAAGCTAACAGCCGATTGGTCCAAAGCGGTGGAGGGGGTGGTGCAGAAGGAAATCGATTGGCAAAAAGATAAAAAGGGGAGGAATAACTATTATTATACCATAGGAATTATTACTGTACTATATTTGTGACATTCTTGTATATTTGTCAGTTCAGATCTAGAGACAGATTCCCAGACATCGCAGTCAACACACATACTGATAAAATATTGAATGTACTGTAAATAAATTTTGATTGGATGAAGCAATAGTGATACGTGTAAATCTATAAAAAGTTGCTTCTTTTTAATAGGAACTTTATTTATATCTATTTAATCGCTGCCTTCTCCAACTTTTTTTATATCATGTAAAAAAGAGGTTTTATGTTGCAACAACAAAATCAATTTCTAAGTGTTGCCATAGAAACAGTTCATTTCTGTGTCTGAAGATGTAAATGCAGAAGAATCTCTGTGTTGTCACCTAGTTCGTAATTACAGTAATTCCAATGTGCAGCTGTAAATGTATTTGTCAGTCCTGAAATTTGCAGTGCGTGTGTGGCACGATTCAGGTTGCTTAGCAATGGCTCAGTTTTTCTGAGGATTTTATCAGTGCATTAAACAAGTTGAGTGTGTGTCCTCCAAAAGTGGATGAGAGCGAAAAGACAACCTCAAAGATTGCGTCAGTCATTTTTCACATTAGATATTAGGGCACAAATGTTTTAAAATGCATTTTATTTGACTCACAATGTTGTTATGCAGTAACGATTGCATCAGTCGGTTGTCTGTGACCTCATTCACACCTCTGCAGCTGTAAACATTACCATTGGCACAATTATTTCTCTTGCTCAGACTGAATTGCAGAGAAAGGCTCTGTAAATATAGCTGGGAGATGTTGCTGTCCTTGTGGTTTTAACATCTTGTGTGTCTTAACATCATACACTACTGATGAAAGGATTGGGGTCAGTAAGAGTCTTAAATGTTTTTGAAAGGAGATCAAAATACAAAAAAAAAAAAAACGGTAATATGTGAATTATTATTATTATTACAGTTTAAAATAACTTTTATATTTTAAAACTAAAAAAGCTGAGTTTTCAGCACCATTGCTCCAGTCTTCATCATCACATGATCCTTCAGAAATCATTCTAATATGCTGCTCAAAAAATATTTGTTATTATTTTCACAGTTAAAAAATGTATTATCTTTTTATATTTAATGCTTAATGTTATTAACATAAACTTCTTAATGTTTTTGTATAATTCTTTAAAAAAATCGAAAGTTCAGAAGATCAGTGTTTGTCAAAAGAGATGTGTCCTTGTTGAAGAAAAGTAGTATTTTTCTCTAAAAAAGAAGCTTTAAATGGTAATGAATGCATCCTCTTTACACCATCATTCCAAAAATATTTAGATATTAAGTTACACTATCTTATATTGTATCTTTTATTATCATTGTCATAATAACAACAAAATATCCAGGCAGGTATTAGAAGTTACGTGTTAATTACGTACAGTGTTTCAGTATATTGATGTTTTACTTTTGCTTTTTTTTCAGGATCACAGAGCTGAATATCAAAATAAAAGCTCTTGAATCTGAACGGGAAAAGCAGGAGGCAGAGATGGAGAGAGAACGAGATCAAGAGAGGAAGTGGGACAAACAGATAGAAATAGAGAGAAACTTTGAGTCTGTCAGACATGCTGTCACATCACTGGGGACAGGAAATAATTCGTCCTTATTTTAGTGAAGCATGAATTAATTCATGTATTCACTGCCTTTTTGTCCAGGGTTCTCAGCTCTCAGCAGTCAGGCTCTCTGTCTTCAGATGACTGTCCTCTGTCCTCACTATCATCGCTCAATCTGAGACTGTCCTGCAACTGAGACAACAGGAAGTACAGGTTGGTCATTGTGAAATCACAATTGACCCTGTTTAATATATATATATATATATATATATTTTTTTTTTTTTTGTCTTCTTGTGGACAATTCATTAGTGAATGTTTTTCCAAACAAGGAAAAAAAAATATCTAAATAAAAGAACCTGCTCTTCAAAATTACTTAAAACCTTTATCCTTAAAATGCTGATAAACTGACAAGTTCATTTTTAAATTGAAACGAGAATGAAGTTTTATTTTTACTTTTAATTTACAGTACTGTTCGAATGTTTCAGGTCAGTAAGATATTTTTTGAAAGTAATTACGACTTTTATTCAGCAAAGTCACATTGAATTCTATTTCAAGTAAATTATATACGTCTGAACATTCTTTTCAGCATTGATGATACTAATAAGAAATATTTCTTGAGCAGCATATTAGAATGATTTCGGAAGGATCATGTGACACTGAAGACTACGGTAGTGATGCTGTTTATTTTTAAATTGTAATATTTAGCAATATTTTTGTTTTTATCGTAGTTTTATCAAATAATAGCTACAAAATATATGTAAATAAAAAAAGTAATTGAAAATATATATTATATATAGAAAAACATCTTACTGACCCCAGACTTTTGAACGCTAATGTATTTTTCACAACATAACATAGAATTTATTAGTGGTGATTACAATTAATTATTGGATAATTGCTATAGGCTAATTGGTCAAACTGAAATTGTTGTAAACTGACATGGCTGAATATAGAAGAATAATCTATGGAGGTGTTGAATGTGGCAATGAAAAGGAGATGGTAACTAGTTTTGGCAGTCAGATAGAGGAGGGTGAGAGACTCGCAGAGGAGCTGAGACACGAGAATGAATACTTGAGACGACAGAAAGAGAAGGAGAAAGAGGAGAGAATTCAGCTGGAGAGACAGAGAGAGACAGAAACGGTATGCTTATCCGTCGATCACCACTTTACATTATGCAGAATTCATTTAGGATTTGCATGTCATTAGAGCCCTGTTCAGTCATGCTCATCATACTACATTCTGCTGGTAAATAAATAAAATAGATTAAGTTTATTTGTAAATCAGCATGAAGGCAGAGATGCTAGAGACTGCTCAGCTGTGTGGGAGAGAGACTCGTGCCTGTCTGGAGATGCACAGCCTGCAGGGGGCGCTAGAGAGAGAGAAGCTGGACGGAGCACGAGCTGAGCAAGAGGTGGCCGACACTAAAGATAAACTGATAGAGAGAAGAAACTGCCACAAAACATTCTCACAATTCCAGCAAGACCTCATCACTACCGTTCAAAAGTTTGTTTGTTTTAAAGGTCTCTTATGCTCACCAAGGCTGAATTTATTTTTTAATAAAAATACAGTAGAAACAGTAATAATGTAAAGTGTATTACTACAATGTTCATACAGAGTTGCTCTAACTTTTCTTTTTATCAGTGTTGAAAACTACGGAGCCCCGCACATGACATGCAGGAAAAAATAGTAGGCTAAATCGTGTGCACAATTTACTAATTCGTTCCCTCGATGTTTTACAACGTACGGTGCACATGATTACTATTGCGTTCCATCGATTTGCCAAATTGTTCGCCTGTCGGCAATTTTTTTTTTTTTTTTTTTTTTTTTTTGCATATCCAGGTTTCATCCAGGTGAGTATTTGAAAGTCTGGACAGCAAAACATAAATAAATGTACATGGCCAGAGAGAGTATATGTAAATAATAATGTCAATTCACCCAAAACTCCCACACACTGGCCCTCGGACATCAAGCAGTTCTGCCTGTTTAAATAGATCCATGGAGTTTTGTCCGAGTTGTGTTGTTTCCCATCCATTATTTTGTCATCCATTCAAACCTCTCCATCATTCCTTTACATCAGGGGTCTCCAGACTTTCAGCTAAACTCTGCAGGACACCAGCCCTCCAGGACCGAGTTTGGAGACCCCTGCTTTATGTTGTCCTCCATTTTTTCCTTATCTCATCCCTTCCAGGCATGGGAGTCATTAGTGGCCCTGTAATCCAGTCAAACCCAACTCAAGAGGGAGCTGGCAGAAGATTGAGATGCCTGGAGAAAATGGCTACTTTAAATGAAGCTCTGGCTTAGGACAAGAGAGAACTCTGTGTTCGTGCTCTGCAGGTTTGGCATGCAGGTTTAGCCCATCTTTAGCATAGATCTCTTACACTTCCTAGGGATGTGACCAAATCCCTGCATGCTGCCAGGGGCCTCTTGCTTGTAATTACTTGATCCAGCGCCAGATTGTGTTGCTAGTAGGCCAGGTTTGGAATGGAGGGATGAGAGGTGTGAGTTCTGTTTTCCTGACCCCTCAGCTGGGGACGGAGGTGGCAGAAGTCCAGACCCCGATCCAGACATGTGGTGCAGAGATGCCAGGTCTGACCAGGAAAGTGAAGACCTCGTCACTAGAGGCCAACGAATTAAGGTGCGGCGGCATTGTGAAACAGACATATTTAGAAATTCATAACAGACAAGTCAGCTGATGAAAAGGCTATAGATGTGATGTAAATCAAAGTCTGTGGACTATATTCACGTGGAAGCATTTGCTTCATATTTATAATGGTGGAAATGCAAAATAAAAAAGAACGTATATAATATATTATAACACTACTAAACTAAGAATATCTTGATATAAATATTGTTTAAATTGCCTACCCCTTACTTTTACCTGCTTGTTATTCACAAGGCAGAGTAAAATATGTTTGTGTAGGCAGTTTACAATCTGTAGATGAAGTGTGTCTGTGACTCTAAATAACAGCTAATCATCTCCATAATGAGCTTGAATGAGTTTGGTAGGAATACTAATGAATGAATACATGGGGCTTTAGATGATACTATAAATGTCTGAGTTTATCTCAACAGCTTGTTATATTTGGCTGTCGTATGTTGACCCTATGCTTTCTCAACCAGTGATTCTTTACTGCAGCTGTGTTCATGATCGCACTGTGTTCCAGGGAACAGAGAGAGACTGCTCTGAAAACTCTGCAGCATCTCAGAGACAGAGACAGAGAGAGGTAGAGAGAGAAAGAGAGCTGGAGACAGAGAGAGGGAGAGAGAGAGAGAGAGAGCTGGAGACAGAGAGAGGGAGAAAGAGAGAGAGAGCTGGAGACAGAGAGAGGGAGGTGACTGCTCTCGCAGAACAGAAGAAGAAGAATGAACAACGGATTGCAGAGGTGAGAAACAAAAAAGTAAACAGTGTGTTCTAACTAGGTGCATGGTGACAAGTTTCCAAGTATTTCTCTCTATACATGTGTGTGTATATAATAAATAATAATTGCTAGGTTGTTACCTTTAAAACCAACATAAACTGTTTTATGTTAAGTCTGTATACTAGATCAGAATCTAATCAAATTAAATAGATCAAACTTATTAAATGGGTATTTCAAACAGATATTAATATTGATATACATTTTAAAAGGGCTTTGTTTAAACCATTTTTTGCACCAATCCCCTATCAGTTTCTAACATGCTGCTGTCTCTTGTGGTAGCATGCCTCCAGAAGCAGATTGAACCAGTTCAGGAACAGGCCTCAGGTTTGGTGCAGTGCAGTCAGCTACAAACACAGGCGGAAACACTCACACAGACCAAAGATGTCTTGTTAGGACAAACTGTTTTATTAGAAATAACTTTGGTTTAATGTCTTGGTGTATTTGTGTGTGTATTTAAAATGTTACTTTTTTCTCTCTTAATTGTGTAGGAGAGATTCAGTGTCTACAGACAGACTTGGAGAGAGAGACGGCACAAACAGAAAGGGAAAGAAAAGAAGCAACGGAGGAAAGAAGGAAGAGTGAAAGAGAGATAGAAAACAAAGTCGGAATACAAGAGGATTCAGAGAGATGTTGAACAAGAATCACAGGAAAACAAGTACATGTTTTATGTACAGTACACTTACACATACAAAAACAGTACAAGCTGAAGAGAGCAAAACCGAGAGAGAAAGATGGCAAAAAGAGAGAGAAGCTCTGAATACACCCAGAGCGATGGAGAAGTGGAGATACTGAGGAGCAAGATTGTTGGTTTGTTAAAAGAAAAAGAGGAGCTTTCAGACACAAAATAGATAAATGAAACACAGAACTTGAGAAACTACATACGAAATAACCAGCAGAGCAGAAAACAGCCGAACTAAGAGATTGAGAGATGGGAGGAGAGAGAAAATGAGGTTCAGGGAGAGAAAGAAAAGTTAAATCAGAAGTTTATAGAAAGTGTGGAAAGAGAAAGTCAGAACATCAAGGTCACAGAAAGAGAGAGAAGGCAAAGATGTCTGATCTACTGAAAAAAGGAGGAGGATGAATGCGAAAGAGAGGAGAGGATATTGAAGAGTTAAAATCGAACAATTGACAGTCTGGAAATAAAGTTACAAGAGACCTTGGAGAGCAGATTAGAAGCCCTGGAGAAACACAACACTCCAGTGAAAGAGAACTGGAGGAAACAAGGGAAAATGAAACCAAACAAAAGAAAAGAAGAGAGGGAGAAAGAAATGAGGTGGAGAAGACGGATAGAACGGAAAGATGGAGACTTGATAGAGCTCAAAACCAGAAATGAAGTACTTATGAGCGATAAAGAACATATCTCATTTTTTTGGAAGAAAGATAAAGAAGTATTTAACTGCCACTGAAAGAGGTGAAAGACAAGGTTGAGTGGTGGAAGAGATGAGCTGACAACATAGAAAATGTGAAGGAGAGCGTGAACTGGGTTGCTGAAAGAGAGAGAACAGAACTAAGAGAGCTTCTTAGAGAAAGAGAGGAAGAGGTACAAAAGAGAGAAGAGGACACCGGAGATCTCAAAGGATAGATTTCAGAGGTCATCAAAGAGAAGCTAGAGACCGATGCTGAGCAGAAGAACAAGCAACTTAAACTTCTGAAGTAGCAAAACTCAAAGATGAAAGAGAAGGAGATGGAGAAGCAGAGAGGTGCACCGGAAGCAACTGGAGCTTTAAGAACAGCAGAAACAACTGAAAAGAGAATTAGAAGATCTCAATACCAAAATGGAGGCAGTCATTCAAGAAAAAGAGGACACAGTAGAAACAGTGGAAAAGAGAGATGTCGAGACCAAATGGACCAAATGGAAGACGATTTAAATAATCTTAGAGAATCTGAAAAAAAAAAAAAACCTAAGGAACAAAGATGGATAGTGGCCACTGTACTCTATCAGACTTCGTAGAGATAAATGCTGTCTCAGGGCAAATTGTTAGAGACAGACACACTTAGAAAGGACCTTACAAAAAAGAAACCAGAAACAGAGAGTTTGAGGACCAAGGCTCAGACCCTGCAGACTGAGACAGACAGACTGCACTCCACAATAAGAAATGAGAACATAAAAACTAGACCACTAGAGAATGAGGACTGGGGAAGGCTAACGAACAAATGTCTGCTGTCCTTTCAGAAAAGGAGGAGAGGGACAGCCTCCGAGAGAAGAAGGGTTGAAGTATGTGCTCTTAAAGAGCTTTGTTTTGAGCTATGGAATATTTATATGTAGTCTTATAATGCTAAAAAGCAAGGACAATCTGTTTTTCATGACATGTCCCCTTTGAACACACATTCAGTGAATTTGAATTGTTTTGGGCAATATTAGTAGGAGAAAGAGCTTGAACCAAAGGCCCAGTCTGTAAATGAATTGGAGACAGACTCTGCTGTACTGGGGCGTCTGTCAGCAATGCAGCTGGCCGTGGCACAGCTGGATGTAAGAGAACCTTCTGCAGAAGAAATACACTCATCTGGAGAAGATTGAGAGACTAAAAACTGAGTGACAGCATCTGAGAGAGATGCTGACACAGGTACCTAAACGGCTCACAAAGGGACCATATATTATGATGTCAGTATGATTCATAGCCATGATCACTGTATATATTTGGCCATCACCAGATTGAGCTGGAGAGGGGGAAGATAAGGTGTCAGCGGTCAGCTCTCAGACAGAAGCTGGAGTTCTGGTTCTGATACGATGGAGGAAATACATTTGTGTTTTGTTCTGGGTGTCTATCTGTGATTGCCACTATTTAAAATATCATGTGGAATATATTATTTTTATTATTATAATATAAATGTGTTAGTTTTAACAACCAGTGTTAGTTTAGAATTACTTATATAATTTTATAGTATTTATTTATATTTTGATTAGCTATATATATATATATATATATATATATATATATATATATATAATATTTTTTTCAATTTAATTTAATTTTAATGTTTTACTCATGCTATTCTAGTTTTTAATAGGTCTATGCAGCTTTAATTGACTTATATTTCTTATTTGTTATCTAATAGTTATCTAATACTTGTTTTATTTTATATTAGCTTTTTACCCAAAAATTTTTTCATAGTTTGTCAAAAATAAAAACACTGTTAGTAAAATGCTAATAACAAAATATTAAAGTCTGTTGTGTTTTATGTTTTTTTTTTTTTTGGGTAATTGCTAGTGAAAAAGCAAAAATAGTTAAACATTGTGCTGTATAGGCCATCAGATGGTACCGAAAAAGGAAGAGCTTAAATGTCTCAGAGTCCGAGCCTATGAGCTGGAGGAACAGGTTCATTCTTAACACTTAATACAACCCTTCATTTGTATTTTGGCATATAAAATAACCCTCAAAACTTCAATTCAATTTTCTAGGTTCATCATCTTCGTCTCATGTTGGCCGTGGACCATCAGCAGAGGGCAGAGTTCATAGATCGCTCTCTGAAGAACAGCCAGAGTCTGATGTCACTGAGACAGGTTCTGACTGAGTCTCTAGCTGCGGTGTCCCAGTGGCCCGTCCCCTCAGCGCTGGAGTCAGAGACACAGAGGCTGGACAGGAGCATCAGAGAGGAAGAGCTCCGATTGTCTCTCAGTGTCGGCATCTCTCTTGAAAGCCAGAGTCTTACAATTAATTACAAAGCACTTGATTTTAATGACGGGTTATGTAATTTAAAGGCTCTCATGCTACTGTGAGTGCTTGTTGCTTTACTTCATATGAACTCTTACAGTGTGTCACCAGGGGGCGCTGTTTGAATGGAAAATTTGTGTGGCCCCAAGTCACCCGCACAGCCAAATCTACCGTACATGCTTGTAGTCTTATCTTAATCAACTTTGACATTACCAACCGTAATCAAAATACATGCAGTGCTTCCTCAGTCTTCACAATACCAAATAAAAACATGACAATAAAGCATTGCTTGTAAAATGTACTGAGACGTCAGGACTTAACATAGTATTGTTGCATAGGTGAACTGAATAAAAACATTTCTAGGCATATTTAATTACAAAATAAACAAATATATAATGTGACATATATATATATATATATATATATATATATATATATATATATATATATATATATATATATATATATATATATATATATTTATTTGTTTTTAATTTGTAGTCATAAGCATTTATGTAAAAAAAAAAAAAATATTAGGAAAGAAAAACAGTAATTGAACTCCTGGCTTTCTGATACCTACACACATACATAATCATTATTGCATTGTAATCATTACATAATTTAGAACAATTATACATGTATATAGTTAATTATGGGTTACTTCTGCAAAAATTATCAAACAATAGCGGTTCTCAAGACACTCCATTTACAACACAAATATTTGAAATGCCCCCCTATTGGCACAGATATTTCCTCTGGTATTTCTACTGTAACAATGACAACGTTGCTTGTTTGCAAGCTTTTTTGTTAAGAAAAACTGGAAGCGTTGATATACTGAATGAATTATTAACCACGATTCATTTTGTTATTCCTTAAGATCCAATATTCTCATTCTGCATGCTCTTCAAAATAATAATAATAATAATAATAATAAATAAGTCATTAAAAGGCCATTAAGAAGAAAAAAGAAAAAAATATATTTCAGTTTATTCGTATTTTACATCTTATTTTTATAAAGTAAAAAAAAAAGGACTTTGATAGCACAATAATATGTTTACACCATGGTATTTATAATAATATTTTGCTAAGTTGTTTACCTGGTGTGAACCATTTATGTCAGTGTAAAACCAAACTACCTGAGCTGTAGTAATCATAAGTGTAGAAAGTGTGGTGTTTTGGCGGAAAGTAACCAAGGGACATTTGTATGGGTGAGAGGGGAGAAAGAAAGCCAGACAACTTATAAACTGTTTTTTTTTTTTTTTTTTAGAGAGAGGGAGAGAGGTGTAGTTGGGGGTGGAGGAGGAGGACTGGCTGCCCTTCATCTGTCTGCTCTAGGCGGAGCTGAAGTTACCGAGAGCGGCCACGGGAGCTCGACGTGATCCGCGGGGCGATAATCATCCACACCGGGGAATGCGCTAATTTACCCGAGCAGACTCTGAGCGGCGATCAGTTTACCTACAATCATCGACTGAGACTCACTGCGCTGTTTGTTAAAGGCCTCTGTCGCGTTGGATCGGACTCAATGTCGCTCCTGTTCGGCCGCTTGGACCGACCGATGTGCTCGACGCCTTCTGCCGTAGATTTGCTTCGTTTCAGAAATATTATTTTGGCATTTATGCAGGAATAAAACCAAATAAAGCCGGGAAATGTCGGGCATGTCGTCAGCTCGTGAAGCTAAACATCGACTGAAGCGGATGTACACGAAAAAAACCTGACCCATATTAAGATACTGCTCGAGCTTCTGGACCAGAACCAAATACATCGAAACGAAATCTTGTTTATAAACACCGACAACTACCGGGACGCGATCGCTGCAGGTTTTGAGACCTCTCTTAAGACATGCGAGGAAGTGGGTAACATACATTGCTTTAAGTTGAATCGCTCAAACTCTGAAACAGCGTGGAGAAAATGCGTTTATAATCTATTTATTACAGCACACACAAACCCAAAGGCGTCTGAAGTCATGCACTGCCTCCAAAACTTCATTTGCACGTCTCATTTCGGACTGTTCCTTCCGAGCACATGAGCTTGAAACTCGGTCGATAAAAGAGAAGGAGGAAAAAATAAAATCGGCTGGAACTTTTTTTTGCGGGGGAGCTGAACCTATCGAGAAACAACAGGATGGTCATCAGGATGGGAGTGCGGATCCTAACCCGAACATCGGTGCTGTCACTGGGGCTGTGCTCAATGCTTCTGCTCAGTGCTGTGGCTGGTAAATATGCTTCAGAGCTACATTTCAAATATTTACCTGTGAGATGTACAGGGTCCATGTTACATTATTTGCAGATTTAAGCGCGTGTTGTTCATCAGAGTCACGCGTTGTTGCATGGACGCTGTATTGTGAAGTGAACTGAATCGGTTCACTGTACAAATGTGAACGGTCTGAAGTGTCGTGCTTCGCTGACTTATTATTTACAAGAGATGTGTTGTGTTGAATCTAGTAAATGTCAGTATCATGGCTTGAAGGGGGTCTTGTGTGTCAGTCTAGTTAAACCAAATTTACTTTGAATTGGTCAAAAGTTACACAGACAGGTGCTTTTATTAGCCTACTACTTGTAAATAAATGTTAGAACTAAATCAGAGAATATCTCTACATACATGTAGAACTCACTTGATGGTAATTCATTTGTGTAGTCTTTACATTAGCACTGTGGTGAGCTGCATTTCCCTAAAACATTGAAGGTGGGTGCAGCTGTGGTACTATAGCACAGTAATGGTGTCAAGTGCTAATATTTTGGTCCACGTTCCTGAATTATTTCCTTATTCATGCATTATTGCATTTACATGTGACCATGCTGGTGAGCGTGATTTCACCAAGTACAACATGTTCCTGGATCAACATCCTTGTTGATCCTGGAACAACATTCCAATCAACTAATCAGAATTGAGATATAACTTTTCAAGAAATATCTGTTTTAGGCTTAAAATCAGGGTTAGATGCTTCTACAACCTTGTTAATCAGCTATCATTTACCACTGATTTTAGGAATAAATTATGGGTAGGGATAGGTTTAGGGGTAGGGATTGGTTTAAGTCTATAATTTTGGAAAATAATGTTGATCCAGGATCATCAAAAGATGTTGATCCAGGAGCAATACTTGGCAAAATCACGGCGACCCTACTATGCCATAGCACTATCCTGGCACATGTCCTAAAAATCTCTGAAATGCCATTGACTTTATTTATTTGAGTTTGTTTTGTCTGTATTTTGAATGTTTTTGTCTTTGTATGCAGCAAATGCATTGACAATGTCTCCTGGTATATTAATCTCATAGAGTGGTAGTTTTAAGTTGAAATGAAAATGACCTGCAGCCTGTGATGTTTTATGGTTTATTAGGATTCAGGCTACAACATTGCAAATATTGACTGGGCAGTTTTATTTGTGATAAATGCTGGCAGTAGTGTAGTGTAGGATCACGTTGAAAGTAAGGCTGTGTGCATGTATAAATCATTGTTATCAGAGAGTGTTTTGTGTTCTTGTCTCGTCTCTTGCTTTCATTCAGATCAGTTCGTCCATGCTGTGTGTCGGCCATTAGAGCCCAGTTGTTATAGATATGCAGTTAGTCATCAGATCAGAAGTAGAGCCCGACCGATATATCGGCCGGCCGATATTATCGGGCGATATGAGCTTATTGCATTTAAATCGGCATCGGCGTTGAAACATGAGAAACAGAGTCTCATGCTTCACTCATGTTATGAGTGTTGCATAGTTTGCCCACCAGAGGGAGCTCCGCAGTTGCAGAGAGTCTGCAACTCCACTATAGAAGAAAGCGATCAGCCAAGCCACAGAGATGTACTGTTTTGACGGTAAGTCTGTCGTTCGTCATGTGAGATGATTTAGTTCATACACTGTATATAAAAAGGTGTGGTAGTTCTAGCTAACGGTCCTATCATTATCACTTCTAAATATTCTGTAACATCACTTACAGCTGCTAATGCATTGCTATATTAGATTAGCCACAAAGCTAATACCATGTTTATCAATGGAAGAGCGCTAACATTAATAAGAGGTCAAACTATAACTTTAGCGTTTATCTTATTCTAAATATATCTGCAGTGTTTCCCACATAATGACCGCGTAAGGGGCCGTTCACATATCGCGCCTAAAAACGCTTGGAAAACGCTAGGCGCGCCGCTTTTTCCTTCTCCAAAGCGCTCAGGCAGAAGCACTCCTGAGGCGTCTGCCTTTACTAAGCAACCATGACGTGCTCTCTCCATGAAGACGGGGAAATTTCAGCAAAGGATAAATGGATTTGCAGCACTAAAAATTGCTCGCAGTAGCTCTGCTACTAAATTTATTTCAAAATGGCAATCCATATACAGCTATGAACAGCTGTTCCTTCATCTTGGCTCAGTTTTCAACGTTGTTACGGGAAAGGATGAAGCTGATTGGTTAGTTCTTGTCACATGACCCGCGGTGCGCTTGCAGCATTCTGAAAAGGTGAGATGTTTTTAACTCGATGCGGTGCGGACGCGCCTGGAAAAAACGGGCGCGTCGCACCGCGTGCGCGTCGCGTCCCTGCACAAAGAGAAGAGCAGAAGATATACAGGTCCATTGTGAATGTCTGTGAGAGCAAATATAGTGCAGTTACAGTAACTACAGTAGGTGCATCAGAAATGATTAAACCAGAGAGGACATGTAAATAAATATGAGCTGAACGCGCTTTTTTCTTTTTTTTTCTTTTTTACAGATTGTTTCAAAGCAGCTTTACAGACATAACAGGAAAATGTTGTAATAATATGGTTAAATATAAGTAGGTAATATGTCATACCTATTGCTTGACAAAAAAAAAAAAAATATATATATATATATATATATATATATATATATATATATATATATATATATATATATATATATATATATATATACAGATACCTGAAAAAGGTGAATGCTGTAGCAGCAAACTGTGGGACTACTTCTGGAAATACTTTAACTTTAGTATTATAACTTATTTACAGTACACACACAGACTGTTAAAACCAGCTTCAACTGGAAGAAAGTAAAAGTGTTAAATGTTTAAAATCAGACAGTTTTTTTGATCATTAAAAAATATATACTTTTGATGTGCAATTGTTTAGTCATTGAGACCGTAATCTAAGGCTTTTTTTTTTTTTTAAACATAAATCCCTTCTGCAAAATGGTTTATACAGCCCACATACATAGAACAGGCAGATATTTTGCTATTGAATGTTGTGTAAGTGCAGTTTATAGGAAATGGGTCTAATATCCAGTTTATTTTCAAAATCAAAATATCGGCTTATAAATCGGCTCTTTTCGAGTTAATATCGGCATCGGCCCCCAAAAATCCATATCGGTCGGGCTCTAATCAGAAGCATGTGATATTGTACCATTGATTCTTTTGAGACCCTAGAAAAGTCCCTAAAAATTGCAGGAATGTGATAGATGGATATATTTCCCATGTTGTGTGCAATAAGTTGTTCAAGCCTCTGCCCCATTGATCAAGGATCAATCACAAGATATACAGAGTTTTGTGGGTTAGTGTTTAATGTTAACTCTGTCTCCACAGGTACAAGAGATAAGTGTCAGTTGTGCTCTATCCCTTAAAGGTGCATCCAGCAATATTTCCTCAATTATAATGTTTTACCGCTAATGAAATACACTTAAAAAAAATACTTTTTATTGTGGCATTTTTCATATAACAATCATACATTTAGTGTTGACACACTATTTTTCTCTTTTCTTTCTTTCCCCTTTCTTTCTTTCCTTTCTCCGTTCCTTCCCCCTTCTCTCCCCTTTTCTACACCCAATGAAGAAAAAAAGGGGAATTAATTATATACGCATACATACACCTGTACATATATACATTCTTACACAGACGTATAGCATATATACACCTATATGTAAATACGTACGTACTTATATACATGCATATACCCATATATACATGTTAACATACATACAAATATCCATATGGCTGCATCATATATCACACCCCTAATGAAATTAGAACTTTTGACAAATGTTTAAAATATTGCATTAGAAAAAGACTCCAGTCCTACGTAGCCACGAAAAAGCTGTTTTATGGAGTGGGTTGCTCCCTCATGGAGGCTGCCATGCTGTGATCACATGACCAAATGTGTCATGCAATGTAACTTTATAATAAAAATTTTTTGTCCGTTTTTATTTTGAATTTTCTATTCCTCAAATTCTTAGAAAAATATATCACTGTTTAACTTTTTCTACTTTTATAGTAATAACAACAAAAAAATATATAGAGCCCAAATAAGTTGTAATAATATTGTATTATATTACAGATTTTACTGCATTTTGAAATGAAATAAATGCAGCCTTGGTGCGCATAAGAGACAAATTAATAAAAAATCTCCCGAACCCAAACTTTTGAACAGTAGTGTAGATGAATGTAAAGGACTACAACAAAAGTCAACCATGCAGCTCTAATGAAAAATGGAAAATCATGTCAATGTTGATTTGTCAGTATAAAGTCCAAGACCACTGGGATGAATACGTATAAAAAATAACCCAAAAATTACTGAGTGCATCTTTCAGTTTAATGGAGAGCAAGATTCTGAGTTCGAGAATATTCCCTTTGGGAAAATGCAGGATTTATATACAGCATGTGTTTTTCAAAACTCAGAATTTGTAATTGCAAAAAGGAGCACATGATTTATTCCATTGTTTCACTTTGACCTTAGAGTCCTGAAACCTTACTGAGGTACAGTGATGTGACAGATGGTAATCCCATGATCCACTTTACTGAATATTTACCATATTCAAATACTATAGTATGTACATGGTACTAGACAATGGCACTATGGAACACGTTCAAAATGTTAATATTGTCATGGAACTTTCTTTTAATGCAGCAAGTGCATCCACAAAATATTTCCCATTATATTAATACAGAGACAGTTTCTAGTCATGCAAATGACAGTATAACAGTATAGCAGTATATTTTTTTTTTGAGAAAATGAAAAACTAAAAGCAAAATGTTGTTTTTATTATGAGTCATAACTTCAGCTATGGTTTTCCATTAATCGTCTAATAAACCCCCACCAATAGAAATGGCACATTCATATCTCCCATATAGTCTATCTCTAGAATGAAAGCTTCTTGGCAAATTCTTTCAGCTCCGTGTCATCTCTATAATAATTTTTCTTAGTTAAAGTAGCGTACTGGGGTCCATATTCCACCATCATCTGTCCAGCCCACCAACATGTCCTGTGAGGAATGCAGTGGTAAGACCACACAATGAGCTTACAATGAGAGCGACACGGTAATTAAAATGTGGTCTTGTCCAACCATGCTGGTAAACTGGCTCGAGGGCTCATCACAAGCTCATTTTAAAGCCGTTAGGAGCTGCCACAGTGATTTAGACCTGAGTTAGACCCTGCACAGGTAGTTAGTTTCACTTGAGGGGGTTTTGCACTATTATGCCACAGTTAGGCCTGGGCCCTTTAGAGACCAGTGAGAGGACGGTTTGTCGAGCATGGAAAAGATTAAGATGAAGGGTAGGCTGTGCTGTGTATGAGAGTCCTTACCCCGTCTGTGACCCCTGTGAAAGCACGAAGCTATGGATCCTTTGCCACTCTGCTAAGCCCATCAGCACTCATTACTCACACACACACACACACACACTCGTATATGTGTAACATGACCATTATGGCTCTGGTGGTAGTTCATACGCAGTATTGGCAGTTTTTAAATACGACAGGCCATGGTATGAGATTCTAGCCGGGCCCTGAAGAGAGATATTGTGTTCTTGATCAAGGACGTTCTGTGGAGCATCCAGTACTTTGCATCAATTACTGGATAATGGGCTGTGTCACCATGTTAGAAACACGTCTTGACCTCAAGTCTTATCTTGGACACAGTATCAAACCATGTTTATTGTTTATTTCTATACAAAATAGTAACTTTGAAAATGTTTTGGGACCATTTGCATTGCATTTTTACATGCTTTTATCCAACTTAACTTATAGTTTGAACACAAGTTTATAATACAGGATTATAATGCTAAGTCTGCAATGGCTAATTAATGTTTGTTCTTAAACTAATTTTTGTAAAAATAAATAAATGAACAAATATTTGTTAAAATGTAATTTTAAGTTAACCTTAAACTAACTACAATTTTAAAAGTTTTAAATTAAGTTCGCTTATAGTTCACATAAAAATAAAAATTCTGTCATAATTTATTCACCCTCGGGATCTTCCAAATATCTTTACATTTTAAAATTAAATTTATGAATTTTGCAGACACTTTTATCCAAAGCGACTAAGTGCATTCAGGCTAATATTACCTAACGTGTTCCCTGTGAATCGAACCCACAACCTTGTGCTGGTAACGCAATGCTCTACCACTTGAGCCACAGGAACACTATTCTACTAAATAACTTTATTCTGAGAAATGTAAAAGAAGTTATTTTGAAGAGTGCTGATAATCATACAGGTGATGGTCCTCATTGACTTCCATATTATACACCAAAAAACAGTGGAAGTCGATGGGGACCGGAAGTTGTTTGGTTACCCACTTTTTTCAAAATATCTTCTTTGTTCCTTGTTCCTCAGAAGAGTGAAGGTCATACAGGTTTAGAACAACATGAGGGTGAATAAATAATAGCACAAATTTCAATTTTGGGGTGAACTATCCTTTTAAGTATTAGTATTGACTATACACACATTGTTATAGGCCAGGCTTAACGTACAACAATTATCTCTATCTTAAAAAAAAGTTGAACCCCCCTCCCAGTATACTGTATGTCAGAAAACCTCAGCATTACCATCTGATACCACCACGCTGTGTTTTTTTTTGTAAGGATGTGTTGCTACTTGAAGGTGTGCTCTGGTCTTCACATTTCTTTCTTTTCATCACGTTGAAGGGGTTAACAGAAAATTACACGCAGGGAAGTGTGACCTTGGATCCAGTTCTGTTTTTACACAAATATATGATTTCAAACGTCTGGTCTTATAACTTCCTTTGATGGTTTCCAGCACTCTGATTTGAGCGTTTGAGAAGCAAAGATAATTATCTCTGTGGAGTAATAAAACGAGTGCAAATTAGCACAGACGTGACGCTCTTTGATATTTTCTTTGAAACACACCATCTTCCCACCGCAGTGGTGTTTTGTTGCCCTGTGCGTTTCCTTCTCCTCGTCTGCGTCTGCGAACTCTGTCGGTTAAGGAATTTGCCCGTCTGTCTGTGGGGGTGGGCCGGAAGTAGGAGTTGGCTGTCTCACTCTGTCAAGCATTTCCACAGTTTTGATTTGTACTCTGATAGTGCTTCAGTTTGGGTGTACTGTATGCATGAGCGGCATTACGCAGCGCGGTATTGCAAGTCATGTCAGTGCGGCACCTGCGTTTCATTCTGCAAGTATCACGTATATACAACTGTCTGTAGCATTTCACTTGAAAAAAAAGCAGCAAACGTACAGATTTTCCATTCTTGAAGTTCTCGGTTGTTTTTCGAAATGCATTTCCGTTTATTTGTGTGTGTGATTGGGTCTGGAGTGTGTTGCCCTGTACTTGCAGGATTAGACTAAACAATGTGTCTCTCGTTGGCTCCAGGGCAAGGCGGCTGGGCAGGGGGAGGAAAGACAGAGAGACATTCCCTTGCGGTGACGCCAAACCCCCCTCTCACATTCACACAGTGCCCTCCGTCTCTGCAGCTGAACTGATTGAATCTGAGACCCCTCCTCTGATAGACTCCCCTTCTTCCAAACGCAGTTCACACACTAATTGAAAAATCATTTCACTTGAGGAATGTAATAAGGCCCTTTGCTCTTCTCCATGTTGCTTCGGGGGTGGGGGGGCACCATATTCCGGCTCTCATTTCAATCTTGCTCTTTTTATGTTTCTCTAATCGCTCCATCCCACCAGTTTCTAAGCCCTGCTTATTTCAGTGTTATTATTTTCCTCGCTTACTCCCGTCATAAAACTACATCTTCGGTTTATGGACCTGTTGTGGTGCATTACAGTCCTTCAATGCTGGATGGCGCACACTGTGGTGGAATAAACACACCAGTGCTTGATGTGAGTTCTGGTTCTGGTCGATTCTGAAACATGCTTTTCACAGTAACTTATTGTTTTTGCTTCTTTCCCTGTTTGACAAGATAGTCTTTGTGTAGTTAGAGCAATAGGGCAGACTGTTCAGTCTTGCAAAGTGTTGACTGTTGTCATTAAATCTGGTATATGCTGTAGAATTTAATGGACCTTAGTCAGGGTAGTATATAGGATACAAATGAATTAGCAGAGATATCTAATTTGCAGCCAACCTACTTAAAATAATTCCTAAAGGTTAAAGCTGCAGTAGGTAACTTTTGTAAATATATATTTTTTACATATTTGTTAAACCTGTCATTATGTCCTGACAGTAGAATATGAGACAGATAATCTGTGAAAAAATCAAGCTCCTCTCGCTCCTCCCTATTGCCATTTGCAGAAAGTCATCCACTCCCGTTAAGAAACAACCAATCAGAGCTGCGGTCCGTAACTTTGTTTGTGTTCAAAATGTAGAAAAATTTATATAATAAGCGAGTACACCATGAATCCATTTTCCAAACCGTGTTTTTAACCTGTCCTGAATTACTAGGGTGCACCTATAATAAGTGTTTATATTCGGACTATTTTAGATTGCTTCGGGGATACCGCGGCGGAGTAACCCAGTACCTTTGTGATTCTTCATAGACATAAACAGAGAGAAGTAGATCCGGCTACAATGTTCTTCCGCAAGACGCAAGCAGTTCTGTTTATTACCGCTATAGTGTCAAAAGTTACCGACTGCAGCTTTAAGTATTTGGTTTCTAAAATGATTATATTATGACAGTTGCCCAATAACTTCCATCCAACATTTCATGATGGTATTTGGCATATTAGAATGATTTCTAAAGGAAATTTCTGTGATGCTGAAGACTGGAGTAATGCTATTGTAAATTCAGTTTTCCCATTACAGGAATAAGTAACATTTGGAAATATATAGTCAAATGGAAAATGTTTATTTAAAATTGTAATAATTTCACAATAACATTGATTTTACGATATATTTGCAGCCTTTGTGAGCATAAGAGACTTAAGATAACTTAAAAAAAAAAAAAAATCTTACTTGCCCCCCAATTTTTGTTTGCATTTAGTTTTTCTTAGGTTGCAAGAAGATGCCCAGTTTGAGTCCTGGCTGTGTAGTGTTTGCACATTCTCCATTTGTGTTGGAGTGGATGTTCTCTGCATGCTGTTTTTCCCCACAATCCAAAGACATGCATTGGACAAAATACATTCCCCATAGGTGTGTGTGTGAGGACTGTCCAGTGTGTTCCCGTCTGTGCTCTAAGAAGCTAGGATTGGCTCCAGCATTCCCATGACCCTACAGAGCAGAAGTGGTTCGGAGAAAGGATGGATGCAAAGTTGTCCATAACCAGTAACTTTTGTGCCATCAACAATGTTTCTCATGACTTGGGTGATATTTCTTACTGAACTTAATACTTACTGAAATAATTACATTTCACCAGGCCTGCACTGCAAATGATTTAATTTTGATCTAAATATGATTCTAAATAAAAATAATGGGTCAAGTCCTCCCTAGCCGTCTTCTTTTCAGCATAAAGGTATTCATTAAACATTTAGTATTGTTTTTTGAACACTGTGATGTTCACTGTGCTGTTGCTTTTATTCTAATGGACTTTAGAATTCAATTACATTTAACACCAGTAAATATTTAGTTAATCTAATAAGCTAAATGTGGCAGCGATTAATATCAAAGCAAGTACCGGCACCTCTTTTTTTTTCCACTTTGAGCACCGAGATGCAAACACTAAAGCTAGCTCACATTAGAATGCATTGGCTTTCTTCTGGCTGTTTGCCACATTCAGTCCAATGCTCGGTTCCTTTTTTCCCTCAGCTGTCTTTGAGCACTGTTGTGCCTGCTGCTTTCAGAACCACGCAGCAGTTTCTCTGTTTTGAAATAACAGATGCAGCTTTGATGAATTGATTGGTTTTATCAAATAATATGGAACCTGCTCGAAATTGCATTAAAATGGTGTGGGTTGTACACAACGTACTAAATAACTGCTTTTATTACGTCAAGCTTCGCCATTTGTTGTGCACAAATCTAGCAGAGACTAAATAAAACCTCCTTTGGACTTGCATTTATAAGTCACAATTCCTCTCCATCACAGGGATGCTGTGGTAAAGGTAATGCGTAAATACCTTTGAGTTGGACGAAGATGTGCATTAAGCAGACTTTACCCCACAAAGTTGAGCCGGATTGCATAAGGGAAAGCTTGGCGAGTGTCACTCCAGCGCAGGGAGGGGGATCCATTCTCTTGCCAACAGCGCCTACATGTCTGGGTGGTGAGAGGCAAGTGCAAAACGGAGCTCTCTGGATGGGAGGTGTATTTGTGGAGGGGTATTTCAAAACCCTGGTATGGCTCTCTCTGTGGTCAGTGGCTCAATTCCGAAGCTTTTCGAGCTGATCTCCGTCATAGTCACACGGCAAACCTGATGAGCAAAGACAGTGGAAAAGGTGAGGAGCAGACAAACCTGTCAGCCGTTAATCACCCCAGTTGGCGTGTAGTTGTCGGTGCATGAAAGGTGTTCTGCATGTTAATGTGGGTTCGTTTTGTCCTGTCGTGTGAGTTTCTGCTGATTTACAAACACACTTAATGCAGTTCTTTCACATTCGTGGGAGGTTGGTGAGCAAACATGCTTTGTCCCAGTGGAAGATGACTGTTGACACATTCAACATTAGCTCTGCGTCAGTGGCATGACCTCGAGCCAAAGCCATCGACGATTTATGAATTCCAGCAAGCTGGATTCAAGATAATTTGTATAGTATTTAATACGTTTTAATGAGATACAAGTTCAGCCCTCAGCTTCTGCCGGTGACAAAAATAGTTTGCCGCTGTCAGGCCCCTCGTGTGATTAATGCTGTCTGGACACAGACGTGCAAGTGCTTCAGAAACTTGGAGTTTGTAGACATGAGTAGTCCTGATGGTACGTGTCCTCTTTCCACAAGATATGTCTTCGTCTAGAACGATGGCCAAAAACAAAAGTGAAACTAAAACGTTAGGCAGGTCAATGACTTCTAATTGTGTTTGTGATTTAAAAAAAGGGACAAATCTTTTAAAAATCTATTTTAAACACATGCCAAGTTGTTGGTTTCATATGGCTTTTAACAAGTATAATAAATGAATTATATCATTTGGTGTAACCATCATGTATAAAAAGTAATAATAATAATAATAATAATAATATATATATATAAGTTAAGAAGTTAATGTCATGAATTACTAATTTACCACATGAAATTGCACAACTTGAACTAACCTTTCCTTGTCAGTTTATCTGATATTTTAAGAAAATAATTGACCTTGCCACACACTCATTTGGGTCTGCAGGGGAACTTCCTATAATGTTATTTCCTTTTTTTTAAGCATGTTGGTTACAGTTTTGTTTGATGTACAAATATTAATAAGCAGTGCAAAAATTTTTATTTTTACTTTTTACTTCCAGAGATTTCATTTTCAAGCCAATTCAAACTCCCAAAACTTCATTTTGGACTGACATTGTTCTTAAGGACGCCACATCAGTTTTGTTCTTTAATTTCATCTGAAGTATATTGGGGCATTACATTTGTATCATTGAAGAGGTCTATTCAAGCCGTTATATGTATGAATTGTATTTTTAATTTGGAATGAAATAATTTAACGAAAATAACCATCATGTCATTGACCTATGCAGCTTATCACTTGCAGCACAGTTGAAACAGTATGGTTTTACAGGGCCTTGTCTGCTTTGTCTTAACATTTTCATTACATTTAGTCATTTAGCAGACATTTATCCAAAGTGACTTAAAAATGAGGACAATAGAAACAACCAAAACCAACAAAAGAGCAACAACATGCAAGTGCAAATAAGTCTCGGCTAGCCCTACACACATAAATGTGTATATACACACACAAAAAGTAAAACAAGTAGATAAAATGTAAAAAATAGAAAGCTAGTGTTTAGTTTTTTAACCTAAAAAAGATAAATAGATAAAGTAGAATTTAAATAGAATAGAAAGTGATAGAGTTAGAGGATCAAATAAAGTTGGAACAGATGTGTTTTAATCGTGTCTTGAAGATGACTAAGGACTCGGTTGCTCGGGTTGAGTTGAGCAGGTCATTCCACCAAGAGGGAACAGTTAATAAAAAAGTCAGTGAAAGTGACTTTGTGTCTCTTTGAGATGGCACAATAATGCATCATTCGCTTGCAGAACACAAGCTTCTAGGGGGCATATAACTCTGAAGTAATGAATTTAGGTGAAAGGGTGCACAGCCTGATCTTCCTAATGTTGTATAATGCAAATCTGCAGGACTGTGCAGTTTTAGCAATGTGGTCTAAGAAGTTCATCTTATAAATCAAAACTCCAATGTTTCTAGTTGTTATGGTTGATGAGCCTGGATGGTGAAATTTAGTTAAAGTGATGGGTTTGTTGAAACCACAAGCAGTTCTGTCTTAGCCAGGTTGAGTTGAAGGTGATGGTCCGTCATCCAACAGGAAATATCTGTTCGATATGCTGAGATGAGAGGTAAAACTCAAACCACTGGAGTGTGGTTCCTGAGATGCCATTTTCCAATAGGTTTGACAGGAGAATCTGGTGGTTCACTGTATCAAAAGCATCAGACAGATCCAGCAAGATAAGTATAGAAGATTTGGAAGCCGCTCTTGCCAGTCTTAAGGCTTCAAATAACTGAGAGCTAGGCTGTTTCGGACGAATGTCCACTTCTGAAGCCAGATTGATTGCTGTTCAGGAGGTGGTTCTGTGTGAGAAAGGCAGAGACTTGGTTGAACACGACTCGTTTAAGTGTTTTTTGCACTGAAAGGTAGAAGGGAAACCTGTCTGTAGTTCTCTAAAAGAGTTGGGTTAAGACTGGGTTTCCTAAGAATTGGGGTTTTATGAGCCTGTCTAAATGTTGAAGGGAAAACACCATGTGAAGGGATGTGTTAACAATGTGAGTGAGTACAGGTCAGGTACAATGACAGGAGAAATAGCTTGAAGGAGATGAGATGGAATGGGATCAAGCGGACAAGTAGTGGGATGATTGAAAAGGATGAGTTGAGAGACTTCTGCCTGAAAGAGAGGAGAGAAGGGAGTTAGGTGATTTGTTAAATTTGTAGTAATTTTGTAGTAATAGTATGTTCTTTTAGCAGTGGTGACATTAGCAGAAAATTAGCTCTGAGCTTAGAACAATGCTCACGGAGAACACCAGACAGCCAAGGGGCAGAAGAGGTGGGACGAGCTGGCCTGAAACCCCAGGGGAAAACATGACATTAAAGTGGAGCAGAAAGTATCAATAGCACTGTTAACATCAAGAGATTATAATTAGGGGGAGGGAGCGAAGATGAGACCATAGCAGATAGCCGGGAGGGTGAGAGTGAGCGTAGGTTATGTTGAAAAGTGACATGTGGATGGGGTATGTGTTGTGTCAGGAACCATGTTGAGGTTAAGAGGGAGGAGGAAGTTATTCGAAGTTTGCAGCTGAGCAGTGTTGTGTGTTCATAAGGTCCAGTTGGTTGCCTGGTTTGTGTGTAGCTGTAGTTAACACTTGCCTGAGATCAAAAAAGGCAAGAAGCCTGAGGTTTAACTAGGTGGACGTTGAAGTCTCCAAGCATAAATAGGGGAGTAACATCCTCAGGAAAGGTTGAGAGGAGCACATATAATTCTTCCACAAAGTTAACTAGTGGTCCTGGGGGTCGATAATCAGTCGGGGTCCCTGCTTGGCGGACTCGAATGGTGTTTAAACTCTTTGGTCTTCACACGAGGGCTGCCGCGGTATACTAAGCTTTTAATATTCATCTAACAAAACTCCAGTGGAATTCAGTTTGACATGCTTTAATGCTTACCACAACTAATGGCCGAGCAAGTGCACGATACTGACAAGTTCCACAATACAGTACGAAACCCAACACGATTTCGGCACATCTCCACAGAGTAAAGCTAACCGACTTCTGTCAAGTTGTGTAGTCCTCTCCTCGTATCTTCACAACCAGCCATGAATGTGGTGGCACTCATGTATTAAGGTCCTTGACCTTGTTAATAAGCTTGAGGATGTTCAGGAGTGTCTTTAATTACTGTCTTATTCTAAAGATCCAGTCACTTAGTGACAGTCATTGTGGTCATTTCTGCAAGCTGTGTCTTTCTTTTTTTTCTTTTTTTCTCGCAGCAGGTTCCCATAGTGACAGCGAAGGCCTGTGGTTACTGCACGTTCAGCGAGTTTTAATTCCCCCTACCGCATTCACAAACCTCCTGATCCTTTGCATGGATAATCTTGGACTTCCTCTTTACTGGTGATAGGTAAACAAGTCTGGAGATAGCTAATCTGGGCCTTGTAATGGGGCGTGATGGATGGAGATGGAGACAGAGACGCCATCTGGCTGAGCAGTGGTCTGATCTGCATGGTTTATTCCAGTCTTAGTCAATCTACTTTTCAGTCAGTAGGATTAGAAAGTGTGGAATCTCTTTGAGATTTACATTACTGCACAGAGCTGATCTGATGTCTGTTCCAGCATTTCTCTTATGATAGCCACAAACTAGACAGACTAGTGTGAGGGAGATTCAGTGGTCACAAGCTGTATCTAGTCTTCATGCAAATGAAGCAGCTAGGGATGCAACAATGAATCCATAAAATCAGTAATAAAAATGATCAACAGTGAGTTTCATTATTGATTAGCTGAATAGGTTATTTTAGGTTATAGGTTATTTTGCATCAATTTTTTTTTTTAAATATAAGAAATATGTAGGGCTGGGTATTGTTCAAAATCTTTCAATCCGGTGCCAATTTCGATACTTCAGTTTCGATACCGGTTCCTAACGATGCTTTTTTCGATACCATATGTTTTAAAATCCATTTCAACATCAACACAAATACATTTAACACAAAACTTTTATTTTTAACCTTAATTATAACAAATTCTGGTAACACTTCACATTCAGGATAACATTATTAATACTAAAACTGGTTGTGCTTTTTGGATAGGGGTGCACCATTCAGGGGCGTACTGGGACAAAAAGTTGCCCTGGACTTTCTGGCCCACAGCAGCCCACCACCATCATAACACAGCCCTGTTTTGATGTCATTTATTAATTAAATATTTAAGTAAACAGTTTGGGGATTTTAACCAATAGGGCAACTGATCCTCCGTTGAAAAAAAAAAAAGGAACAGCAGCTGTTCATTTAGCAACTCCTAGTGAGCGTTACATGCTCATCAAGACACAAACGGAGCTTGTACTCATTCATTCAAAGCACGCGCTTCGAGCAGCATTTCAGACAATGCACGTACAGAGAATTAATTCATCTTTCGCGTATCGTAACTTCTGAATGAACACATACACACACAATTATATCAAAATAATTGTATCTGCAAGTATTCTCATAAACACAGTCGGTTATGTTTTAAGTGATCTTATACAGAGGCCTGCTGCTAATAGAAATTCGCTGTACCGGATAAATCTGTCTCTCTCTCTCTCTCTCTCTCTCTCTCTGTTTTTTTAGACGACGTGAAAGGGGGCGTGTTTAAAGATACGCAATGGAGTAGACCAAACTAAACCGGGAGCGAGGGCAAAAAAACTCATCCAAACAAATGCTTCATTAAATTGGTGGTATTGCCGGCTTTGGTTGCAATACTCTTATCGCATATGTTGCACTTTGCCACACTTTAGATCTCTTTGGCATTGTAAAACGGAAAAGTTTTGAGAAAAAAACAACTACACTTGTGTTTTGTGACTGCGAGTATCTTCAGAAATCCTCCCCGTCACGTCACATGGTGGTGGACAGCCAATCACGGCGAATTTAGGTCCTAACATGCACGTATGCTACAAGCTCACACAGACACAGCCATTTTGCAAAAAAAAAAAAAAAAAAAACGGCCTGCAGCTTGGCTTTTGGAACCGAAATTTGGCACCGAAAGATAAATAATGTTTCGATACTCATAGTATCGAACTTTTTCGTTCGATACCATAGGGGCATCGAAGTTCGGTACCCAGCCCTAGAAATATGCGTTTTATTATTAAACTATACAATGTAAAATAGTATTAAAATATACAAAGATATAAAATTTTTAATTGAAATAATGCAAAATATGTACCATGTTTAATTTTAAGAAGTTATTTTTTATTTAATTGTTTTGCTGGATTTCTTTAGATTTTGTGTATTTGTGACCAACAGCACAGGTCATTGTGTTGTGTATAGCATCATATATGCTATTGACTAAAGACCTTTTTTATTCTATAACATTTTGTCAAAATATTGACTGCACCTTTAACAGAGGTCTTTGTCGATACTAGGGATGCATCGTTCTGATTCTCAGGATCGGTATCTGCTCCGATACTAGCATTTTCTGTGGATCGGTTAATGGTCAGACGAGTCCGATCCAAATTCGATATTGTAAGCATATTATTTTGTTTTATTATAGAGCCCCACTTAAGGCAAAAATTTTCTTTTGTGCATTATATTTAAAGTGTTCTGAAGCTGAAATCAAACTGCGTGTTGCATTTGGTTACTAAATTTCAAACGATAAAACTCTCTTCAAGATACACAATAATTGAGTTTAAAACTGTTAAAAGAAAAGGCTCAAACTAACCCACATCTTCCCTTTGTACTAGTGATGTCCAGTTCGCGAACTAATCATTCGCTAAGAAGAACAGGTTAAACTTTGTACAGACGGAATCCTTTGAAACGGTTAACTTCTCCATTAAACATTAATCCACAAATTACTTAAGTTATTCACTTTTTTACTGTGACTGACACTCCCTCTGAGTCGAAATAAACCAATATCTCAGAGTAATTCATTTACTCTTTTATTTGTAAATAAAATATTTCACTATATTTTATACAATTATTGTGCACCCGTGATTTTTCGAGAGTATCTTTAGCTGCTGAATTATCCATTAACATAGTTTATAATAGTAATTGTTTATATATTTTTTTTCATTTATAATTTTAATTAAAATTAAGTTGTCTATATGTAGTAGATTGTGTTTAACACACAAAAGAGTGACGATCAGGTCAACACAGAGAGGTATAGAAATTCTACATTCCTGCACTGCACTGGTATCGGATTGGATCGGTATCGGCAAATACTCAGAATCTTTGGGATCGGATCATTTCTGATTTTTTTTTTATTGTTGCATCCCTGGTCGAGACCTGGAATTTTGAAGAACAAAAATAAAACAAAAACAATTACTTGTATCACTGAGGGTCATTCTTGCAATTAATTTCCAACCTAGTGTAACTTAGTGAGGAACTCACCATTTACTTGCCAAAGACTGCTGTTTTAGGTCATTGTAATGTTGAAGTGTGTTGAAGACTGCAGTAACTGTGAGGCTGCTGATGTGTCAGTGGTTCCTGCTGAGCTGACAGCTTCACTGCCCAAACACCTCCTCCAGAACAGAGTGGCGTCTGAGGGGCTTAAAAGAGTGAGTGAGTGCGTCTCACCCCTCCCGTCTCCAGACCACCTTCCTCGGTCACTGGCTCATTCCAGCATCGTAGTTTTGTAGTTTACCATCTAAGGACAAGCATAAACCAGCAAAGGACCAGCTCAAACCAGCATCCCAGCTTCAAAACATAATGAACCAGCATATGCTGTTTTTTTTCAACAGTGTAGAGGTTAGCACGTGCACCCAAACACATCATTTGTTTCTCTCATGCAGATAACAGAAGTTTGAATTGGATGTGAGTCAAATTTCTGTCACTTCCCTTTTGGATCAACTATCACTGTCCATGAAAGTTTCAAAAAAGTAAAAAAAAATAATTAAAAAAATTGCTGAAAACTTCTTTTGCTCAAGCTGGAGATAATAAAAATTGGAGGAAAGAGGAAACTGGGTTTGAACTATTGAAGTGAGGAGTAAAACTCATGACCAGGAGTGCACATCACTTTTCAGCCTGGAGATTTGGTTTGGTCCTCACACTGCATATAGCGTGACCCATTAAATACAACTAGATAAAATGAATTAATTATAATATTATTGCACTTTATTTAGTTAGTTTTTTTATTTTTATAAAATGATAAACAAAATAATAATGTGTGACAATACCATTTAAAATTAAAAGGTAGGCCCAATACAAAAACAATTATTTTATAGTAAACTTAAAAATAAAATGCTAATATTTAGTACTATTTTCTTTGTTTGCCTCTTGAAGAAGAATTGCTTTATGTATTCCCCAATTGTAAGTCATTTTGGATAAAAGCGTCCAAAAACAAAATAATTCCAAATTTAAAATCAGCAGGCTATTATTTTGGCGGGTTGCCGGCAAGTCAGTATACGATCTTCTGGATGTAGCGCTGCTGCTGATTAAAGAGCTTTGGTGAATGAATGCCACAATTTTACATTGTGCTTTGAAAACGGCATGGGATAGCCTAGATTTATGCTTTCACATTAAATAGAAATCTCATATAGTGGTAAATATAAAATGGTAATTGTGCATTAACAGCTGTCAACCATGCAAATTCGCTGTCAGATCTTATTTTTACAGCGCATCTTTTATTTTGATCGTGCATGCGACCCTGCAGACCACTTATGTGTACTCTTGCTCATGACTCATGTGCTGTGTGATTCATTCTGTTTTTCTTCATTACTTGTTTATTCTCTGTGTTTTGTTCCTCTTCTCCAGCTCTGTTGATAAACTGAGCCCTCACTGCATTGGGCCGCGTCACTGCTTTTCTGCTATTCAAGTGTGTTTATGAGGTTTTTGTTTATTTCTGCAGTTCTCTGTGGAGTGTTTCATGCTACACCACAGCGTCCCTGCTTGTGGTTTATGTTTGCTGCACTGGCGCCGATCACCACGTCTTTGTTCTTTTGTGTGGCGTGTGTTTGTTTAGTGTGTTTTAGCAGTGGCATATGTCGAGCTAATGTTACGTCACAAACGATGAATGTACATGTCAGTCAGTGTTGTAAATAAGCGTCAGTAAACTCCCTGACAGTAAGTCACTGTAGTTTCTGACTGTCGGGCCAGCAGGCCAGCCAATGTTTTCTTCTCTCCCCCTCTTCTTTTTGTCCTTTTTCATGTCCCAAATGGCGTCGGCAATGCTGAGGGGAGTCTCCAAATACTCATTAGTGCATTACTGAAGTCTGGAAGTTTGCCAGCCACTAAGATGTGAGTCTGTGCAGTATTCCTTGGGAACGTGCAGGGAGGGAGGGAGGGAAAGAGGTGGAGAATTAGTGCAAGGAGGACTTGTTTTTTTTCCTCGTGTTATTGTTAAGCTCTGTATATCTGCGGGCTGTGTTGGCTCTTCAGGATGAGGTGCTATATGGTGCCGTTGTGCTTTAAAGGACACGGCTGAGTTTATTTTGGTTTTGACTGTTTCCCTCTGACATTTTCTACTTCCTCATCTCACTGGTGCACGAAATATGAATCTGCAGGATTAAGCCTGGATCTTGCCCCTTGAAAGGCAGACAAACGGCAGGTGCCTGACAGTGTGTTTACGTGGATGTTGAAAGTGGGCAGGGTGTAAAAAGGAGCAAGGTGTGTTTGTGGTCTAGGTACTGGCACGTAATCAGATTCAGCGTCGTCAATCAGTAAGACGAGCAGCCGCTTGCTGTGAGCTCACATTTCACACATTTCAGAGGCTGATGCAGCTGCATATTAAACCTGCCTCTCTGAAAACCTCTCTTAAAGGAGTCTCTTCGCTCTTGAGGCCTTTTTTGTTGTTGTTGGTGTTCATTTTTGGCACAGGATGTTTGTATTTAAGTCATTTCAATTGTTTACTTGTGAATCAGACTAATGCTTAGCTGGTAGGAAACTGTGTGTGACCTGTAGACTACCAAAACTGGGGATGTGTATTATGAACTTCTTGTTTGTCAGTGATTGGCGACAGATGCCATATGTCTGGGAATGAGTGCTTGTCAGACAATTATGGGAGGTAATAGTAGCCAATCATTTAATGGCACATTATTAGAGATGGCACATTATTACAGATGCTTGGTGATGATATTGGTGCACTGATATGGTTTATTATTTAGTCACATGACTTTTCACTGATTCACTGATTTGCACTGTTGCCTGTTTAGTGCAGGACACTCTTTCAAACGAGTGTGACATGAATTTTTTTGATGCACATCTAGCCAATCATTCTGTTCCATTGTAGTTTTTTACATTTTTCTTCTATTTCTTCTTATTAAATAAAAACGGTACAGTTAGCCTGTATGTGTTATCTTTGTTTTCTACCCCAAAATTTGGATAGAAATAGGCCTATTTGGATAGAATTTAATCACTAATTCATTTTTGCTTGGATGTAAATGTGATCAGATTCTCTCCTCATGTAAATTTAATATTGTGGCTATCAAAATCCTGGGCTGAAACGGAAAATTTTGGATGCACTTGGTTGTAAACCGAAACTGGAAATGCTTTGTAGTATTTTTTTTTTTATTAAATATTATAAATAATTTATAAATGATTATAAAGACTTTTTAATTTAACTCAATGTTTTCAGTGATACTGAATAATAATAATAATAAAAAAAAACAATAAAATAACCATGCTTTTATTAAAAGTAACAATAAAATTGGACAGAAAATATATTAGTATTAAATATTATTTTTATCCAGTTTTATGCAACAGAATCAGATATAACTTTTTAGGGTTTTTTTTTTTTTTACTAATTATCCAAATAATGTATAGTCTTACTAAGCTATTATTAGCAGAGCATGTGAGCAGAGCATAGCGGGGAGCAGATCAGTGAATGAGAGGGTAGCGTAATTTTACCAGAGTTGCCATGTTACAGTACAATTGCAAACAGGAACAAGTATACTACATAGAAATATCCTGTCAGTGCGTTATTTGAGTTAACTTTGTTGATCATTGTCTGGGCCATAATTATAGAAAATACATGTCATGAATGTTGTTAAGTAGAAATGACTTTGCTTTCTGTATTGTTTTACATGTATTCATTTTTCCTCACTAATCAACTAGTCACTCATGCATAGTCTATATGGATTCGGTTAGGTCTGAGTAAACCAGCTTGTGAGACTGGCGTCTCGATCTTTACCTTCACTGCCTTAATGCATCGAATTATCTGCACTGTTATCACACGTACTTCGTGGAAGAGCCCAGAGGCTTATTGTCTCCATTGTAATATGCAATAAAAATCTGCTTCTCTTTCCATTACTGACTGCTAATAAATCACAGCGTCATAATTTTATCTTGCGGTGGAGCTTCTCTGATTTCATTGCAATCTGATGCCATGTGTCATCATTATTCTGTCTCGTAAATGTGCAAATTGAATCATCAGATTGGGACATGTATGTCTTGACTGTCTACCAGTTCTCTACACATGATCAACAAGTTCTCTCCTGGCTTTCATCGTTTGGAACACAAAATGCAACTGTGAGCCCATTCAGTATTTATTGCGAAGCTAAGAGCTTTGGGATGGGTCCGAATTTAGGGCTATTTCCCCTGCTGGGACCCTTTCTCTCCCTCTTCAATCCCCTCAAAGGAAGGGAAAAGGTGATGCTTTGCATGTGAATGTTTACCTCTGCCTTTTGGAGCCTCTACTTGGGTTTTGGCTTGGCATCATTTAGATGTAGGATTGGACTATAAATAGTGGCTGTCCCACAAGAGCTCAGCTGACCTTCTACTTTCCAACAGAGCATTGTTTTATTGAGCCAAGCTAGTGGCCTTGAGACAACAATTTGCTGTCATGAAAGTGCAAGATGAAAATGTTTTAGGCTCAGATTTAATTGTGGTATTGGAGATGAATAATTGTTGATTCTTTTACATAAAATGATCACAAAGTAATTTCAAAAGGACCTTTAAATAAATACAGAATAAAAAAAAAAAAAACATAAATGTTTTAAAATGAATATAAATTATCAATTTGTATAAAAAAAAATGAAATATTTATAGCAAACTTAAGTTATTTAGAAGTTGTCCATGTGAATATTTATTATTTATGATAATATTTGTTCAGTAGTCAGACTGCATTTATTTGAACAAAAATACAGTAAAAATAGTATTATGAAATATTATTGCAATTTAAAATACATGTTTTCTATTTGAATATATTTTAAAATGTAAATTATTCCGGGGATGGCAAAGTTGAATCTTTAGTATCATTACTTCAGTCTTCAGTGGCACATGACCCTTCAGAAATCATTCTGATATGTTGATTTGCTGCTCAAGAAACATAATTGAATAGAAACTTTAAAAGAACAGTCGTTAATTTGAACTACAAATCTTTTGTAGAATTGTAAATGTCTATTCTTCACTTTTTATGAAAAAAACAAAACAAAACAACATTTAAACAGTAGTCCGCTATACCAACAAATGCAGAATAAATATAAATGTAGTTGCAGAAATTATGCATGTATTGTTTATTTTCGTTACATTATATTGTCTGATGCCATAAATATATGTCAGCTTAATACTGGCCATTGGCCACCTTGCATTCTAAGATATTGCATTAACATCAGAAAATCAGTACAACTATCTCTAACCATCTCTCTGTTGCTCTGCTTAAGTGGAAATTATGATATCACGGCAATTCAACTAATGAGTTGGAAAAACAAGTCTTGGTATGTTTAAATATTTGGCATTGAAAACATGGTATTGTGATCATTATTATATGTAATCCTGTTTTTGTATGCCTAAATGAAGCACACAACAATCAAGATACATTGCATTGACTTCTGGTCCCTCCAGTGTTGATGTTTTTCTTCCAATAATGCAATCAGCTGTGAGGTCCATGTTCTGTGGAGCAGATGGATGAACGTATGGAAGAATGGGGGATAAGTGAGCCGTGTCCAGGCACTGGAGTGTGACCGACTAGGACAGCAGGTGCAGTCCTCCAAGTTTACTCTTACCATCAGTCTCGAAGCCTGTCGATATCCAGCTAGTCTCGCGTAGCCAGACTGACAGCTGAAGGTCTGGAATTCATGGCAGCTTTCACTGGTCAAAGCCTGCCTATGAGGCCGTTTGACCGACATGTCAAACAACCAATCACAGTTCGTTTTGTTCATCGTCACGTTTCAAGGCGCCACAATAACAGACCAGTGAGTAAAACTCTGACATATTTGAAGGACTCTATGCCGCAAAATTTAAATATTTCACATACTTTAGAAACTCCAGTGTTTAGTTGATCTTGATAAGCGCTCGTCATCACAGTTATAAACACTACGGCTTTCTTCTTTCCTGAGGGGGTTTGGCGTCACGTCATTTTTGTAACGTCTCGCGGAAATCCTGTAGAAGTCAACCAATCCATCGACGACTTCAACACTTCTGAAGTGTTTCCACTTTTGTGTCCCATTTGCATCAGTCGTTTAACCGACGGACCGTGGGTGTGACGTCTGAGGCTAAGACTAATATCCAGTCTAACTGACTGTGGCTCACATGGAGGCAGTTTAGCTCATGTCCGAACATGCCTTTTGTTCTCAGATCATCATTTTTAATTAGAACGTTGTGCCGTATGAGGCAGGGTGAAACTAAATTAAGTTTCAGACTATTCTTTCTGCTCATTACGTCAGTATGCTTTATAATAATCATTCATTCGCTTCCTCCTCTAGTGAAGAAGCTTCCTTATTAAGACTTTCCTTCCTTAGTGAAGCTCAACGCTGCATCATATCTAGGATTAGATGCATTTATTAATCTCTTTCTATGTTGCGAAAAGTAAGGCAGTATGTAGATTGTTGTTAGTAATAGCTATTTACTGGGTCAATTACGTAACCTTTTTTTTTTTTTTGTCCCATCTATTAATTTATATATAAAAAAAAGTGTAGATTTCTAAGAACTTAAATTTCTAAGGCAAATATGTTTAAACTTTTATTTTGTTCATTTTCTTTGTTGTGAACACGTCATTGAACCCACTGGCATTACTTGCTCCTTGCAGAAATGTATCGTCCTCATGACTACTACTGCCGTCTAGCCAATAAAAAAAGGTGTGTATTGTACAATGACTTGCTGCAGGTGGAGCGTGTCAGGACTTGTCCTGGTAGGAGTTTGACTGTCAGAGAGATTTGTTTGTAGTGTTAAGAGCAAGGGTGTGTCAGTGCCTCTGGTTGCTTTCCCGCAGGTGGGCCGACAGGTGAGCCGACTGAGAAAGTGTTTCCTTGTTTTCTGAGTGATGTCATCCATTTAATCGCACCTGCTTCTGTTGATTCATACTTGTTAAATGCTGTTCTTGAACCACTGCCTGCTACATCCAACTGAGAAAACCCCCCACGAGACACGGTTCATGTGAATGCTTTACAGTTGTCGCACTATTTAAAGGTGTCTTGTTTGGCGCGATGAATCAGGGGCGAGTTTTAAAGCGGCACTGTTCAACAGGAAAGCAGGAACATGTCTAGATCCTACACAAACCGAGAGGAAAAGGTGTGTTCTGTGGCAGCTCTCCACCACAGTTTACACTTTACTTTGTTTTCCTGTTCTCTGTCAGCTCTGCTGTAAGATAGCATCTGACTTCCTCTTGCGACCTTCACTCACGTCATTCACAAGTTTTACATGCGTGAGAATTGCATATGTTAAGACGTGCATGTTTTGTCTTCTGCTGCTTAGACACAGGAGCCAGACTCGGCTACATGATGTCTGTTGCCTGGGTGATGGGATAGCGTGCTCTTGACAAGTGCATTCATTCTTCACCCCCTGCTATGACAGGAAACAGAAATAGTGACAAACAACCATAATGTGATAATGTACCAAAAGCACCAAATTTCATCCAAATGCCATAGTTCAAATGTCCCATGTTGTCTGTTTACATGTGTGTTGTTATTTTTAAATTAAATTCAATTTATGCTTTAATAAAATTTTCATTTCTTTAATGTTTTAATTCAAATAAATATATTTGATGTTTTAAGTCAGTTACCTTTCATTTAACATTGGTTTCTATGTTTGAATTCAGTTGCATTTAATTTAGTGTTTTAATTAAAAAAAAAAAAATTATCACTCTGTGAGTGAAAGAATATTTATTTAGCGTATTTATTTTGTATTTTTGGATTATTTGAGAAACCTTTTTTTTAATTATTACAATTATTATTTTTGTAATTATGTTTGGAGACTGTGAATCATTCTTCTACTAAGTAACATTGCTGCCATTCAACGTAGCATTGTTTGTGTTTATCACCATTTTACAACCATTTCGATTTGAAGCCCAGCAAATTAGAGTTCAGATTCGACCTGAACTATCTATTATATATCTTGGGTTTGCATTTTTGAACTTTCCATTCCTCTGTAGCCACCTGCTGCGCTGACCTCTTCTTGCAACCAATCAGCCCCTTAGAGCAGCCAGATTTTTTTTACGTCTGGATTTATCCAGACAGACAGACCGACACAGAAAGAGACACTGGGGTTACGCAGGCCAAAGCAGCTTTAGGACTCCCTTGCATTAAGGGAGAGCCTGGTGCGTCAGGAAAAAAAAAGGAGGGGGGAGGGGTCCAGACAGACTTATCTGTTCCCCCCGCTTAGCCCCCTCAAAGTCTGGACATAGATATACACACACACATGGCAGTGTACATATCTCCCACCAGCTGTCAGGACACTAGGCAGTAGGATCTGGTCAGAGGTCATGATTGTTCATTAGGTTGAGGTTTGTTTTTTGTGAGGTTCAGGTCAGAGTGTCTTGTTGTGTGGCGTGTAATTCCTTCTCACACACAAAATATACTAGAGGTTCCCATTAGACTTTGCCAACAGGCTGAATGTGACATTTGTCCATTTACCAAACAGTCATTCCACCGTAATGGCAGTATATGGCTGATTCACATGGAAGAAAAATAAATACATTTTGGAATCACTTCCATTTTGTTGTAGAGAAAAGGCCATTTGCATGGTTATGTTTCCTCCGGGGTGGTTTTGTATTCTTGGGATTGCTTTGCTGTATTGCATGGGGCCATTTTGAAGGAAGAATTTTGTGTTGTTCGGATGATTAATGACTGACTTATGGGCCGCTCTTGTATAAACATCCCTGTGTTCCTCTGCAACCAACTCTCTGTGGGACAAATGGCTACAAAACTCTAACATTAGACTGCAGCAACGCCACTTATGCAGGTCAGTTTTGTCCTGAGGAAGTGGAATTGCAGGGAAAACTTCCTCTCTCTCTCTCGCACGCGCTCTCTCTGTTTTTGTCAGTCTGCATTCATAGAGCCACAGGCAGATGAGCTGTACTGTAATGCAATGTAAAACTTCTGAGCAATGGCAAAAAGACTCCCAAAGGGCCCCAAACAGGCACTGCACGCTAATATCACACTTATGAAACCTCCGTCAAATGCCTGCAGTAGCAAAACACATATTGCATTTTGGTGCTTGACTCGTTTGAGTCTGTTTTGTAGTTTAAGCAGTTATTTTTTTAGTTATTTGACACTATAAAAAAATGAATCCGTAAAATCACAGAACATGTACTGGCAGCTCATTAGCGGGACATTATCCATTATTTTATTTGACAGACATTTGTCAACTCTAAAACAAAACACATTGCAGTGTAAAATTCAAATTACAGGTAAAACACCTGTGTAAAAAACTCCTTCATACTTTACATTTGACCTTATTTTACAGATTGTTTTTTTTTTTTTTTTTTTTTTTTTAGTGTAGTATTATGTACTATTATAATTTTTTTATAGTTTCAGTTTTCATTAATTTGGCTATGTGATTTTAGTATCTTATGGTTTACATATTGCTAGGTGTAATTTTGTATTATTTGAGTTTTAGTCTATTTTTAGTGTTTGTTTGTTTATTTATTTATTTACTTTTACTTCTATTTAATTGCCAAGGCAACATTTCTAATTTCATTTAGTTGATGTTTGTCAAGTAAATTTTATTTTATTTTAAGCTTACGATAATAACCCTGGTTCGAAGCAGGGCTGGAACAACCAAATGATTAAAATCGATAGTGAAAATGGTCAGCAACTAATATCATTATATTATAATATTCATCCTTGATGTCACATTGCAGTAAAATCCTGAAAAAAAAAGGCATTTGGAAAAAATGCCAGAGGGTTCAGAAATAGTGGGGGGAAAAAAAGTGCACAAGGCAAGTTGTCCAAAATGCTTCATATTAAACACTTCAAAGAAGGTCATTAGCATAGTTGAAGATTGGCTAGTTTGCCGCAACAAAGCTTTGATATTTTTTTTGCTCACAATGCACATATGCTTGAAGGAAAGCATTGGGAAAGATATCAGATGTGTATAGAAGTAATAAGAAGATAATCTAATAACTAATTAGCCTTATTTTGAAACCAACAGCGCAAGCACATTGTTGTCTTGTATCTATCTACATCCGTTCTGCTTTCATATGCATTCAGCTAATCTTATTGAGATGACCATGATATAAAGCAGACATTAGTGGTTGCGTTCAGGGATGGAGAGCTGGAGTCCTGCGGAAGTAACGTCCTGGACGACGATACTCTGATTATTATTATTAAACTGAGTAGCACTGTGAGCTCTCTGTTCAGCTCAATAAAATGCTCTCTGCCTGGTGATTTGCTAATTATCTAGAGGCCTGTTTTTGTTTCAGAAAGCCTATAAAGCACGATAGCACTGGCATTAAACTTTTTAAGATACATTTTCATGTATTTTACATGTTATGACCCTGCAGCTGAATCTCTCTCGCACGTGTTTGTTGTGCAGCCGTGTTTTTTCTCTTCAACTTTGATTAAACGAGTTCACAGAGATACAATGAACACAAATTGTCCTGAGCTAAAGGGACAAAAGCTGTAAAGCAGTAATTGTATTATTTTTCAATTGGCTGTTCTAAGTCGATGGCCTTGATGGTCCCTGAGGCCCGGTAGATGTTATCTTATGAAACCACAGGTCCAAATAAATTCCTGCCTTTTAAAAAGATGGATTTGTTGTTTTTTCTCTCCTGTGTTTGATCGCCGCCTTGAGCTCGTCCTCATGAAAACGGGACTCTGTAATTGCAGTTGCAATCAAATGACTTTTTTTGATTAATTTTTGATGTAAATAAAATATGTTTTAAATAACTTATGGTGAGCATTAGATGACAACTAAGGTAATCTAACTGTAAAAAATAGAAAATTAGCATGTGCATTTAAACATACCGATCCAGAATAGATAATCATAATCTGTAATACTGATATGGTACATGGTCCATTTGATTTAAAATGTGTATACTGTGGTTCTGTGGAATTGTAAAGCTTCTTTCAGCATCCTGACTGGACTGCAACAGCAACATTGAATTGACCAGTGGTGCAAGTTTGCAGGCGGGACAGTCTGTTTGACCGACTGATGGCAGATGAGAGGAGTATTCAGGAAACCTATATATTTTCAATTCTATTTGATGACGCTAGTTGCATTTCACCTTCAAGCTGTATAAATATGCCACTTAATTTAACTGACTGATGGTCTTGCGTGGTTCTGCTCTGCCAGATGGCCCTGGAATTGCTGAACCATAATCCTTGCTTTCATTTGGCCCCCAAGTTCTCGTAGGCCAAGCTGGAGAGAGGTTTCTGCTGGTGCCCCCTCCAGGGCCAGCACTCCCCCTCTGCCTTCCTGTATCTGAGAGCCAGCCTGACAGCTTCCCTGTCCATAGAGACATTGGCAGGAGATGGGGCCTTTGCCAGACTTTCAGATAATCTACTCGAAAGGAAACGGCCGCAGGCCCTCCGGCTCTTTGGCAGACACTGCCTTGGCTTTTGGCCTCAGCCGGAGATGTAATAAATTAATCACGATTTGTACTCTGCTTAGGTTCATGTAGTCCTTTACTCTGATGTTTGCATTATAAATAAAGCACATTTTGTTTGTCAAGTCAGCTACTGCTGCTGTGGAGAACACCAGCTTTTTTGACTGCACTTTCCCTTTAAAATGAAGACTGAGAGGTGGGACTAACGCGGGCTGAAGGTCCTCAGTAAGGCAGAGTTGAGTGTTATCTGGGGAAAATGCTGACATGTCTCTGAGCGGCAGCTCTAACCTTGAGCTGGTGCACAAACAGTAGCAGGGCAGAGGCTGGTAAAGTCTGCTCCCAAAAACAATCCCACAATCCCCTCTCCCCCCCCACCCCCCGCCTCCACCCTCTTCCCTTTTCTGGTGTCCTTTCTCGGTGGAAAGCAGAGCACCCTGCCACCTAGAGGTGGAGGATTATTCTCTTGTGACCCACCAGGCAAAAGTAAAGGAAGATTTGGAAGATTCGACGATGCCCATCTTGCATGTCCGGATGGAACGGAGCCAGTTGGTGAAAGATGAATTAATCACGATATGAGGAAAACGCTTGACCAGAATGCTCTCATCCCAGCTTTACTGTATGGTGCATGAAAGGAGTTTAGATAACGCTGTCAGTCCTATTTATGAGACAAAAGCATCACTTGAGATTTCAGGGCAAATATATTGTGCCAGCAGCACCTTTTTTCATTTTACAGTCCCCCTAATGTGTATATAATACAGTAAAAATTATTTTTACAAATTGACACAAAAGTTTATTTAATGTTTTTAAGAGATGTCTTTTGAATGTAATTTGTATAATATTATCTATTGCACATCATTTTACGTAGGCACAGGGTTGGATATTATCTTTGTTTCTCAAATGAATGTGATGGCAATGGAAAGCCTATTCATTTTGGGAACTGGAAAAAATATAGCCTATGACACAGGAACAAGACTAAATCTAACCAGACCGAGACTGAAAAATTGGCAAAGATCTCTTGCAGGCAGAAGCAGGATAGAATCTTGTGGGACTGGGATTAAACACTCCATCCTGAGCAAACCTCTGCCTCCATCAAATTCATCAGTGCAAAAGAGAAGTGCCAACAACAAATGTAAAAACACTTTTCAAGTAACCAGCATTGTTTGTTTTGTTTTCTTTTATTTCAGAAACATGGGCCCATTTTCAGAGAGGAAAATTCACTTTGATTTTTAAGACGACAGTTGAGAAAGCTCCTTCACCAAATCTATGCTAATAGACAGAGAATTTGTCTGAGTGACCTGCTCTAAGGTTTAGCATCCTGCTGTTTTTCTCCAGCGCACAGACTCTTAAGCCACTTATGTTCTGAGGCGTTGCTCTGGAGCCAGCCAAAATGATTCAGTGTTTTCCTTCACCTCGTGTTGCTTTGTGATTGGATCTGAAGGCCCTGCTGTAGGCCTCTCTTTTCCCTCTGCACCCCTATGTTGTGGGATAGGCGCGCGGCTTCACTGCCAAATTACAGGAAACTGTCGCGCCTAATGTCTCACTGACAAAAACAAAGAAGGGGCTTAAAATACTCAATCAACGTGAATGTGATATTACACCCCGGTCACTCTCTCGTAACTGCCCTAACAAATGCTTGAAGAGGACGTGAGTGCCATCCATCTGGCTCAGCCCTCATGCACTCATTACCGTCAGTTGAGACTGGATCCTCCATCTTTACCCCATAGTTGGGAGGCATTAGTGACCCTTATCGGCCCCCAGTGGAGCTCTGTGTTTTGTCTTGAAGAAGGGTTCGGCAAACTGAAACTATTATTATTTTTTCCCTCCAAGCCCCTAAGGGACCATTTTTACGCCTCGGTCTTGGGTCGACCAGCCGTGTTTTTGATTAAGGATTGGTTGGTATAATGAGGAGTCCTGCAGCGTCAGGAATCCGCAGCTATGCTGAGGACACATTCATCTGTGCTCGCGCTGCCTCTTGCTGGTGTGTGTGTGTTGCGGGATGCACACCGGTGCAACCGTTTCAGGCTCCGCTCCTGTAGAGGAGCAGACAAAGGACACCCCCAGGGACATACAGCGGCAATTCTCTCTCTCTCTGGACTCCGAGGGGATGTGGATACCGGCGATGATGCTACCAGGGGGCTTTTCCCCCTCCCAGCTCACTTGTCTGAATGCGGTGTATACAATGGTCCAGATGCATGACTTCGCCAAGCCTGTTAAATGAGTGGCATTATAATTTTTCCCTCTCGGTAACTCAGACACTGGCCCGACAATTTGCATGACAGTGTGGTAAAGAGAGAGGATTAATTCATTGGATACAGTTGGGGTGAGCGCTGGCCAGCTGCGACGGAGATTGCGATCAGCCGACAGCAGAATTCAGCCCTGCTGGCTCTGCTCATGGAAATGAGGGCAGTTCCGTTGGCTAGGGCCCTTATCTGTCATCACGGTTTTGTGTTCTCTAAAAACACGGCACCGCTCAAAAGGTTCATTTTCTACACCTACGTTCAGCACACTGTTGTTTCCCCGTCCCTTCCCTTGTTGTCATTACAGTGACTTACGGGAAGCTCTGTAATGGGAGTTTTTTGGGTGGTGCGCATTGTGTACACGTAAGTGAATGTGTACGTGATTGGATGGAGGAGCAGCAGGTGCCGTGGGGGCCCCAGGTGTTTTGCTCCCAGCATGAAGCCATCAGACCATTTCAAATCCCCTCCCCCTCCTTTTGCATCCGATTAATCAAATGTTTAGCCATCGATCAGAAGTACACGCCCACATTCAACCTGATTATCCTCTGCACAGAATGAACTCTTCAACTTCCTCCAGGCGGGAAATCATTTTGTAGGACTGAAAAAAGTCAAGTAGGTGCACACGGCATCCGGCACTGATTGTGGGGGGAAATCTGTGTTAAAGATGAACGTACGGAGCTGAAGGCTTTATTAAAATTGGTAATAAATGAGAATGCAACAGGCAGGGGATGTGTAGGACTCTGTTGAATGATGTGTGTTTGGATTCTGTAGAAGTATGTGGAGTTTACTATGGAATTCTTTATTGTGCATTGTGAAACCTTAAGTATTTTCATTTCTAACCTAAGTATGGCTGTTAAAAGAGTAAGAAATTTCATATTATTAAAGGATTTTCTTGATGACTTAAGGTGAAGTAAATCAAAAAGAATACTTATGTATGTATGTGTGTGTATATATATATATATATATATATATATATATATCTATATCTATATATATATATCATCATACTTAACACACTAACTTTGACAAAAAAAAATAAAAATAATTCGTTAAGCGTGTACAACAAAAAAGATTTTTCTTGATGATTAAATTGTTAAAATACATAATTGATGTTAAAATACGTTATTGATGTTAAAATACGTTATTGACCATCTCAGTCAACAGGTTTGGAGATTTCGATCTTTCCCTATTGATTATCACAAAAGAAACAAAACGTTGGACAGGGTTCTATCCATTGGTTGTTGAGTTTAGTAAAGATGCTTGCAGGGGCAAAATGATTGGAGAATCCTGTAGAAGTCCAGTTATGACAATTTGATTAAAAATTATGAGCTCAAAAAATTAAACCTACATAGATGCATTGTTCACAGTAAGATTTATAACATGCACTTAGAAAATAGATTTCATGGTGACTTTAAATAGTTGTTTACAAGATAATAGCCACCTGGGGGTGTTTCCAATATGGCTGCCATGTGGACTTGCCTCAAAGAGCCTGGTATAAGTAATGATCACTTTGCTGTTCCATAGTGTGTATGTAGGCCTACAGCAAGTGTTCCTGCTGGAGTTCTGTTGTTAATAATCTCATCTTTTTTCTCATTTTGTGTCTCGGCAGCTGCTCAGAGTGAGGAGAGAGAGCGGGAGTGTGCATTTAATGACCAGCACCAGCAGCTGGATGAGCAGAACGTGGCTGCTGACTGGCACATCACCAGAGAAAATAACACCATCCTGTGCAGCAAGAGCAGCCGCTGCTATGGCCTGTGGGAGAAAACACATGACGGAGAGATCCGCCTGGTCAAACAAGGTCAAAATGAACTCAAACACCCATAAAAACTTCTGCATATATACTTATGATGACTGGCCATTGACTTGTGTTTTTCTTAAAGAGACAGTTCACCAGAAAAAATCATTGCAAAACTTGTAGCAACTGGTTTTCATCTTGACTGAACTATTCTTTTAAATTAAGCTACCCCTTACAGGCCCTTTTCATAGAAATGTGGACCTTACGATGCATACACACACACACACACACACACACACAAATGTTTTTCATCCATGCACTTTTTTACAGACTTTCTATCTCAGTGTCTCACTATCGTTCACTCAACCATCTGCATTGTTTCATTGCAGGCTGTTGGACTTACATTGGTGACCAGCAGGACTGCCATGACGACCGTTGCGTGGTTACCACCACGCCGTCACAGATCCAGAATGGCACCTACAGATTCTGCTGCTGCAGCACCAACATGTGCAACGTCAACTTCACAGAGAACTGGGTCCCCAGCCCCACCAGCACCACCCGTAAGTCCTACAATCACTAAACAGAGTGCTTCTTCATGTGTAGGTCTCATCTGAAACCCCCATATCCCATCTGAGAGTCAACGCCCGGATTCGATTTCTGTGACACAGCAGAACTGGTCTAGCAAGATCCTTTGTCATCAGTCTCACTACAATTCACGATGATCTCTGTAACAGTCTCATAAGAGCGTGTATGTTGTCAGATAAATCATCAGTTTACAGTGTTTAAGTCCAAATCTATAAAGTACTCTTTTAGACAATGATTGTGAGTGCCAGATTAATTATTGTAATATTAACCCTAAAAAGAAAGAAGCTTGCTAAAATTAACTTGCACTAGAATGACTGACTGTAGCATACTCAATTACTAACATTATAGAAGCTGTGTGTGGGTGACTGTGATTTTACTGTTGAGAAACACATTAATGCTAACTGCTTTTAAGGCATTCAACTGTGTCTGCAAATAAAGAAAGTGGTGCATTATGGGATCGAGTTCTATTCTGGTCTATCTGATTATATAAATCACGGTGTGTTTTGTACTCTGTTGATTTGTCAGTTTAGTTCTCTTCTACTAACTATGGTATCGACTGGGCTCTGGAATGCTGGATAAGAAAACTCAGTAGTCGTATTGACTTCTATGTAGTCGATGGAAGGTCAACATCCTCTCATCCATAAGGTCATAGCTTTTCAAAATAAATGCCCACACGTTGTTGTAAACTAGCTCTCTTGTATTCTCTAGCATTTTTGTAATACAAGTATGTCTGTAAGCATCTCTGTCTTTAGTTTTTGGAATTAACACCGGATCTGTTTCCAAAATCACAGTAAGATCTGGCTGTTGCCCTTTTCCTACATATCCCATGATTCCTAAGTAATAGGTGAACTCTGTAGGTGGCCAGATATCATGCTTATTTAAGCCCATATCAGAGTTGTTTAGGTAACTAGTAACTGGTTTGATTGTTAGTATGCAAATGGAGCAAGTTGGTTTACTCGACAGCCAGCTTGCCAACGCACCCAAGAATTAGAAAAATTTCCAAAATGAGTTACTTCTAATAATTTTTTTTGAAACACATAAGATCCAACAGTAATGGTTTAGCTCCCCTTGCAAAAACCTAAGGTGGTTTAGTGTTCTTAACTTGGTTTCCAATGGTCAAGCTAGTAATTTTGAATGAATTCAGAGGTGTTTACAGAAATGAAGCCAACAAAGTGGTTCATTTTTGCCATGTGGTGAACGCAGGGACCATTTCAGTAGTCTAAACTGGCAAGCTACCTTCTACATTGAAAAATGAGGTGCTGAATCTACAAAAAGCCAATTGGATATTTTAAATTGAAAATACAGACTTTATCTGTCACATTGAACATTTGTATTTCCACCAATTGGTTTAAACTCTGAGGAGCCCGTCTGCTCCTGTTAGTCTCTTTTTCTCTTTCTCCAGTTGCACGACTTCTCAAGCGAAGAGCCTTGAAGCACATTTTGATTTGGGAAATGAATGCATGTTAAACTTTGAAGGCTTGACCCTGGAAATCAATTTTGCACAACAACATTCACATTAATCTGTCTCTAAAGAAAAGATGAGAGGTTGAATGCATTGATGCAGGGGAGAGAGCCCCACGTTTGGCGCCATGCCTGCGTGAAGAGGCCACAGAGTTTGAGGACTGAAGACTCAATGTTGGCCAATCGTCTGTCTGATGTCGAATGTTACCGGGCAGAATGCCCACACATGAGTGTCTTCTGTATCCTCAGACGGCATCGGACCGTTTGTCCCCTCACCGCCACCACAGAGCTGGTCAAACCCTCTTTTTTTCATTTTACAGTGTATGGCAGCAGGGTGCCAAATGAGGCCATGCACTGGAACCAAACCCCACCCAACCACAGCTGTCTCCTGCCGCTGTCCACAGACATGCCAACATGTAGAGCGAAAGACCCTGGACTGACATTATCCGCAGTCTGCAGCACATGCGAATAATTTCTAAGATCTTGTGCAAATTGTAGCATTTGCATTGATGGACGATGCCCGCACATGCATGTTTAATCCTGCTGATGTGCTCCCCGTTGAGTGTGAGGCAGCTGAGATCCTCACTTGTTATACAATCCATTTACCAATATTTTCATCCCTCCAACACACAGTTCCCGGCACCGGATGTGTTATTCCGTAAACGCATGGGCTTTTTATAGATAAGTGAAGTGCAGATTTGGAAATGTTCCCTCACCCCACTCTCTATGTTGGAGAGCTGCTGTGGTGACTCATTTGTTTTTTTTTGTTGTTGTTTTTTTTTATTATTTATGGCAGCTTTTCAGCATTCAGAAAATGGGCAGCACAATAAAAACACACTTTTAAAGCAGGATTTCAACAGAAGGAGGGTGTCTTAGCAAAACCAAAGGCTGTGACATGAAATTATTTCACTTTTAATCCTGCAGAGTAGCAGGCGTGAATTTGTCTGCCGTGCAATTGTGTGTTTAAGTCCAAAAGGGGGGTCTATGTTGAAAGCCACAAGCTTTCCAACATTTGCAGAGTGAGCAACAGTTTAGAAAGATTAGGGTGGCACAGTACTTTTATTTCGCTAACAAGAACAGAAGGTGGAAAAAGACTCCACAAACACATAAGTTTAGATGATGCTCACAGTTTACATTATAGTATCAAAGATGCTGTTCTGCTGCATCACAGAGGCACTTTGTTAGTGTTTGTTTCTGTGTGTGTGCGTTTGAGGATGTGCACACACCTGCTATGATGAGCAGCGTGGCTGAGGCGGTGCCCAGCTGTTCTGACATCAATACAATACAACCGTCTCTGTGGCTCACACTGCTGAACTGTTTTAGCTTTTATTTATGTCATGCGAACATAGACTTTCATGCAAGAAGATTTTACAAACATGAAATGCTTATAGAATATCCTCTTCTTTTATCTTTGGTTTCCTAGATTTTTGCCTGTTGCGGTTTTAAAGGGTTAGTTCACCGAAAAATGAAAATTGTCATTAATGACTCACCCTCATGTTGTTCCAAACCCGTAAGACCTCCGTTCATCTTCGGAACACAGTTTAAGATATTTTAGATTTAGTCTGAGAGCTTTCTGTCCCTCCATTGAAAACGTATGTATGGTATACTGTCCATGGCCAGAAAGGTAATAAAAACATCTTCAAAGTAGTCCATGTGACATCAGAGGGTCAGTTAAAATTTTTTGGAGCATCCAAAATACATTTTGGTCCACAATTTGCAAAAACTATGACTTTATTCAGCATTGTCTTCTCTTCCGTGTCTGTTGTGAGCGAATTCAAAACACAACAGTTCAGTGATATCCTGTTCGCAAACGAATCATTCGATGTAATTGGATCTTCTTGAACCAGTTCACCAAATCAAACTGAATCATTTCAAACGGTTCTCGTCTCCAATAAGCATTAATTCACAAATGACTTAAGCTATTAACTGACACTGGCTGACACTCCCTCCGAGTTAAAACAAACCAATATCCCGGAGTAATTCATGTACTCAAACAGTACACTGACTGAACTGCTGTGAAGAGAGAACTGAAGATGAACACCGAGCTGAGCCAGATAATGAACAATAGACTGACTCCTTCTCGAGTCAAGAACCGTTTCTGTCAGACGCGTCCAATTCGAGAACCGAGGAGCTGTTGATACTGCGCATGTGTGATCCAGCGTGAAGCAGACTGACACACAGAGCGTCTGAACCGAACTGATTCTTTTGGTGATTGATTCTGAACTGATTCTGTGCTAGTGTTATGAGCACAGGTAAACCAAAGACTTGAATCAAGGGCAATCGTCGCCAATGACGCCATTAGTCAAGCGCACACGAACTGGTGAACTGTTTTCTTCAACCGGTTTATTGAAACAAAATGTCAGAAAGAATAAATTTGCGGAAAAGAACCGAACTTCCCATCCCTACTGGTGATCCGAAAACCGATGATTTTTAAGATTTGCATGTTGTTGTTTTTTTGTTTGTAGCTTCCAAGTTGGGCCAAGATGATTTGTTTTTATACTTAAAAAAAAAAAAAAAAAATTTCTGTGAACCTTCCTTTCAATTGTTCTGTCTTTCTATCTATCGTTCTTTTCATCCTGGAATGCATTTTATAAAATGCAAATGTAAAAGGGCCTTTAGATTTAATTTTTTTTTTAGTATTTGTGAATCCTATAGATTTTATTTTGTTAGATGCATGTTTTCTTGTGGATTGCATCTTATATGAAAAATATTTTCCTTTCATTCACATAATCATACATTTTTGTATGTAAAAAACAAAAAAGTTAATTAGGCCTGGTGTGAATATATTCATTGTAGAAAAAAGGTTTGCAAACTTGCATTTATTTACACTTTTAGCTTGGAGTGGAACAGGGCTGTTGCTATCTGCAGAGGAAGGAGCAGCAAACATCTGCTAGTCTCTGGCATTGTACTTCACTGATTTTGTAAGCTGTACACCTGCTCAGAAAATGTGAAGCGCTCTTCTGCTTTCAAAGTCATTTCACAGTTCACGGCGAGTTTCATTTAGATGGACAGTGTGATCTCCCAGCAGAAGACTGTGAACGCAGTTTGAGAAGCCTCTGATCGATCTGGGCAGCTGTTTTAATTGCAGTGGGGGAATGATCTCCCAGACACACACACACCACCTCTACCTCTTCTCTCTCCCTCCTTTAACACCTCGTCTCCCTTCCTTTCGACCATGTCTTATGCCATGTTTCACCGCAGGACCTTCTGATATGTGCCGCTGGCTCTGATGTCTTTTTAGTGGTTAAACAAAATATAATTCGTTTTGGGTAAATCTAACAGGTAATCTTTGGTCTGTATTCAATTTATCTATATGTTAAAATGAAAATAAAAAGAGGCTATTTATATAATATTTTGTTTCATTTTAATGGCTGTATATATACACATTTCCCTGAACTAAGTACATCTCTGCAGCTGTTATTATGTTTAAATGAAAACGAAAGGAGGCAATGGTATTTGATATACTGTTTCGTTTTATTGTTAATATACAGTGAGGAAAATAGCAGTAGCCAAGGCGAGCTGACTGAAGTTATCAAGTACACTGCTGTTTGCAGATTTACCGGATTTGCGTCGTCGCGGACATCACACTCACGAGTCGAATGCGCAAAGTCCGAACTACAGAAATCAGCGTACTTTGTATTGAGAAGCGCGCGCAGACCTACGTCACCAGTCTATTTGCCTAATCTTCACGGTACTTTAGACCGTGGTGGAAATGCAGAAAGCAGCAGGTCTGGGTGGAAAATAGTTACTGTTAAAATAGTTTCAAGTGATGTCGGTGGAAACGCAGTATTGAGTTTACACGTTATCCTCCTCTCTGCTCTTCTTGGTGAAATGTATAATAGCTGCTTAAGGAGCCGTTCACATATTGCGTCTTTTGCGCACTCAAGTTCGTTATTTCCAATGTAAGCGCGCGGTATGCGCACTCATAATGGAAACGATGTGCTCGCAACGCGCACACGGTGCGACGCGCCCGTTTTTTCCAGGCGTGTGCCCGCACCGCATCCAGTTAAAAACATTTAAACTTTTACGAATGCCGCAAGCGCACAGCGGGTCATGTGACAAGAACTAACCAATCAGCTTCATTCTTTACGTAACAACGTTGAAAGCTCAGCCAAGATGAAGGAACAGCTGATCATAGTTGTATATGGATTGCCATGTTTGAAATAAATTTAGTAGCAGTGCTACTGCAAGCGATTTTTTTTTTTTTGCAAGCGATTTTAGAGCTGCAAATCCATTTATCCATTGCTAAAATTTCAGCGTCTTCATGGAGAGAGCACGTCATGGTTGCTTAGCAAAGGCAGTTTCATGCGTTTTTAGGCGCGATATGTGAACTGCCCCTAAAGGGATACTTGACCCCAAAATGAAAAATTTGTCAAACACATACCCTCATGTTGTTCCACATGTCGTTTCAAACCTGTAAAAGCTTTGTTCGTCTTCAGATCACAATTTAAGATATTTTGGATGCAAACCTGGAGGTTTGAGACTGTCCCATAGACTGCCAAGTACGTTACACTGTCAAAGTCGAGAAAAGTATGAAAGCATCATCAGAATAGTCCATCTGCCATCAGTGGGAGAATCATTTTGTACGCAAATAAAAAAAAAATATCGACCTTATTCAACTATTCCTTTGTCAACAGTCTTTTCTGTGTCTCTTCACATCACTGAAACTGCCTATGCTCTTCTGTGTCAGCCGCTCCACAACAATGCACTGTATTTATGGTTTGATTTGAAAGAAAACAGCGCATCCTTGTGGCGTGGCTGATTAATGACAAAATTTTCATTTTGGGGTGGAGTATCCCTTTAAATCCTTTCAGACAAGCTTTCTTGGCTGCTCTAGTTTATGATTTCCTCATTGCTTTTATTGATCAAAAGTAGCCACCCTCTGGTATAAATGATTTTGTAGCACTACAACACAAGAGACTGCGTTCTGAAATGATTTTTGCCACAGTTTGAGGGATGTTGTTAGCCTTACCGCGTCCTTACCAGAAATCCTTACCAGAAAGTTTCCAGCAACACATAATAAGTTTGCCCACTCTAAGTGCAAAAATGCAGTTATGCAGAACAGGATGTCATGGCGGGTGGGGCTATGTTGCCATGAAGCCACAGTAATGAAAGTTACATTGTCAACAATATGTCAGTCCAAGCACAATGAAAAGAAAAGTGACAAAATGCAATTTCAAATCTTTTTGTCCAAACCCGCCACAACCATTAGTGACAAGCTGTTCCTATTAACTGATTGAATAGCCCTTAATGTGAACAAGCTATTTTTAACTAGAACCAAAACTTTTTTCCAAAACTTCTTTATTTGAAATTAAAGTGAAATTAAATTATAAATATGGTATATAATACATATTTGAACTTAAACTTCAAGAAATGTTTAGCTAGAAAAAAAATAAATAAATGATGAATCGAAAGTGCATTAAAAAAACATAAAAATGTAAAAATAAAAGCTATTTCAAAATATTATTAAATCATTTTATAGTATATAAATAATACTACCACTGATGTGAACATAGACAGATTCTTTGTTCATTGACTTTCCAAGCACTTCCCAGAATCACAATGATGACATGCAACGTTCATTCAGTCTCTTCCAGAGTAGACTGTCTGGCTCTTGAAGGTTTTGTTAGTATAAACTGCCACCTCACCCAAAAATGAAAGTTCTGTCATCATTTACTTGCCCTCAGTTTGGTCGTTCTAAACTTGTATGGATTGCTTTATTCTGTGGAACATAAAAAAAGATATGAAAGTCATAAAGGTTTAGAATGACATGAGGGGGAGTCATTTGTGTCAGAATTTTCATTTTTGGGTGAACAATATTTTTTAAGTGCAATAAAATCTCAGCGTTTTATGGCTCATCCAATTAGAAATCCAATTTTAAGAGCTTTTTGGCCTCTTATGGGTCATTAGAGCATGTTTCTGTGCATATGAGTGTATGTTGAGGCAGATATCACGATCATTGTTTGTTTGAGTGTGTTTGTGGCGTGTTTGGAGTGTGAGCATGTGTGGACATGTGGGCGGCACACAGACCGTGCAGAGCTGAGACTACATGGCCGGGTGGCTAGTGAAAGGGCAGAAGCTCTGCTAGCCATCACCTCAGGTTGCCACTGCTGGACAGTTTCTTTATCATCAGATTCGTGCCGTGTTTTTTCTTTTTTTTTTCTTTAGAAGATCTTGTATTGAATATCTGCCCTGGGGACTAACAAATGAAGATAATTAGTATTGAGCTTCTCGGCATGATGGAAAATTAAGTAAATAAAGTGTTCTGGATTTCGATCACTAAGAGGCCCGTTAAAATCAGAAACATACTCTGTGCAAGTGTGTAAATGTACATGTAAATGCTTGGCCAAGCGTGCAGTCCTTAAAATGCATTCCTGCATTACTGTGATGATATAAAAACCTTTGTAGTCATATTATCACAAATTTCTGTGGCATTAAACCAGAGTTATTATCAAAGTTCCTTTTGAGGCAAGTTAGTCCAATCTGAAGTCATGTTGGGCAGCTATTTTCAGTAATAAAAGTACATCCCTGCTACTTAACCTTTCCAATGCATACGAACAAACAACCACAAACACCTTGGGTATGGTAAGATTATTATTAAAAGTTTAAAACGAGTGTTTTCTATTTGAATATATTTTAAAAATGTACAGTAATTTATCCATGTGATGCAAAACTGAATTTTCTTCAAACATTTGAAGGTACTATGTAATGTGCAAAAAAACTGACAGTGGTCTGTCTATAAAGTCTATTAAAATTGCAATTTGCTCTTGTAAGTATAGGCAGGCCTTTCATTCCTACAGTCGCCTGCCATTCGTCTGCCTCCCTTTTATAATGCCTCCGTTATTATTCATGTAGATACTGTAGACACAAAACATGTTGAGCGTTAAGCTAACATGCTCAGCAATAGTATATACTGAGAATACAGCACATATTTGAACAGTTTTTGATTATCATTCAGAAACATTTCAGGGCACAGTGACTTGTAAATTGACCTTGTGTAGCTAGAAGTGGTTTTGATCACATTTCTGGCCTAAGAGAATGTGAAAAGCACACATGAAGAGGAGACGTGTCAGCTGAACAGAAGGAGGTGCTCTCTTTATGTCGCACTGATTCGGCTGGAGGAACGTGGCGGGTGCTGTAATTGATGGGACTGTTACTGTTGCGCTGGGCTGAGACAGACCGACTGTGTCTGATTCATGGCTGTGTCAGCACACTCTCTCCACCGGGGACCCCAGATGTGATTCTTCGTGACAGGGGTCACAAAGGTCAACAGATATGCGGTCACAGGGTTCACGGTCATAGACGTGCAATCTGCTGTGAGAAACCTGAGCCCGGTGCTCGCCCTGCACATCAGTCTACAAATGTATAGACACTGTTTTGGTTTTTAATTTGAGACCAAAACAAAATTTTTAAAGACCCCATGAAATAACCTGACGGGTGCAGTTTTGTGTCCTGTGTTGACGTATTTCCTATTTACACATGAAGCTTGGGCGGGAAAATAGGGCTTATGGCACTTTTAGGAGCTTTACTTGATGTTTTTTAATGATTCGGTCAAACTGTTTTAAAATGACATTCAAAATTACTGGTTTTGCAGTAATAAAGTCATAGTCAAAAATAAAGTCATACTCCACATTCCATACCAGATGGGGGCAGTATGCCTCAATAAAGTGAATTGGTCTACTCTAGAGTAACAAACGAGAAACGGCATAGTCTCTATGCTCCGCCCCTACCTTCACAACAACACTACAGCCATAGCCGAAGCCTAAGAGGACGTTTTGCCTCCAGAGGAACGTTGGGTGATGTCAAGTGATATTGAAACTGGTATTACGACAACTGTCGGGCCGGGGCTAGTAATGCTAATGCTAATTAAGGTTGATATCTCTGCAGCACTATAACTTGACATTTTTTTTAATGACATCATCGCCCTTATTTCTTCTCATTCTTTTGATGCGTGTAGGTCATGTTATGGATATTTTTACCTCAATTTTTGCATATGGCACCTTTAAGATGTCATGTAAACATGACAATATCAGGGGATTCCAGGGGAAACTGGCCTTCTCTCGCTCTCCCTCAAACCCACGGCTGTTTTTGCCGTCTGATGCTGAACATAATGTAAATCATAATGACCAACAAAAGGACCGGTCTCCGATCAGCTTGAAATGTCTCTGCCCCCACCAGTGTGAAATCTATGGCCAGCGCTGTAACTCACTTATGCAAACGAGGCCGTTTTTGTCACCATTTCTCTTCTTTATTGCAAATCCAGTCGCTCTCCATGAGATTATTCGTCAGAGTGGCATGAATTGCAGTAGACTCAGACGGCCAGGAATTATACAGCAGTCGCCATGAATAAAAAATGAATAAAGAAGAACACTGAATCAGCCGTGAGAGGATTAAAGCCATCCGCACGGAATGAGAAAGAAAGACAAAGGCAAGGAAAAGAGAAGGACAGGAAGTGAAAGTGGGAGAAATGAGAAGGTTATCCACAGAGGAAGTGCCTTTTTGACTTTGTCGCTGCCAAGCTGCAAACTGCCGGAAAGCGCCTTCCTGATAGGTGGAAAAGAGCATCAGAGAGCCTCTATACATCTACTGTTACAAAGACAAGAAAAGCCAAAAGTCGCACAGGAAAAACTCCATGTCACAGAGGATTCCAAATATAACAGGGATATCAGGTCTCACTGTCCCATTCATTTTGATGATCGGCACACATTTCCGCTGGTGGTTTGCCAGTAAAAATGTAATTGTACCGTCTTATGCCGTAATGTTCCCAGCCCACACTTTTGGCAGGTCTGGGTTACTCTAGACTTCTCAATCTTGTTAAAAAAAAAAAATAAAAAAAAAAATGGATGTTTTGTTTAGATACTGACACATTCATCAGAATTATGCATTTTTATACTTTATAAATTGTTACACCAATGGTTTTCAAGCTTTTAAATGCCCACAAAAATATTCAAAGACCCTATGACCAAGGAGTTTTTGTTGTTGTTGTTGTTGTTTTGTGATTTACCATTAATGATGATGACTTAAAAAATTATTTGGAATAAATTTCTATTATGATTATTTCTATTAAAATTATGCCAGATGTATCCACTTTAAGAGAACACATTGTTGGTGAATAGGAGACAAGAGCATTTTAAGGATGACCTTGTTTGTGAAACCCCTGACTGATTGCAGATGGAGCACTCTGCTATTTGTTTCTGTTTTTTTTTTTCACAGATGAGCCATTGCCTGGCTTTTTCGTATAGATCATCTTTTGTGCATTGTGGTCAATGCTGTTCTCATTCAGGCTATCTGTCATCTGCTGTCTTCATATTGCTCTGTGAAATCTGTTTCGTTTTTCGCAGTACAAGAGCTTTATTTTGTCTGTCTCTTTTGTCATCTCTCTTTCTGTCTGTGTCTCCCTCTCTCAATTTCCGTACTTTATTGCTATGACAAATGAAAATTGCCCAGATGAAATCTTTTTGTTCACATTTTCTGCATTGATTTTGAGGAAAAATCTGTGGAATCGATTAGGTATAATGTGTTGACCTGAACTAACATGCGAGTGCCACAGCCTGCGGTAGACAATGAACAAGAGTGCTGTGCTCTTAAGGATAGGTGAAAGCACAATTAAATTAGCCATTATGTTTAATAAATAATGACTCGAGAGGCAAAGGATGTGTATGACTTTTGTGAATGGCATTCCGAATCTGCGGAAGTCTGTGGGCTCGGATTCATAGCTTAGAAAGCTTTATTGAGTTGAAATCTCGAAGGAGAATGTGTATAGGAGGAAATTCTTCCGGACTGCTGGTCATTGTTGTACTTTAATGCAGTTTTGCCTCCGCTGTAGATAAAGCAAATAAAGAAGTTTGTCCCTTCTCGAAGCTCTGCTCTGAGCCGTGCCAGCGAGCTGATAGCCAGCAGTTCGTATGTACGTGCGTGTCTGTAAGAATTAAATTCCACAACAGCATGTGCCAGAAACACTAGTTTGAGTCCATCATTTTATTGTGCTGATGAGCTGTCTGCCAGCGGAGCATCTGCTCACTTCCCTTAATTAATTTATTCATTAGCTGTGCCTCTTTTAACCTTTACACAGTGAATGGCAAGAGTTTTTGGGGGTGGAGAATGAGTCTGCTTGATGAAACTCTATTCAAATAGCAGTGAAGGTTATATAGTCTGAAAAAGGCTTTGCACATATAGTATAATTAGCAGGTGTGCAGAAAAGGTTTTTCAGTCTGGTTCTCGTGAGAGCACCTGGAGATTTGGTTTGGTGCTCACACTACACATAACGTGACCCATTAAATATAACTATAAACAAATAAATCTATAATAGTAATAATAACTATTGCAGTTTATTTAATAAAAAAAAAAACAATAATAAAGTGCGATAATACTATTGTTTTTAAATATAAAGTATTAAATAATAATATAATTATTTTATAGTACACTTAAAACTACAATGATAATATTAGCATTTTTTATATTTACTTTTTTATATAAATTTTCAACCGTAAAATCGGCTTTTATTTTGGCAGGTTGACAGCAAGTGAGTGTGTGCGCTGAAGAGTGAAGCGCATCGGTGGCAGTTTTGCGTTTTGCTCTGAAACCAGCAGCGCGTAGCCTAGATTTATGCTTTCAGTTTGAATGGAAATTTTATTCAGTATTACAGTTAGTTGATTTAAAACAGTGATTGTGCGTTAACAGCTGTCAACCATGTCAGTGCGCAAATGAGCCTGAACTTAGTTATACAGCTCATTTTTTATTTCGGTTGAATGCGCACCTGCACACCACTTTTGTGCATCCTTAGTGATTAGGACTGTATCAATATAAGATTTTCATTCATGATTAATGTGGACAAAATAATGCTAACAATACTTAGATCTAAATAAAAAATTTTTTTAAAAAACGATGCTATCAGTCTAATTTATCTTTAAATTGATTTTGTGTTTTGTCTTTTTTAGTCAATAAATAACCCTCAAAATAGGAGTGTAGAGAGGCAGAGAGATATTTTATAACCATAACTAAGCAAAAATGTAACAAAGAAACAGTTGAGTGCCTATTCCTGCAGATCCTGTTTGCCTATGTTATTATATTGTATCTATATATTTGTTTGCGCTATCAGTGTATGGGACCTTTGAAATGACTGAAATAATTTGGTGAAGTGATATGGAACTGTAATGCGGTTGACAGACCTGGATCTACTTCCTACTGTAGCTGAGCGATTCCTGGAAAATAACTGCACACTTTAGAAACGGAATCAAGCATTCAGCAGCCCCTGGTATAAATGTATTTAAATCGCAGTAGTTTTATTTTGATTAATCGTGCAACTCCAATATTTAATTTTTTAATTATGACTGTTATTGTCAATATAAGTATATCGTGACGTCTGTGCACAAGACCTACAAATCATGGCTAAAAACCCAAATGTTTTATGTAGTGTGAATTGTAGCCAGTCTCTGAAAAGCCTGTTTTGTATTGTGTTACTGTGCAGTTGCTATGGAGTTCTGCGGCCGGTTGCATAAACTGCTTAGACTAATCTTAAAAAGCTAGTCATGGAATTTTTTTTTCCTTATAGAGTAGACTGGTCATAACTTTTCAAAATCGGTTACAGAAAGGTAGACTGGTCTAATTTGAATAGAGAAGTAGGATTGGTTACCCTTTGGCTAATTGCTAGTTGGATAAACTAGTACTTAAGACACCGTCTTAACATAGTGGCTATTTTTATGCAACTGTCCTCAGGTTTGTTGTCTGATAGTTTTTGGGTTGTGTGGCCCCCTTCAGAAAAGCCCACCTCCATTATATTCTAGCCTGTAGATATGCCTTGGATCTGAGGTTAAATGCAGATTGCAGCCGTGTTGTATTTGTCTGGCACATGATGATGTATTTTGTCAGTTTTTCTCACTCTCTTTCCTATCATCCAGCTCTGAAAGCTGAATGTAGGACAGAGGATTCCCATCGAGTGGCTTGTGTTGTCCTCGCCGGTGGGGGGATTCAGGTAGTGATGTGAAGTCCTGTTGTGGTAATGGCAGCATGAATGTCTGCCCGCTCATGAATGACTCTCAGTAGAGTCTCGGAGCCGGCAGTCTTTGAAATTCTCCCACACAGGCTTTGTATTAAGGATAGGATGCATATCTCAGATGTGACTGCCTCTCTGTTGGAAAGATCCTGTGTGGTACCCATAATCATAACATGAGACGCATGTTCCTAAATTCCTGGGGGGTGGGGGTGGCAGTGAAACAGAACTGGACTTTCTATTGTGTGAAAAAAAAAAAAAAAACAGCTCATTCAAAATCATGAGTGATTAAAGTTTTGGGTGACCAAAGTCTCCTTGATGAGTTCAGTTTCTGTCTTATAAAGACAATAAAGCTTGTCAACATTTTTTTTTATTATTATTATCTTTAAGTCTCTAATAACACCAGAGCCATTAGGAGGATGGATTCTCACTTATAGAAAGCATTTGATTGGACAAAAAATGGTGTAGTGCAGGATGAGTCATCAGTATTTTTCTGTTTTGTTCTATTGGAGATGTCAGTTTTAATATACCTGCTAAATCCTTGAATTTTGTCAGTGTTAAAGGGGGCCTTCGGATGCCACATGCACTTTTACAAGCAGTTTGAACTGAGATGTGTGTTGGGAGTGTGTGTACACAACCACCCTAAAATGATAAATATCCATCCAGTGTTTGTTTTTTTTTTGTTGTTGTTTTTTTTTAATCTACAAACATTTTTACCTCTTTCTCAAATCGTATTTTATAGTACTGACAGAAATACATAATAGAAAGTGAGGAAAGGTACACATTTAGGCAAGACCGACTTTATTGCAGAAAGGTTGTGACTTCCCTGGGTTGCCAGGCATTATGAGTTTTGGTTACCCAGGGAAACTGCATCTGTCCTGATGCTCGGTGTCTAGAAGTATGTGAAGGACAGAAGTTCAGCCCATGATGTGATCAAACATGAGGCTACAGAGAATCATCATCATGTGTCTCCATGAAGGACATAACATGACTGGAGAAGAATGTAACGTGACAGCAAACTCCTGTGGACTCCTGGGAGTGAGTTATGCAGTGTGTTAAAAGCCATTAGAAACACTGTCATGGCAGTACCACAGTACAGTGGAGATGGTAACATTATAGAATAGAAATGATCCAAAAACTACAGTATGAACAGTACAGTATATCATTCATTTTAAAACACGCTCATCTTTTATTTTGAATTAAAAATATTTTCTTAATATAAATTGCATTTGTTTTTTATATATTTTATATATTTTGTTATATTTTATTTGGTATCAAATGTAATAATATTCATAGATTTTAAGTGAGGGTTTACTCTGTCCATTGACAAATCATTTGTCTGTCCACACTAACAGTAAAACTACTTTGTGACGTGACACAATCACAGCCAATAAGAAGAAATGTGACGTTTAATATACTATTATTATGCATAACAAGTTTTTGAGCCAAATGAGATGATATTAGGGGGGGGGGGCATAGAAACATATAAATACTTTTTATTTGTACGTTGCACGTCTTGTATATACCATGATATTGAACGATTGGTGTATACCATGGTGTTTTATGGTACTTTCAAAGAATGCAATAGTATAACCCATGTATATCTCAATGATATTGTTATATTTTATACATACAGAATTTGAAATATGGAGATGTGAGAAAGGAATGAGAGCTTTCATAATGGACAGGGAGCTGGAGGGAGACATACAGGAAGTAGAATTGTTCATACAGTCTGGAAGAGGGAGGGACGCTCAGACATTCTGCCTCCGAGCTTAATGCCGCCGGCTCCAAGACATGTAAACGGTGTCTATGTATACGTGAGAATTAGTGTTTTTTCTATCAATATCTATAAATGCCTGTGTTTTATCCTCTGAGCGTTAAATGAGCGTGGCTGTGTCTGAGAGATCACTTTCCAGAAGCGAACACCAGCATGCTGTCTGACGCACTGCTGTGGTTTGAATCTCATATTTATTGATCTGTCTTGAGAATCCCAAACCTTTTTGAGCTTTGATAGTGTAACACTGCAGGTCTGGTGCCGGTCTAGCTCCTGCAGTAGACTTTTTTTTTTCTTCCCATACATCCACAGTCATTGCCTTGAAGATAAACACAGTTAAATTCCACATTTCCATTTCCATTCTGCATGAATCAGTTCAGAAATGAATTAAAACATGTAAGCATGCCCAGTATGCTAAGCCTGATTTCATCTGAAGTTTTATTTCATCATCATCTCAAAGCAGTTGCGTGAAGGGGTTTGATTTTGAGAGGCTGTCGTACCATTTTATGTGTTTGTTCTCTTTCTCTGGGGTTGAAACTGAAATCCTAAGCTGTGGTTTTATCATTCCTACTCATCTTTCTCTGTCTTTAGCTCTTTTGTGTGAGAGTGGCTTTCTTGCCTTGAAGCTCTCACTCTTGTATGCAAGGACATGTCTGTGTCTGAAGCAGAGTGCGAAAATGGAGAAAGAGAAAAGAATGAAAAGCTAAAGAAAGCTAGCATTGGGTTTAATTGGATTTTGAAGGCAGCGGTCTGTGTGACTCACGCACATTTTCAGTCATTTTGATAGATGATGCTGACTTTTCCAACTGTGATTTAGAATGTTTTTTTTTTTTTTTTTTTTTTCTGATTTCCTTGAACTGAAGTTAATAAGATTTCTTTTGGTGAGTGGACTGTTAGATTTGAACAGAAACTGGTGGACACATTTGTATGTGTTCAGGATTAACAAATCACATCAAAAGGGCAGATATTTGAGAATGAATGGAACGTTTCCGATTCAGCACCTGTTAAGCTTAATGTTAATGTGTTAATGTCATAGAAAAATATTATCTACTTTTACCTCACTCAATGCCTCGGGCAGCAATAGACAAACTGTTTATCAGGATGACACTTTAATAACTTAATTAACATCAGCCAAAAAAATAATAAATGTAAAAAATGCTGATTATTTAGCTCACATCTCTCAAAAACAAGTGTATTATTGTTCTTGTCCAGCGAATGCATATTCACATCTTAAAAAAAAAAAAAAAGTAAAGACTGTTATAATGGTACAAAATATTTATATTTCAAAGGAATGCTGTTGTCTTTCTGGTTTTGAAAACTTTAAAAAAAATATGTAAATTCAGCTTTTCCATGATATAAATCACATTTTAAAGTATATTAAAATAGTAAACAGTTGTAATAACATTTCACCTGCTTAATTCTTAATTATAAGTGCATTACTATATGTTTAATGATTGTGGTTTATTAATGTTTTTTTTTTGGTAATTGACAGCATGTAGATTTTTTATTCATATAACATGAAAATTCAAAAGCTAAAATGTGCTTAAATGCAAATAACGATTAAAGGTCTAACATGCCTCTCTTTCTTCTTCTCTCTTCCCTCTTTCTCCAGAAGAGCAGCAGCCTTTGCACAGAGATGAGGCCATCTTCATCGCCCTCGCGTCTGTCTCTATACTAGCGGTCTTGATCGTGGCACTGTTCTTCGGCTATCGCATGATGATGGGTGAGATGCAGTACTCTGTGTACTGAGTGGCTATTTACGAAAAAAAGGTCATGTCATGTTGTTACAGTGTTGTGATGCACTGTGTGTGTGTTGTTACAGGCGAGTGTAAACAGCGTCTGCACAACATGGACATGATAGAGGCCGCACCGTCAGAACCATCTCTGGATTTAGACAGTTTAAAACTCCTGGAAGTGAGTTCAGCTCTTCTAGATGCCACCAAATATGTGCACATAAAAATTTTTGATTTTGAATTGTATTGTAATGAAGTCGAACCATCTGTATTTGTTCAACATCTGCTACAATTGACTCCTGACTATTTATTTATGCAGTTGATTGGTCGAGGACGCTACGGTTCTGTCTATAAAGGATCACTGGATGAACGCCCAGTTGCTGTAAAGGTTTTTACCTATGCCAATCGGCAGAACTTTGTGAATGAGCGCTCTATCTACCGAATCCCTCTTCTGGAGCATGACAACATCGCTCGTTTTATTGTTGGCGATGAGCGTCTCACAGCGGATGGGCGGATGGAGTACCTGCTGGTTATGGAGTACTATCCTCATGTAAGTATGAATCTGGTACAAGCCCTTCTTTCTCACATCCTTAAAGTTGTATGTGACACGGCTCTGGTGCCCTGCTTGGTGTAGTTTTCCACATTTTACCTTCATCCGTCCTTTATTCCTCATCTCTTCGTTTTATTCTATTTCTGCCAAAGTCGAGAGTGGAATCGAATGTCCTGACGCTATCTGGTCAGATATTTTTATCCATGATTCAGATGCATTTCCAGCAGGCAGCATGAGAAGGGTGACTTGGATGTCAGCTTTGTGTTTTAGCTGTGCCTGTTCATCTTTCTCTCTCTGAATGGCTTCTCATTGTTTTCATTCACTTATTCTGTATTCGTCTGCCAATTGCAGTCAGATAAAGTGTTTTTCTGTCCATTTTAAATACAGAGATGAATTCACTAAACAGCTGCGCCACTTTTGTGAGAAGTGTTTCAGCACTAATTTCTCTGTTGTATTCAATAACCACCTGCAATCCAGTGCAGTACTAAATGTGCTGAAGTGATGTGCTGCAAGAATGATGTTTTTTTGGAATAGTATCCCTCGACAGAACCCAATAGGATTTTTCCATTGGCTTTTGGATTTTTGCAGAAAATAAGCTCTGTGATGATCTTCACAAATGAACACAGCTATGAAGTTTGAAGCCCTAAATACAATTGCAAAATACTAATACAATACAAAGTAAAAAGCTTAAAAAAATGTTTAGGTTTAAAGAATGACCTTAAAGAAGCGTAAAATCAAGAGTGAGTGAGTGACATACAAGACGATGGAGGATGATTTAGTTTCCAGATGAAATGCAAAAGCACCTGTTTGGCCATATTTTCGATTTTGAAAAGCTTGTTGACTTTTGCAGTTTATATAAGGTGATTTTGGAATGTTCTCATTTGATTGGTTACACGTTGTTTGGTAATTTTTACTTTATTTAAACTTTGTCTCATTCTATTATTTTATTTGACATCAAAGTGTATGCTGTGCCTTCAAGCTTTCTTTTTCGTTTTGATAATAAACGTTCTACGTTTCTTATTCATTTGGTTACATATTATACAGTACATCTACACTTATCCTATTTTCAGTATTGTATACCTATTTAAACCTATTTAAAAAGCTGAAGGAAAAGAGGGAACGCCCCTGCCCCTGCAGTGATACCGGTATTACCGGTGTCGTCACACATCGATTAACTCACAACCCTACTTTATAGCACTGTATTTAAGTCATATTTTTAAACACAAAAATGCCTCCTTTCTTTGTAAAGAAGGCTTTTTATACATTGATTCTACTTCAGAAAACTTCTGGCCGGGCATTATTAACACTGCATTTTAATAACATAGGAAAAATAATGTGTTCAACTGAATTTTAGATGTTTGTGTACGTTTTTATTGAACATAGTAGCAGTTACTCATCAATATTCATTAAATGAGTGTTTTAACTTCTCATATATATGCAGTTGAGTGCACTTTGAACTTTTTAAACAGTCAATATGGGAGTCTGGAGTGCTTTGGTGAAGCGATGCGTTACATTCCCAGTAAAGTACGTCAGATTGCAGTAGTCTGCTGCATCCTTGAAAACTTTGCACTCAGATCCTGCCTGCAAGTAGGGAAATTACGAAGTGCAAATTTCATTTAGAACAAAAGCATTTCTATGCTATCACCGTTCTTATTTCAGCGTGTTTATGCCATTATCTAATTTGCGGAATTCCTTTAATTGTGTGCCAAAACAATGCAAACACCACATACAAATAAACAGATCTATCTACGGGCACAGTTCATTCTTAGTCATACCCTCCTCAAAACTTCCGATAACAATAGCCCAGCGTTCTTCGCAACGTATTTCCCTGTACATTCCTGCTTGACATGTCATAACTCGCAAGTTTGTCCACGAGTGTGCCTGTTCTACCCGCCTGGGCCTTTTGAACGGCAGTGAGGAATGTGACACACCTTTATTGTGTCTGGCTGCAGACAGACAGCACTCTGTTGAGACATCGCTGTGTTTGCTTTTGCACCCTTTCACTTCTGATGCACTCGTAGCCTAAAGCCAAGGTACAGGAAAAACCCTTGTAGGTGAACGTTATCTTCCTATTTAGACATGAATTGACGGTTTGCTTTAGAACTCTGTGGATTATTCCTTATAATTCTGTATCTTTTGAACTCAAATAGAGAGAAATATCATCACTCTGAGTTGAAAAGTATGAACAAAAAATTGAATTGATTTTTATCATAAATGTGTGTGTGCTCTTCATTGTTATACTTGTCTTTATTTTGCTTAGCGACAGACTGAAGTCAAACTTAAGTGGGATCAGTTCTGAGTGAAATGTACCGTGCACTTCACCTGAAGAGCCATTTGTGTTGTTTTAAGTGGCATGTGTGCCTAAAAAGAGTTCTGAATCATCACTTATAGGGTTCCATGTCAGTTAGGATGCTGCCTTAGAAGACTATGTAGGCAGCAGACAGCAAACAGCACACTAGGTTTTGGAGCAAAGTCTGTGTCCGTATCAGTCAATGTTCTGTCTGTCACACATTATTAGAAAGATGGAATAACGGGACCAATGTCCGGACATAACATCATTTTTCCTGTCGCTATGGTAACAGGGAGACTAGGGCAGGGAAAACGATTGGCATTTGTGGCTCTGATGTACACTTGCAGGTAGATAATTATTCCTCTACCCAGAGTGCTCCAAAAATCAGTTGCACCCCTCCATCTTAGATGGCAGGTTAGCAATCTCTTGATCTATGTCTTGTTATTGGTAGTTTTTAGCTCAGATTACTGCAGAGACTATTTTCTATCAGTGTGTATTTCAGGACAAACTTTTTTTGCAATAGTATAATTGTTTGTATACACACACACACACACGCACGCACACACACACACACACACACACACACACACACACACACACACACACACACACACACACACACACACACACACACACACACACAAAATAAATAAAAAAAAGCTGATTTTAGTTATATTTTAACCATATAACTATACTAAGGTTTACAGTATGATGAGTTTAGTTATGTTTTAGCAGTATATTATATATTTTTTAATGTTTGTTGTTGATTTTAGTTATGTTATAACCATATTATAATACTGTATTTTTGTATTATTTTTAGTAAATATTTATTTTATGTATTTTTGTTGTTGTTGATTTGAATTGTAACTATATTTCAACCCATTTCAAACATTTGAATATTGGTTTTCCGTAGGGCAACTGCATGCCAGGCTGTGTTTTAAACTAATCTGACCGTCTACTGCATTCATGCACTCAACAGACACATCTGTGATTTGGTTGCAATGCTCAACCAAATGCAAAATAATGTTGCAAATAAAAAATTTCAGTGCAACATGAGTAGACCTAAATGAAATCATGTGACAGTCACTTCAGCCACAATAGTTTTAATTTTTAGTCCCGTGTCGCATTATTTATAAGAGCTTGTCATCAGAACAGTGACCGTGAGATTGCGATTCAACGTTAAACGCAGCTTGCCTCAGTGACCGTTAACTAATAAGCAACTATTTGCGCCACCTTTTGAATTTCTACAACACACACATTTACATCTGCCTCTCTAAAGCACCTCATGTACTGTATGTACAAAAGCTTCCTGTTGAAATAAATACAATTTACAGTGTTATTTCAGTAGTTTAGTTAGGGGGAAAATATGATCCATTATCTACTAGGCTGTTTGTTGATGCTGGTAGTTTTAATTGCGTTTCCTAAAAACCCCAGAGGCAGTTATTAGTTGCAGGCGGCCTTACATTACAACTTTGTTGAAGCTCCAATTCATTATTCAAGAGCTTCATAAGCTTCATATCTGCTCTGCAGGGATTTGAAATGCTGATGATAAAGCAATGAGGAAAAGAGATGTGTTGATGTGGATAAATTGTTGTAGAGCAGTGTTAAAATCTCAGTTATTATTTTCTGCAACAAGGATGTTACTGCTACTGCAATAAATATCACGTCCATGTTCTTTTATGTCCTTTTTAGTGGCGTCTTTGAGCAGTTACGGGTGTTATGTGTGTGTGTGCTAGTTTAACTGTCCTGTGTCTGTTTGTAGGGCTCTCTGTGTCGGTACCTGAGTCTGCACACGCTGGACTGGGCGAGCTGCTGTCGTCTGTCACATTCGGTCACCAGAGGACTGGCCTACCTGCACACTGAGCTCCTGAGAGGAGGTGAGGGTCACCTCTACATCTGTGCACACATCCCTCACTCTAACGCTTTCTTCATTTTTCACCTCCTTTAGGAATATTTGGATAGCCTCGGCAGTAATGAAGCCTTGTTGCTCGAAACCAATTAATATCTGTGTTTAAAGGTGAATTGTGTCATTTTCTCGAGGTCAGGTGAAACACGATTCTTTATTTAATGAGACCAAATGTAGGGTGCAACTGGATTTTATCTATTGGGAATTGGGGTAAAAATCTTAATGAGTAAAGCAAAATACAGTTTAAGATAGTTTTATTGAGCAGAAATGCATTACAATGATCAAACGTGACAGTAAAGATATTTATGATGGTAACAAAACATTAAGAATTCGGTTTTGAAAGTCGTTCATTTGTAAGTCGCTTTGGATGAAAGTATCTGCTAAGTGAATAAATGGAAACGTTTTTAACTTTCTATTTATCAAAAATGGTTCCAACATAAATATTAATCAGCACTCAACTGTTTTGAATAATAATCATAATAATAAATGTTTTCTTGAGCAGCAAATCAGCATATTACTGATTTCTGAAGGATCATGTGACACTGAAGACTGGAGGAATGATGCTGAATTTCTTTTGCATAAATTACATTTTAAAGTATATTAAAATAGAAAACAGTTATTTTAAATAGTACATGTAATAATACAATTGTATTGTATTTTTGATCTTATAAACATGCATAAGAGACTTGTCCCAGACATTTGAACAGAATTGTATTTACTGAAGATATCAATCTATGAATAATGCAAATTCACATTGTTTCTGCTAGTGATGGCTGATTCACCACAATAAGGGGTAATAATAATACTAATAATAATGTAATGGGTGTATAAATTATTAAAGTCTCATTGGAGAAATACATCCTAACACATCCCAGCTTGTAGTACGTACATGGGAACATGAGTCATCTGACCACTATAGGAGATTTTAAAGATCATAATTTCATCACTATTCAAGATTCCTTTAAAAGCCGTTTGATGTCTGACTTCAAATCTTCAAATAAGAAGCAAGTACGTATCTTTCCATTTCAGTGTCAACAGACTTTGCTTTGAGTTTGACTGGCATATAATTTAGCAGCGATATAAACCATCACAGAGCCCGGAGGCGCAGATGTGTTCATAAGATATGACAAGCTTTTTAATAAAGTCATGTAGAAAGAAAATAGAGGCTGAATACAGTCTTGGCCAAGATGGATGTTCTTGTTGTCATTATGTGCTGCTTTAGAGTTTCTTTGACTTGTTTCTTCAATAACTGGTTCTTGAGTGCTGAAGACTCGACACTCTCCGTGCCTCCAGCTGCCTTGTGCCTCCATAGCTCAGCAGGAATGTGTGCCTAACCACATGGGTTAAAAAAAGCTGCATGAAGCCACCCAAAGACTATCAGCGGAGCCAGTTGACCGCTCTGCTGCGTCACATAGAAGCTGCCTTCTCTAATCTGCACATCTGGGTCAGACAGAATGTTTTCTGTAAGATGAACGAGACACTATTCATTTTTCACAATGTGTCTTTGAACGGTGGCTTGCAATTAAGAAGGCTGTGTGCAAAGATTCTGGAGCTTCATAGCTGGAAATCATGTAAAAGCGTCTTACATTTAAAAAAAAAAATGTATATATTGTGATGGACAGTTTGAAATATGTCTGTTATCTGAGACGTTTTCCTTGGAAACAGGTTTTTAATTCAGCATGAAAACAAAATTGTGGGTTTTTTTTTTTTTGGTCTAATTGAGTCTTTTGCTCTCCCGTTGGTCCATAAAGGGCCGGCATGCGGTGCAAAAGAGATAACACTCGGCTCATTTGTGCGTCACGCTCCTCATGTTTCTCTGGGTGCTGCTGGAGCATCGCCAGAGATCTGCAGACAATCAAGTTCATTTCCCACTCAGCTGTCTCTGGCCCTGCCCTCATTACGAAGTGATCTCAGAGCAGCCGTCCACCGGCTTCCTGTGCAAGCCGTCATTACGAGCTGATCTCCGTACAGCCGTGGTTCATATTGCTCTGCCGCTGCCCTCATTACTGGCTGAACTTTAGAGCCAGACAGGCAGCATTCAGGATGGGGGAAGGACTGGGAGGAGAGGGCATTCATCCTGAAACTGTTACTCACTTCACGTGCTTCTCTCAGCGCCCTCTGCTGGCTGTGTTGTGCAAGTGGTTCATAAAGACTTCCTTTAAAACAAGGATGGATCTTTTGTATCACTTACTAATTTAATTTTTTAATAATACATTAAATACCATTCAGAAGTTTGGGGTCCAAGATAAATCTTTCCGTGTGATTAATGGGTTTATTAAAAATATAGTATAAACAGTAATATTGTGAAATATTAATACTTTTTAAAAGGACTGTTTTCTATTTAAATATATTATTTCAAAATAGAATTTATTCCTGTGATGATAAAGCTGAATTTTCAGCATCATTACTTCAGTCTTTAGTGTCACATGATCTTTCAGAAATCAGAAATATGCTGATTTGGTGCTCAAGAAACATCTATTATTATTTATTATTATTATTATTATTATCAATGTTGAAAACAGTTGCAATGTTTAATTTCTTTTGTGGAAACTGTGATAGATTATTTCAGGATTCTTTGATCAACAAAAGTATTTATAACTTAAAAATAGAAAAAAAGTCCAATACTTGGCCTACACACTAGTGCATGAAGATGTGAGATCCGTTGGGGTCAGATGAATGTTTTACTTTCATATCATTAGAGGGTGATGATTCTATGAAAAACAGCTGTGTGAAACCACTTCCTGAAAACTGTTTGAACGTGAACTTTCCTTCACAGATTTGTATAAACCTGCCGTTTCACATCGGGATCTAAACAGCCGTAATGTTCTGGTGAAGAACGATGGCACATGCGTGATCAGCGACTTTGGCCTGTCCATGAAACTGACGGGAAATCGCCTCGTACGGCCTGGTGAAGAGGAAAATGCCGCCATCAGTGAGGTCAGCCCATAAGCGCTTGCTTGACTGGAATATTAAAACAACTTGAAGCTGCTGAAATGATTTTTTCTAGGACACATCACTCAGTAATGGTCTTGTTGGTAGTTGGAGGTGTCCAGAATTGTGGATCCAGACTCCCCATAAGAGCACGTTTTCCCTCACACCCGTACTGCTCTGTTGTCTAGGTGGGCACAATCCGCTACATGGCGCCAGAAGTCCTGGAGGGAGCGGTGAACCTCAGGGACTGCGAGTCGGCTCTGAAACAGGTGGACATGTATGCCATTGGTCTCATCTACTGGGAGACCTTCATGAGATGCACTGACCTTTTTCCAGGTGAGGACCACAGCGAGGATGTAGATTCACTGCTGGCTCAGCAGAACTGGCTTTAGCATGTAACATCAGCTAGATTCAGTGGTGTTAAAACTGGCTTAATGTACACTGCCAAAATCATTGTCTTAATCACTATTGCTTTGTAAATGAGAAAGTCTGAAAAAGATACGAAGGCAAGATGTCTTTTTTTATTAAAAAATAATAATATATTTTAAAATGCTAATATTAAAAAATATATATATATATTTGTAGTGTTTTGACTTGTTTTAAGCATACAATACAGTGTATATATAACAAATCAATATTTGTATAACTGTTTACATTTATACTGTGTATGTGTGTGTGTATATATATATATCATATATATACATATATATATTTTTGTGTATATATATAGTCATATATATACACAAACACACACACACACACACACACACACACACACACACACACACACACACATATATATATATAATAAGTTTTCAATTTAAAAATATTTAAAGAATTCATTCATTATTTTATAAATGACAGCTTCACATTGTCAATGTTGACAAGTTTCCATGTTATAAGCAGTAAAATCCATGGCTATGTTTGCATTAAACTGTTTGAATGCATGACAAAGAGGCAAAATCCACCTAAAAGGAATTGCCTTCACCCCATTATTACATGAAAGGTGCAATATATATACCTTTTATAGCACAAAGTGATTGCACTCCCCACACGGATACTTCTGGATTATGCATACTAGTGGGAATATTGCTCACAGCAGGAAGTCTGACGTTTGAAGTCTTGATACTTGAGTCTTGACTCTTTTCATTATTTTACAAAATAAGTACTTTGATGATGGTAGCAGAGATGCTTTGGGGGTTGCGATGAATTTAGCAATGAAACTTCTGTAAGAGAGTGTAACAGCTTTCTAAAATCCTCTCAGAGAAGTTGTTTCTCATTTCATCCCTGTCAAAATAATAGTCATAGTATATTAGACATGGACACCTTGTTGAGCATCCTGGCCCATCCCTAGCCTCAACCATTAGACACCACACCGCCCCTTATGTTCATAACCACTAGGCTACACCACTGGCTTGCAACAGACTTCGTTCTGTCCTGCTCATTTTGTTCATGAAATATGAGTGTGCCTCTTCTCATTGAGTATTTTTCAGTACATTTTAGTGCAAGTGTATGGAGGACTCCACTGACTGACTTTCCTTTGTTTTTTTTCAAGGGGAGGCAGTGCCAGATTACCAGATGGCCTTCCAGGCCGAGGCAGGGAACCACCCCTCCTTTGAGGACATGCAGGTTCTGGTGTCCAGAGAGAAACAGAGACCCAAGTTCCCAGAAGCCTGGAAGGAGAACAGCCTGGTGACTGACTTATACAATCTCACTGTGTTCTTGTCACAGATTATTGCTGCAAGATCAGCTGAAGCTCTTTCCCTGCTCTATATTTACTTCAGTTAATACAGTTCCTTTTGTTGTTCTGTTATCTAAATCATATACATAGTGGAACAACATGGAAGACTTTTTATATTTAGTGCATTTTCACTCCCTGTTGAAAAAGACCATGAATTCGGACCCGGTTGATACCGGCCAATCTGTTGACCGCTGTTGAACATAAAGTTTATTGGTTAGGCTACTTAACCATCCTGTTCGAGACATCACCACATCAGCACACAATACTGTATAGGCTGATCTTTTCAGTACAGTGTGTTAACAGCATAATCTCAAGTGATTCGGACATGATGAAATCAAACATGATGAGCACGTAACAATGTAATGGCAGCCACCCACAAGCATAACGCCAGCAAATCTATTGTCTATCTGTTATTGACACATCGACTCTCCTCTCTCCCAGGCCGTGCGCTCTCTCAAGGAGACTATGGAGGATTGCTGGGATCAGGACGCAGAGGCTCGTCTGACAGCGCAGTGTGCAGAAGAGCGCATGGCAGAACTGCTGCTGATCTGGGAAAGAAACAAACCCGTCAGCCCCACCATCAATCCCATGAGCACAGCACTGCAGAACGAGAGGTCTGACCACACCTCACACGCTCTCACAGCTACTCGTGAATAAATCAGGGGGCCGTGGCTTATTACACACGTAATTGTCCTTGACTGGGATTATTGTAATTTGATTTTTTTGGCATGCTCTCTGCCTTTCCTAAATAATGCAAATGAGCTGTAAGCTTTTTATCATTGAACATTTGTCTGAGGTCTTACATATTTCACTGAATTAGTTATACTGAAACATAATGTATTACTCACAGCAGAATCTTTAAGCTAATAAATGCAAAGTATAAAAAAAAAAAGATATGTAGCTAGGTATAATAAGTGGGAAAAATCATCCAGCACATATAACAACATAGATCCTCTCAAGGTCATCTTTGATTGGCTCCTGATCACCCTGTCAGGGTTTATTTTGCCATAATGACCTGCACATTATACTGTATTTACAGCACCTTTAATTAAATGGACCATCTGTTTTCCATTTTGACCCCTGTTCTCTCTCTGTGTTCTTGTAGGAATCTCACGCACAGTCGCAGGGCTCCCAAGATGGGCCCTTATCCAGATTACTCTTCATCCTCTTACATCGAGGATCATGAAGGCATGGTGAAGAACCTCCCAGGTGACGTCTCCACGTCTGGCACGTCCTCTGTGGGTGGCCTGGGTGTGAGCGGCATCAGTGGTGGTGTGGCGGTGGCGGGAGAGAAGAACAGAAACTCTATCAACTATGAGAGACAGCAGGCTCAGGCCCAAGCTCGGCTGCCCAGTCCAGAGACCAGCGGCACGAGTCTGTCGGCCACAACCACTACAACAGGCCTCACGCCCAGCACTATCATGACCACCATCTCTGAATCAGGCCACTCGGAGGAGGCCGGAGCCGGAGGAAGCGTACCAGTGTGCCTTCAGCTCACAGAAGAGGACCTGGAGACCACCAAACTGGACCCCAAGGAGGTGGACAAGAACCTGAAAGAAAGCTCTGATGAGAACCTGATGGAGCATTCGCAGAAGCAGTTCAGCGCTCCTGACCCGCTCAGCTCGGGCAGCTCCAGCCTCTTGTTCCCGCTGATCAAACTCGCCGCAGAAGTCACTGGTGGATCAGGAACTGGCATCCAGGCCGATTTCGGAATGGGCGGCAGTGGAATGGGCGACACTCCTACAGCCATGTTCCCTCTTCCCAAACAGCAGAATCTCCCCAAGCGGCCCACCAGCTTGCCTCTCAACTCCAAAAACTCTGGCAGGGAGTCCTCGTCGTCACGGTTAAAGTTTGGCAAGCACAAGTGCAACCTGAAGCAGGTGGAGACGGGCGTAGCCAAGATGAACACCGTAGTGACAGCCGAGCCACACTTGGTCACTGTCACTAACAACGGACCCAGTGTCCGTAACGGCGCTGGAGTTGTGGTTGTTAATGGATATGGTGGGGGAAGTGGGGCCGGCTCCTCTGATGCGTTTGGGAACACGAACCCAGCCGGGCCACAGGGTGACGGCGGTGCCCCTCTGCTCCAGAGCCAGCTAAGCGGAGAAGACAGCCGTCTCAACATCAACTCCAGTCCTGACGAACACGAGCCCCTGTTGAGGAGAGAGCAGCCGGCGGCGCGCGATCACTCCGGCCGCACCAACTCCAATAACAACAACAGCAACAACATCCACACAACCGCCGCTGCCACGATTCATACCTTAGTTCCTGTAGACGCCCAGATGACATTAACCAACTCTCCAGGGAAGCCAGACGGAAGGGACGATGGCGTTCCTCTGAGACAGCATAAGCCCAGCAGACCGGAGCGGCCAAACTCACTGGACCTGTCAGCAACTTCCCAGGATTCTTCTCTTCTGGGTAAGACCTGTTTTAGTTTGGACCTGAAGTCACTAGGTTTTGGAATGCCTGAAATGCCTCTTGCCTAGATAGCATTTGAAGGTATCATAGGTGCTCTCCAACGCAAACGCTGTTCCAAAATAGTGCTAACAACAACAAAAAGGTTGCTTTTGTTCTGCAAGGATGCATTAAATTGATCAAAAGTGATAGTAACAGTCTTAGGGGCCGTTCACATATCGCACCTAAAAACGTGTGGAAAACGCTAGGCGCGTCGCTTTCTCCTTCTTTCCAAAGCGCTCGGGCAGAAGCGCTCCTGAAGCATCTGCCTTTGCTAAGCAACCATGACGTGCTCTCTCCATGAAGATGCGGAAATTTCAGCAAAGGATAAATGGATTTGCAGCACAAAAAATCGCCCTCAGTAGCTCTGCTACTAAATTTATTTCAAAATGGCAATCCATATACAGCTATGAACAGCTGTTCCTTCATCTTGGCTGAGTTTTCAATGTTCTTACGGGAAAGGATGAAGCTGATTGGTTAGTTCTTGTCACATGACCCGCGGTGCGCTTGCAGCATTCTGAAAAGTTGAGATGTTTTTAACTCGATGCGGCGGGAACACGCCTGCAAAAAACGGGCGCGGCGCATCCGCGACGCTTCCATTATGAGTGCGCATGCCGCGCGCCTACATTGGAAATAATGAACTTGCACGCGCAAAAGACGCGATGTGAACGGCCCCTTACTGATCCTAAGATTACAATGTGTTCGTGTAATCCTGTTGTTCGTGTAAATTAAAGCAGAAGATGTTCATTTGAACGATCAGTGATATTGTGCAAGTTTACTTTTATATTTGCTGAATTATATGAATTATACAGTATGTATTGTAGATTATTTGGGCTTTGATGGGGTGTTATTTTAGGAGCAGGGTAGAGGAGCCAGTGTGCGTGTCAGTCTGGCTGCAAACAATAACCACCCGAAAGAAGACGCCAGTCTGAGTTTTTCCATCTGAGCTCACTATATCCTGCTTTGCCCAGATAAATCAAGAGCACACCTCCTCAAAAGCTAAACGTTTCGTAGAAAAGAGGATGAGTGGCTAGTCATACTTTCTCTCTCGCTCTCCTACCCTTTGAGGTGGAGTGTTTAGATGTTGAGAAGGAAGGAAATTCCACTGGATTGATAAGAATCCAGAAAACATTCGGCCTCAGTTGGCAGCGGCGAAAAAAAAGAGTGATGCTGACAGACAGATGTGAGCGTGAAGACGCATCCGCCGCTGTTAACTGAAACAACAGTACACGCTAAACAGAAAGTCGCACTGCCCACGTGTTTACATTCCGCACGCGGACTCGAGCAGAGACATGAACTGCCCGATGATTTAGACTCGAGCGCGTACAGTGAGAGAGTAAGTGTGGGAAAGGTCAAACACAAATTTGAGTGTGCTGAAATACTACTCTATAGCGCTTCACTAGACGGGATGTTTGGAGCAACTGCTAGAATTCCCAATAGACATATTGCATCACACAACTGTTTTTCATTTTCATATCAAGGATGTTTGTTTAAATGTGACTTCCTTTTCTGTTTTAGAAGAGGTCTTGTCACAAGAGGGAAAAGCCGGATCGGCCGAGAAGATTAAGAAGCGTGTGAAGACACCTTATTCTTTGAAAAGATGGCGTCCTTCTACATGGGTCGTCTCTACAGAAACGCTGGACGGAGAGGTGAATAACAACGGGCACGGCCTGAAGATGGGCACGGGAGACACTGGAGGCAGTCACCCAGGTTCTGGCCAATCAAAATCCAGCATCGCTGTGTTCCTGGTCAGTGGTGGAACTGCGACCGCCGCTCTAACCTCCGACCCGCCAGATATGACCAGCCTGTGAACTCGCATCTCCGCTTTTCCTCTGAGGACGAGCCCAAATCAGACTTTGAACACAGGAGGGGTTTGTCTATGCTGACCAGCTGATGACCGAAAAGAGACTTTTTGGAAAGCAGACTCTTGACGGGACGTAATTTGGCGAGCACTTAACTTTGTCGAACTTATCCAACTTGTTTTGAAGAAATCGCTTTAAACCGAACCCAGCTATGCAGCAACATTGGCATAAAATGCTTCCATTTGTTTTTGTCGTTTCTTCTTCAATCAAGTATGATTCTTGTATGCCTGTTCTTTCATTTGTTGCACTTTTCTTTTGTAAGTAATCTTAACCACAGATCCTCCGACCATGTTAAAGACTGGTCTTAAAACGTAAAGACGTAAACGACAATGTGTTGATTTAACAATCATAGTAGATTGGGGCGAAATTGAAATCATGTCCATCTAAAAAAGGCACCCAAGCAGTGGTCTCTAAGACAGGGTTGACTGCATCTCAATTACCTTTTAACCCACCATACATTCATGTTTTATATTTGTTGTACGTATCTGTGTACTCAGATTTTTTTGTATCATATTTTGAAATGTGCAATAGACATTAGCTTGGAGGTGCTCCATAAGACAATGTAACTTTGCTCTGTTTATCGCCGCTTCTGTTTGTTTCTCGTCTTTAGTTTAATGTCTTGAAAGGCTGCACTTAGCAGTGGCAATCCTGTGTCCATTTGGCCAGCCCGACTGCATTTGAGAAACATCGTACAAATGACAATCTTACACCTTTTCACCAGTCCCATTACTCTTGAAAAGGGAGGTAAATAGAAAATCTTGGGGTGTTCATAACAGACAACTTCTCACAAACTTCGACGAGACAGTATGTTTTTTTTTTTTCTGTTACAGTACAAGTCAAGCATCAGCCTGGACTGTTTGCTGGAAATCATGCTTTCTGAAGACACTGAATATTCAAGTCCCTCTCTGCACATGCTCAGTGCAGTTTTACCTCTGTGAGAGTGTTTGTAAATGTGTGTGTGTGTGTATGGGTCTGTTTCTGCTTCACGGAGCTGCTTGGATCACAGCTGAAAAGGCATCAGTCAAACAAGACTTTTCACTTCCCATCTCTGCCAGGACAATGGACGTTTGCTTGGTGTCCTTCAGAAACCGAACATGCACGTACATACGACCTGAACAAAATATATACTGTATGTACAGACTGAAGCTCACAGCTACTTTAGTTCGGTTTTAGCCTTTGTTAAAGATAAGCTGACATGATTAGTGCACATTACGAAATCATGATTTTATCCATATTAGCTGTTTCTGAAGTTATTTTTTGTTCTTTTTTTTATTTATGTAGTATCCAGGGCCATCTTCATTCTCTGGGTTTATTATTCTTATGAAATCGAATCGAGAAGTTGTGTATAATCATGTAAAATTATCTTATTTCAATGATACTTTCAGTCAAATACATCAAAAATGCATGTGGTTTCACCCTTCTTTTGCAAGTGAATCATATACAGTCGAGGAGAGATTGAGCTTTTTTTTTGGTGCCACTAGAAATACAGTTGTAAAAGTACAGCATCCTCATTTTGAAATCATCTATGAGAGCAGATGATCTTTGTACCAGCCATAACATGGGCCTTGTGTTTTATCCTAACTGCTGCCTTTTGTAGAAAATAATGGGCATGAGCCATTCAAATAATGACATGGTGATTAGGAAAATTCCCTCATATAGCAAGACCCGGCTTCCCTTCCCAAGAAAGCAGATGTTTGATCAAAGAGCACTTACCGTGCTGTATGCATTTTCAATAATGAGTGTGGGGTTTTAAACCATGATTTGGCACAAGCCAGTATTATCTTTGGACTTTGTCCAGTGCAGAGAGGGGAACTTTCAAAAAGTCATCTGATATGTCACTTCCATTGGCTTTTTCTATCGGAAAACAAGAAAATGCAGTCCAGTTTACTTTCTCATGCCCTCTTTTCTTAACCAATCAGCGCTTCAGTCTGACTTTTGTATATGTTTGTAATATAGGCTAACCTCTGTAAATATTCAGTGCATTTATATGCACATTTACAGACTCTTCATCTGTTGCTTTGGGACCAAGAACAACTCTAAATCACTGTGAGATTTATCTGAAGATAAACACAGAAACGTTAGACTGTTTTCAGCTAGATACGTCAGTGTGAATGCTGGAGTCGAACAGAAGATTATGAACTGAAATAAGAAATAATAGCCTAATAAAAGACAAAACAAACCTCCAGTGCTCATTTAAATAAAATGAACCAACGTTTATGATTTAGACCAAAGCGTTTAAGCTTAAACGAGACATTGGAAGTGTATTTTGTTCAAGAGGACTGTCCATCTGCTACATGTTAATAACGCAAGATGTTTACACCAGAGCCTTTGTCCAGTTTTACAGCACACTGTTGAATACCAAATCATTTACAGATACTACATGCCTTGTTTATTCTTGAAGAAGTCAGACTTTTTTAATTCAGTCAAGTTGCAGGAATGCTTTAACTAAACCAAGTTGTACTCTTGAGTGTAAAATGAGTCCGTTACTGAATCCTACATCCATTGGAACTCATTATACTTGCAAAAACCAAACATGAAAATGACTAACAATGTGTCCCCTCGAACTTTGAGTATCAGCTGTATTTTGGGGTGCAAATGAGCCAACGAATGAAGGGTCTGTGTTGACAAGCTGCTTTTTTCTTTTTACTTTTGAGTTCATAACTGAAGCTGAAGTCTTTATTTGGCCCCTGCATAGATGGATGTTCCAAAAACATATATAAAAATAAAAAAGCAACTTACGTTTTCTATTACAGCTTGTAAAGTAAGCACTTTGAGAAAAAAGATCAAATGATAACTCATGCTTTTAGTCTATGCAGAACGTGTTTTAAAATGTCATTTAGAAAATAAAGCTTGCTGTACAACCCTGCATTATTCAGTTGATTAAAGATTATATTAATGAAAACCGGTTTATGGTGTTTACTTGTCATTTGTTTCCTCTTAACTACTAAAAAACTTAACATTTTTAGGATCGTTTAGAAACTTCTTGCACTGAAGTTTAATTTTATTAAGTGGCCACATGAGGGTGGTAAAGGCAACCACAAATTTCCATTCAGGTAACAGTGCAAATCATTCATTTAACTTTCCCGTGTGTGCGCATGCATTCATCTTTTGTATTAAATCTGGTGTCTAAACACACACAGATACATAACACGGTATTAGTGAGCATATGAGATTTACTTCTTTTAAAAATGACATTAACGAGAGTTTAGTGTAATTTCAAAAACTGACTGTATCGAATATAGTAGTTTTATGTGTACTATTGCATGTTTTACGTATTTCGCCACACGAAGGATTGAAAGAAATCTTTCAGAAGCAACCTGGAATGAAATGGCTATGGTCACATTATCCAATTAAAAAGTGCACATGAAAATGTGTCCGGTCATTTATTAAACTCCTTTTAGTCCCTGAAAACTTAACATATGGTCACACATATGATGGAATAAATCCTGTACAATTTCTGAATATATTATAATTATCATCTTCTTTGCGAAACGGTTCTTTATAATAACACTGCGTGCATTATAAATACACTTTACGGAATCAAAGAATCCACTTCCTAGCCAATCAGAAGTTGAAAGGGGTGAGCGAACAGCCAATCAGAGTGGAGGAGGCAGAGCTCTGGCTCGAGCTCGCTGTGCGTGGCTCTGACTCTCGCTCAGTTTACTTGAGTTCGCGATTGTAACGGCTCCACTGCGCGAGCCCGAGAGCAGAAAACAGACTTTACATGGAGTGACATGGGCACCAAAGAGCGTTAACCACCTCAGACTGCCTTAAACGTACGTTCTAAGTGTTTTTGTTGAGTTTTGTGTCATTTCCTGGCGACCAGAATGTCTCAAAGAGTTCGCAAAAACGGATCTCCGACGTCTAACTGCAGCGGAGTGACCGCGGGAAGCCCGAGCGGACCCCCGGGGATCAGCGCCGCTGGAGGGGGTTTACTGGGTCGCCTGCTGCCCATGAAAGCCACGGTTCCCTTCCAGCTGAAAACGCAGACACAGCACCCTCTACAGGCACGGACAGTCCTCTCCTCCGGTAACGGTAAATGCCACAGCAGCGGAACCCGCAGCCGGAGCCCCACGCGATCCCTTTCCTCCAGTGCCTCAAACGTTTCTGCAGCCACGTCCACTTCCTCTGCGACGTGCTCACAGTTCATCACAGCCACAGCCTCAACTTCTTCATCATCATCACCCTCCTCATCCAGAACTAACGTTAGCCCCATTATCGCTGGCCACGCGTCAAACCCCAGAGCCTCCCACGCGCAGGTACCTGTGCCATCCTCGTCATCACCCTACACAGGTGTGCACCTGAGCCCCCAGTGCTGCAGCTCGGACACTTCAACCCTTAACGTTACCTCTCATCTATCAGCCTCTCCGTCTTCACCCTCGTCCCTGTGGTCTTGCGGTCTCAGGTCCAAACCCCTCCAGACCCTCGAACATGACAGACTGTCTCCAGAGAGGCTCAGTCCCAGCTCACCTGTCTGCGCAGGTAAATCTACAGTGTAAAGGGGTTGATTTGATAGGAGGCCAGACCTGATGGGCCTGATGTGTTTATTTGACATCACTGTGGTAACTTGTAAACACACATACAGTTCATGTGGTTTGTGGGTGTTACATCCGCTTTCTGAAAGTGTCGTAGTAGAACGGTTGACTGGGTTAATAACCTAATAATGTCATAACTGTAATATTGTGTAATTTAAGATGCAATACATGACCACAAGGCTCATTGCATTGCAACTAATTGCATTAAAATGTTTAATGTCATATGGATAAGAAAAGGAACCTGTTTCACTAGGACCCCCTCCCCCCATATAGTCTTAAATGTAAGAAAATAAAATTAAAATTAATTCAGTGACATTATTTTAAATACATAACAATAAAAATATCTGATTCAGTAATTTTAATTCATTCTTCATAATTCCTTTTATATATACATTTTTTATCCCCTAAAATTAATTATATTTAATGCTTCATATTTAATTTAATTAAATAAATAAATTACAGAAACATTAAAATATTTAATAATTAAATATTTAACACATATAATTGAATATAGATTTTTTTTATAATTATTCCTTTATAGTTGTATTAAAATAATCTGTGTTTAAAATAAATAAAAATTACATAAATCCTTTTATTCATCCTATATAACACAACTGTACATACAAATGTTGTATATATCTTATATAATATGTTTGTGTGTGTGTGTAGTTTATTCACGTCTTATTTTTTATTATCTCATTGTTCTCTCCGTGTACTGGAAGCTTCTGTCACCAGAACAAATTCTTAGTTTTTGCAGACATACTTGGCAATAAAGCTCTTTCTGATTCTGATTCTATGGCCCCCTTTGAAGTTTTCTAAGGCCCCCTAATTTGCCCCAGACCCCTGTTTAAGAACCCCTGAATTAGAATACCTATTGGTTGCTGGGGGCACATGATCAATTGTGAATATAACACTTTATATTAACTATTAACAAACTGCAATTAACAAACAGTATGGGTGCATGTATAGACCAGTCAACTAAATAAGTTTCTTATGAGCTAAAGGTTCATTTGTTAACACATATAAAGCTAAAGCCAGTTAATGAAGGAAAGCAGCCAGTACATGTCCAGCATACGTAGAAACTTCACAAAGCATCCCAGGATGCACCTCATGAAGCTGGTAGAATCCAGGTGTATGTTGGCTTCATTAAATAAGCTAAAATGCAAAAGAGTTTTGGTTTTATTTAATTGCATGTGTTTGTCTTTCTATACTTCACAGTTTTTATGACTATGTACTAGTATTCAAAACTGTGGAAGAGGTGATAATGGATAGGTGTCTGCAAATGTTTGACAATATGCAGCCTATACCTGAAGCTTCGGTCTATTTGAATTCTCTCTGATGCACTGTATAGCTAACTAGCGATATGTTAAGCATTATATCAGGTAACGGGAATCTTTGGTGTTTGCTGCAGAGTATAATGTCTCATTCATAAAATAGCTTGTGGGGAGCCATGCTGAGAGAGGGCCAGTCTGGCCGCTGTTGTTTGAGGTGCCGCTTCAGAGGCTTTTCTCTGCTGCTGACTGGTAAGAATGCAGATGTTTGGTGGCCAGTCGCTGGTTTGGCCCTTTGACTCTCAGAGGTTTATTTTGTGATCAGTTTGCCAGCAAGTGTTGCACTGCGTTTCGGTTACTGTAACTGTTTGAACTGGCATTGTGACCGGTACCACATGTTTTCAGAAAATGCAATTTCCGCACAAAGGAGGTTTAAGGGAACACATTTACACATTCTTTCTGCTTTTTATACTTGCATCGATTCCGTCAGTCAGGCCCAGAATCTGCTGCATTTTTAGGGCGTCTGACACACAAGGATTTGTTATTGATGCCAGCCCTATATATTGTAAAGTAATTGCTGGTTGAAATGTAAGCAGCCACTGATCATGAGGTTATCTGCCCCAAAAAAGACACAAAGTGGGAAAGGTAGTGGTTGTTGGGTTGGGAGTGTCATCCTTCGTGTCTTGGCCAAGACCCAGCACTCGTTAGTTTTAGTAAATTACCCATGATTCTCTTGGAGCCTCCTCAAACAGACTCTGTGGTCATGTGTATGTCTTAGTTATGTCCAATAATGACATGATCTGTCTGAACAAGAGGAAAATTGATCTTGGGTGCACATTTCAGTCCGGGTCAGAGACTCAATGCCTGTTGGAATGCCCTTGTGATTACTGCTTTTAGTCTCCTGAGCCATGCCTCCCCTTTTTGACTGTGTCCTACTGAAAACACTCCACTCTGGTATGTACAGTGATTTTCCAGATCACCAGACTTGCCTAAGATCCAATGAACATCGAAACAGACGAAGGGGACAGGAAAGAGATGGAGGAAATTGGGAAAAAATAATCGGATATATCTTGTCACGCCATGTGCAAAACTATATATTTTCACAACTCACTGTGCTAGTAACTAGTCAAGTTTGATTGAACAACTTGCCAAATTAATCGGACTTGGATAAGCTTCTGGTTCAGCTGACCTGACCTGATCAGGTGTTTTTCAGGATATGTTCACTTAGGACAAGAGATATTAAAATTCTGAGATACCATCATACCAGTAATACGATAATGATTTTCATGTAATGGCAAAAACAAATCATTACATTATTATTGGTAAATAATGTTTTTAAAGAGTAATTTTACCCACAAATGAAAATATTTTTTGTTAAACCGGAGAGATTCCTGCCCTCCATTGAAAGTCCATTTCACCAAAACTTGGATGCTTTAGAAAGTTTATATAGACATTGTAAAAGACGTTAGCACACTGAACACCACTCCTAAGAAGACTTGGATTACACAATTTAACTCGTATAGATTTCTTTTATGTTTTTATTAACTTTTTGAAGTGTAAAATGTTTTTTGTAATGGATTTTCAGTAGAGGGACAGAATCCTCTCAGCTGGATTAAAATATCTTCATTTGTGTTTTGAAGACATGAGGGTGAGTAAATGACGACACCACATTTTTTATGTGTTCCTCATCATTTCAGTTCATTGTTCTCAAGATTAAACCACAACATTGCTCACAAGCAGTGCGTCATTGCAGCAAAGCTGACATATGAAGATGTGTTTCTAAATAACTTTGCTTGCACTTTTGAAGATCTCCATGAGGATGTTGTTCTTTTGCTCTTGACTGGGGGCCTTTTTCAGGCAGGGATTGTACAGGCAAGCTTGGACGAGAATATTAGGAGTCAGGTCACTATTACACTCCTTTACTTCAGCTGCAGGCCTCTCCTGCTTGGGTTTGTCTGTTTACAGTAGAAATACAGTGAGTCTTTTGAAGATCGATATCCCTTTACTGGCTTATACAGGCTTTAATATGAGATGTGAGATTGCACGGGGCTGCACTGTTTGTGCTATAGTATTAAACAGCCATTTTCTAGCATAAAAACTGTTATAGTTGAGTTTTAGTCATTGCTAGCTGGTTGCTTGGGTGTTTTTGGTTGGATGGTTAAATCAAATGGAAGTCTTCTGTGTAGTTTTTATGTGATCGTGAAGCTTTGTTTGTTAATTCATTGGAAGATGAAGTGTTTGAGGTCAAGGGTGCTTTGGATCATAATCCTGCGGGTTGAGATGTTTCTGGTTATCTGTACTGACTGAACTGTAGGCATATTCATGGAACTGTTGATGAATTGCTGTGACGTTATTATTGTTCTGGTCTAGTCACATCCAATCATTTAAGGAGACAAAAGTCAAGAGCACAGACTTCCCAAGGATGCGGCTCATGGGCCGCAGTGTGCATTATCAGCTTGTGTGGCGGATCTGCTGAGTGAGATGCAAGATAGACACAACACAAGAACCTGCTGTGCATAGACCGGGATGATAAGGGAATTCATTGCTCAGTAGTGCATCATAGCATCTCTCATATGAGCCTATCAGAGATGAGATAACATCCCCGTGTGATAGTCTGTCCTCTGTGCACCATGCTTGTTTGTGTGCATGCATGTATGTGTATGCAATTATGTAGTATTATTTACGCACACACAAACATATGCATGAAGTTTTGTCAGTCATTTAGTTGTAGATCAGTGCACAGTTAGGCCAGAAACAAACACTATGCAAGAATGCAAACACAGATGTGAATGTTTGGCCAGTGCATTGCAAGCGTGTGGTCCTGTTGTATGTACGTTACTGTGAAACCTAGGTACGCAAAGGCGTTCAGTGTCTATGCCAGTTAACCTAATTTGTTATTAAAAGAGATTGAATGATATATAAGATTTTATTTAATATTTTTTGATACATTTTTATTCAGCAAGGATGCATTGAATTGATTAAAAGCGACAGTAAAGACATTTGTAATGGTGCAGAAGATTTCTGATTCAAATTAATGCTGTTCTTTTGAACTTTTAAATTCAAAGAATCCTTAAAAAATGTATCGCATAAATAAAATATCTAACGTATCTGATACTTGAGCATAAAAATAATTTGTAGCAGTTGTAAAAGATCAATATTGATATATATTGCTAATTATTATTCAGGTAGCTGGAGATATACATCAAGAAAAAACTTAAGATTCTTTACACACTGGATGTTGACTGAAAACTTACTGTAGAAGACATCATCGTATGCTAATGTTCACTGGAGCGCCCCGTTGCAACACTGAGAATGTTGCGGATAGTCATTTTGCAATATGAATTGTGACACACATTTGCATTAATGTGTTCATTTGAGCTTAGGATAGCTAGAAGCTTTTCCATTCACATTGTATTGAGGGTTGTTTCCGGGCCTTGCACATGCACTTAAGTTCCTAGTGAGTGTAAGCATGCAATGTTGAGATTGCAACTTGAGCTATGTAGCCAATTCCTCTCTGTCTTCTCGCATGACTTCCCCCAAAATTCCTTACAGGTTCCTCCTGTTTAGATCCTCTCTCATGTTCTTAAATGTGTACAACACGCACAAAAAGTGTAATGCAAGATCCCTGTTCTGCTTTTGTCAGACTGGATTTTTCTGTAGTTTTGTCAGAAGATCCACCCAACAGTGAAGAGTTGTAGTTGTTTTATTACTGCGCCGATCGATCTCGTTCCCACTGGACTGTTGGAGGCAAACAAATTTAATTGTTCCCTTCTGATTTTGGTTCCCTGGATACAACACACACTCACACACAAAAAGACTGATGTCACCTATGTGGCAAAGGAGAATGGGACTTTCTTAAAAAAAAAAAAAATGTTCTGAAAGGCACATATGCTAAACTTCCTGTGTAAAATCCCTCGCAGATGTCATCTCTCAAGAGCTGTACAAAACAGCAAGCCACACTTTTTTTACAGCACGTCTGCACCATGTATTGTATAGTGTGAATTTACATAAAAAAGTAGTCTTTAAAAGACTCAGGCTGACAAGAGAAGGAGAGAAAGCCATCAATTGTGTGCTAGAATGAACAAATGAGAGAAAAAGAGAGCGGAGAGAATAGTGAAGGGGCAATTACTTGTAGAGACACACTAAATGTAGGTCAAGACACGAGGGCTGCTTCCTCCTCACCAGTCGAGCAGTTAATCAGCTTTAGTTTTATTAAAAGGGCTACTGGACACCAGACTAATCTGTTTCAATCTGCTGGGTTTTGGTATTCATCACCATCAGCCCGGCAGACATTTACACTCAAGCTGGTGTAATCTCACACACACACGGCCACGCGCTCGATGCACGTCTCTGAGCACTTACTCTGATGACGTATTGCATTCATAACATGCAGTCTCTAACGTATGTTCTTCTTCTGTTTCCTTCCCATCTGTTTTATTCTCCCTCACACATCTCGTTCATCCATCTTTTATTCGACCCCTGTCTCCCCTCCCCATCCTTCCTTCCCTTCTTTATCTCCTCTGTGTTTTCTGGCTGTCTTGCAGACAAGCACAGACTTCCTTTGGCAGGGTCTTGGTGTACCACCAGTAATAACGGTAGTATTCGCCGCACATCCTCTTTGGACACGCTCACGGCCCCTTACCTGTCTGGACACTGGCCCCGGGATGCCAACCATGCCCCTTGTGACAAATCCACCCAGGTGAGTTGCACCAGTTGCACACAAGCTGTTATTCCCCAGTTTAGCAACAGGTTGTACATTGTCCAACACCTCCCTTCAATCAGCCATTCAGTTCTCTCAGAAAACTTTCCACTCCAACCTCAAATATCTACTTGCATAGACGCATGTTTTGCAAACTACCAGCATGAATCACCTGAGAAACACTTGCTTTGTGCAAACACAAACTCATGAAACCACTACAGACATGTCTTTTGTGTGCACTCTGCACCCGTGAGGCACAGTGTCTCGTGTAGTTAGACGTTTTGAATGTCAGCAGATTCAACTGGCTTAAATAGGACAGACCATCTTAAATATGCACTACCGTTCAAAGGTTTGTGGTCATAATAGTTTTAGTTAGTCAGTCATTAAAGTTTCTTTTCTTCTAAAATTACTTTTATTAAGCAAGTATGCATTAAATTGATCAAAGGTGACGGTGAAGACATTTATAATTTTATTTTATAAAAAATGTGGGTTTCAAATAAAAGCTGTTCTTTTGAGTTTTTGGTTCATAAAGGAGATATTAATCAGCGCAACTGTTTTTAACATTCATAATAATAATAATAAGAGATGCTTTTTGAGCAGCATATCAGTATATAAGACTGATTTCTGAAGGGTCATGTGACACTGAAGACTGGCGCAATGATGCTGAAAATTCAGATTTGCATATCAAAGGAATAAATTATAATTTAAAATATATTCAGATACAAAACAATTCATTTAAATTTCACTTTTTTAGTTGCTAAATGTGTCAAAAGCAACAGTGTCTGACTGTTGTGGAACTGTAGTGCAGCACTGATTGCTAAAGAAAATACTCAACTGATCTGTCATATTTACTCACCCTCATGTCATTCTAAACCTTTGACTTTCTAGTTTCTGAAACCCACGTTTTTTTAATGCCTCAGTGAAAGTCATTAGGGGTCCGATGTTTTTGGCCAGAGCGAACTCTCATTGTACAGACAAAACGGTTCTTCAAATGATCTTCTTTTATGTTTTAGAGAACAAATAAAGTCATGCAGGCTTGAAACAACATGAGGGTGTGTAATTGATGACTGAATTTACATTTTGGGGTGAACGATCCCTTTAAGGCAAGATAAACGTAACACAGTGCTGGTCAAATAAACAAATATTACAATCAATCAGCCTGTGTTAAACTTGAGTCATAGTTTGCAAGTAGAATAATGCTGTAATTGCTCCAAAATAAATACAAACTTTATTAATGGATAGATGCAAAATAAACACCTCTCAAAACAAGCCACCATTCTTTTACCTCTGGTGTGGTGAGTGCGTAGGCCACACAGATGTGTTCTCACATGCACACTCTTGCCTTTATTTTTCAGAAGCTATTAACATCTATTACTCTTGGGGTTGTTTTTCCACAGGTCCAAACACAGACGTTAATTTAGCATTTTACAACTTTAACTACAAAATAAGAAAAGTAGAATGTAAAAGTTATTATACATGAGAAAAGATAGCCGAGAGAGAGAGAGAGAGAGAGAGAGTGAAAAGGAGGAAGCCTCTCCCTGTTTTGTTGAGAGATGAGAGGAAACTGCGGCATATTTCTGGTGAAGGCAGACCGTCCACCATCAAGCTGCATTCTTTCCTGAAGCTGCCTGTTTTTTTCCAGCTTATTATTTTTTTCCAGAAACACCACAGGGCCAGTATGTATCTGAACATTAAAACATTCGCATTGAAAGTTTTTCACATCAAAAAAAAAAAAGATTTTTCTTAATAATTAACTGCTATTTCGATAGATGAGTTATTGATTAGAGTTTGATTTAACGAATGAAGAGGCATATATTAAAGAAGAACTGGTTTCAGAGGCATGGTGTTTATTTGGATTACTCAAACCCAGTCCCCACGTCTCAAGAAAGAGCATGACAGGTTATACGCTGGTTCTCTAGGGTCTTCTCTACCCTCTTTCATGAAAGCCTGAGCTTATGTGCGAGTCAGTGTGTGTGTGTGTGTGTGTTTGCTCTGGAGATCCCAGACCTCCACCCAGCTCTTTTTCTCAGCAGTGTGCCTGTCTCACAATGAGTGCAAAGGGAACTTAGCGAGTTGGAGGCGAGTGTGGAATTTGGCCGACATTTGCAGAGCTTGCTCTTTTCTCCCTGGACCATCACGCCAAAATAACCAGATCTTGGATCTGTACGACGGTGTCAGTTGCCAGGGAGCCGAGCTCACACCTAGTGACCAAACAATAACACTGAATGAAGGCCTTTGCTCCTCTCCCTGAGAAATATGCAGCCACGCACACACATGAATGCACTCTGTGTGAATCTGTATACAGCAGCTATAACAGATTTATAGCCAATGCAGGGTCAGCAGTGTGCGGCACAAGTGTTGAAGCTGCTAGATCCAGTGCTGTAGGTTATGTTTCATGCTTTGTCAGACGCCCTGGGAAAGTCATGGGAGGGGAAACAGAGACGAGTTCTACATTAGCCTTCTGCCATGGCACATCATAATTACAATAATAAAGAAACCTGATCAGACACGCATGCTAAACTGTTCTCAAGAAGTCAGACCTAAAAACTTTCTAATTTAAGATACATGAGTGCTGAAATTACATCAGCTCACACCCTTGAGGAAGAGCTTGGATCGCTGAAATGAAATGGATTAAACATTTTTATTCTCATGGTTATGGACTGGCCCTCTGGGTGTCTGATGGTGAAAGGTTTTAAGCTTACAGGAGAAATGTGGCTCTACAGAGGCATTTGTGAGGAAATACATTGTGGTAGTGCTTGTTATTGCTTGTTGTTATTACTGTTTCTCATAGGCAGAGTTGAACAAACCCTTTGGTAGGTCACCTTTTGAGCTGCTAATAAGATTGATATCTCAAATAGTGTGACTTAGGGATAGAAATCATGAAGAATGTATTAATGCCGATACCTGTCTTTTCAAAGTAGTTATTTTTTTTCTTACATTTGTTTAAATAAAGTAATATTTCAAAAATAAACTATAGATTCCATTGCCAAATGGTGAGATTGTTTCTGTTAATAAATGCAAAACTTTTTTTTAAAGTCTTTAATAAGTAGTTACAATATTTAGCCTTAATGATATGTTAAATATCTATACTAAACAAAGAAATAATGTGAAAAGGAACTGACCATTTATGGATATGGTTGTCCATATTACTAGTATTTTACTTTTTTATGCCTTTGTGATCACCTGTGCTGCTTTTTAATCATTTTTCTATGCAAAAAAATGCACTAGGTGTACTGTATGTATTTGCCTTTTTTTTTTTTTTTGTTGGTACATTTTTAAGATGCCATGTCAAGTAAAAAGAAGCTCAGGTTTTGAAAACATTCCTCAAAACCCTGCATTATTTTCCATTCTTCTGCATTGTGCCTCACTTTTTTCAACTCAAGATTACAACATTCTGTGTGAACAGCCCCTATGCAGATGTACTCTGCAAGCCTTTGTGCTCAAATCTGATTTATTGTCTAGATCTAATTTCTTTTTAATGTTTGAAATCAGATTTGCGTGTGAAGTGTTTATGTTCCTGAACTGACCCACATGTGCAAAAAACAGCAACAAAGACACCACAAAGCATACCCTGTCATAGAGAATAGACATTGAAATCAGTGTTTACACATTCATTTATAAGCTGTTGTGCTGCGTAATGAAGTGAATTTGTGTGTGAAGCCAATAAAGAGTACACAGATGATGATGAGAACAAAGCTTTTGTAATTTTGGTAATATTATTTGAAGTTTTGCTTGTGTAGAGATGTCACCATAATACACTTCACTGACTACACCTGGCTGTCTTATATATTCACAGAGTGACCAAAGAGCTACCACTATGTGAAATCTTTGGTGTGCCTCCTGTCAGTGCAGAGTTGTGATAAATGTCAAACTAGAGTGACATAAGTTACAAATTTGACTGTTCAGATTGAGGTCGCATGTACCTGTATCTGATTATTACCACATATGGAAGTGGCCCAAATCAGAAACAAAAAACCCCCTTGGATTCCATGTGGCTGTGTGCTGTTCAAACAGTTATGGGGGAAAAAACTGGTCTGTCTGTCTGAGTTATATGAGCAAAAACTCAGATTTAGGCCACTTTTGCCTGCAATCTATACGTAGCCTAATTGATAAGATGTTACATTTGTCTTACAAGAAGATAAAACTGCCAGTAAATCCAACATACTTCCTTTGAAGGAGGGATTTTACTCATTTACAGAGTTCAGAATAGCATAGCGACTTGTGGGTGGGATCCTTTGACTAAACACACACACAAAACACCGTAGCAACATATCAACAACATCTTATCAATGCACTGGACACCCCCCAGAACATTTGCACAGGCAACCGCCACTAGCATTTCATGCAGAAAACTTGATGCCATGTCTACATGAGCATCCTTTCACGTTTAATGATGACCACTGGACTTACTGGACTTTGTTTTGTTTTGATATGAGTGAACCATCAGAGCGCTATCCATTCATGAAGATAAATATGTGCATGTGAATTCCTTTCCCCAGTGTGCAGAAAGAAGTTCACTTACATTAAGCAATCCCAGGGATTTTCTGACATGAGGAGTTTTCTTAGGCCAGAAAATACTAGTGTTAAATAGTGAAAATAAATAGTGTTGCCAGGGGGATTTCCATTTGTAAGGTTTACAACATTGTGTACCTGTGGAAGGAGAGCATTAACCTTTAACAAGGATCCGTGTTACTGCGGTCCATTCGTAGCCGTGCACACACTTGGCCAACACACCGCAGTGACCTTGCCAGATTTGTTACTTTTTAACAAGAAAGTTCTTTTTGTCATGAAAATCCCCTTCTGGACTAAGAGGCTAAAAATCGGAACTATTTTCCAACACTGGAGTTCAGTGTTCAGAAAGCCTGTTGTTAATTTGGCCCTCTCTCAGTAAACAGACCTTGTGTTCCAGTTCAGCTGAAAGAGAGGCAGGTGAATACCGAGTAACAGCCCGTCCAAGGGGAATTCACGACTTGTATTCCCCTCTGTATGTGAGCTCACAGGGTCACAGAAAAGCTTAGCTGGCAGATTATCCAGACAGTGCTCGCACCCTCCAGTGAGGACCTGAAACTGCCTTCTATCAGGATTCCTAAAATAGTTTTGGAAGTCTCTCACAACAGGTTTACATGCATGCCAGATCAAAAGAGTTTTCTTTAGTTTTCTCATAGTATACATTTAATTTTGATCGTTCTAAACCCCTCCTTTCCATGAGCCTACACTGCTCTGATTGGTTATATGTTCTAGTCTTTTGGTCTGCTGCGTACAGCATATGCTACAGTGTTTGAGGGTGGGTTAAGTTCTTAGTGAGCAGACAACATAGGCGGGAATTATCCAATAATTATAATAATAACAATAATAATCCTCTTTGCTTCGGGGTCCTGATCACCCTGTTGGGGGTTATTCTGCAATAACAACCGGCTGTATGTACATCATTCCTTACATGTTACCCAGTGATGTGTAGCCGTAATGTAAGTGAGGCTAAATTCCTGATTCGTTTCCTGATTCCTTATTCATGGAATTCCTGATTAATTTAGGTTGTTCAGAGAATTTCTTTTAATTCATAGTTTTTTATTTATTTATTGAGAGACAGTTTATTCATCATGTACTGTTGGCTTCACAACTTTGCAGATCATTTACATTCATAGCAGGTTTACCATGTTTTCGCACCAAAACCCGCCCAAATGCTACTGAAAACTAGATCAAATCTATACCCAAACGCATTTAGATGGGGGTTCCTCTGCAAAATTGCATTCTGGGTGTAAAAATACAAGTTTTTCGGCTGGGATTCTACAGAAAAATTCACATTTCAGGGGCTAAATATCACGTTTTTGGGGTTGCTCCAACCCATGCACATGAAAAACAACCTGCAGCAATGGTGTTAAAGGAACACTCCACTATTTTTGAAAATATACTTTTTCCCAACTCCCCTAGAGTTAAACATTTGAGTTTGACCATTTTTGAATCCATTCAGCCGATTTCCCTGTCTGGCAGTAGCACTTTTAGCTTAGCATATATCATTGAATCTGATCAGATCGCTAGCATCTCGCTCAAAAAGGACCAAAGAGTTTATGTATTTTTCCTATTTAAAACTTGACTCTTCTGTAATTTCATCGTGCACTAAAACGGACGGAAAATGAAAAGTAGTAATTTTCTTGGCTGATATGGCTAGGAACTAGACTCCTTTTTTTTTTTTTTTTTTTTGATTTTGAGCATGATTTCTTGTGGTGTTTTTCTATCTTAATGAAACTTGGTTTGATATTTCGTTTCTTCTGTAGTGGCTCATGTAAGGGTGACATAAGTGTCCAAATACAGATACTTCACTAGAGGCCATGTATGTCAACAGGCACTTAGGTTGGGTCCTCAGACTTGCAGCTTTAAGCAGGATATGCAAATACTATGATTTACATAGCGGAATTGGGGATTTCCCTTCCCCCACCCCCACCCCTTTTTTTTTTGATCTACTGTAAAGGTGTTGTGTATTTTTTTTTTTTTTTTTAATCTTTGTGTTCTTTTCACTTCCACCATTGTTTTGCATGTTATTTGCACTTTTTTTCATGGTCTACTAAACTTCAGTGACTTTGCTTATGAGTTTTCACTGGCTGACTGGGGTTACATCACACACCTAGGGCCTCCACTCAGGACCTGTGCTTCAAAGCGAGTCCAAACACAGCACCCCTCTGTTTATAAAGAGCCCTTTGTTTCTATGTTAATCTACTCTGAAGCATGGGCCCTACTGTAACTTCAACCCTCTCTCACACACAAACACACACACCTATCCCAAATGCAGCCTGATCTAGAAAACCACACTCATGCTTCCCTTAAAAATGTGCCTTAAAACAAACTTAAAAAAAAACTTTAAAATGTCACTGTTGTTGTTGTTGTTTTTTTTTTTTTCTGTCCAAATATCACACTTCGGTGCATGGTATTTTATCATATCATATCATATCATCATGATACCAGAACCATGGTAATACTTAACTCGTTAAAAAAAATACCTTTTAACTTTAGTAATTTAGGCCTTACTATTGGATTTTGACCAGAATACAAAATATTGGTACCATATCAGTTATTGTCAAATTCTGGATTTTTCTATACGTCATCTAATGCTCACTTTAAGTTAATCTTTAAAATACTTTTAATATAATAACACTGTTAAATGTGCTCTTTAGTTATTCTCAAAATATATTTTTAATACTGTATAATATAATGCTGTGATGACTAAATTGACCTGTAGCATTCAAAATGCGTGATTTATTATCATTGTTTGTTACTTAGACAGCAAAGTATACCATTCAGTAGCAGTTATTGGCCTTTTACATAAATATATGACGTCAGCTTCTTGTCCAGAATTTCAATGCCAGTGCTTACGTATGGTGCATTTTTGTAAGGGTTGCCTGCAGTGAGTAAGGGCTGTACTGATGTGTCTCCCTTCTGGGTGCAGAAAGAGAAAATTAATCATTGGGTCAAACCACACAGTCTTTGCATGCCAAATCCATGGCACAGACTTCTAAATTGAACTGACAGACTGCTTGTGTATCTGTAAACACGTGTCAAACTGAGTATCACACGGACTGTGTATGTCCTGGCAGGCCCGAGCAGACAGATGCTCCCCCTCCTCAGCAGAGGATCCCTCTGTGCAGCGTCCACAGCTGCTGAACAGAGCCGTGTTTGTGTGTAGCCAGCCTGCTCCGCTGGAAATCTTAAACTGCTGGGAAGGAGGAAGTGATCCTGGCAGTTGGCTGCAGCTCTGAGAGCGAGTCAGGAGCTGGGCGTCCCAGTCCTGTGCTCAACACAACAGAATCAGTCATGGAGCTGAACTGCTGTAGAGCAGCACAGCTGAAAGACGACACACACACACACTTGCAGCAGCATTCAGATGGACTGTTTGTTGTCTATCTTAAAGCAATCAATCAAGCAGTCAGGTTGAGCCTAAAATATTCTGGGATTGTAGGAGAGGCCATAAGCCTATACTAGAATCAGCTTTTGTGAGGCAATAAGAGAGATGCATGTTTGTGTCCATGACCCAGTTTACACTCAGTGGTGTTTTGGCTGACCACAAATGGTCAGCACTAAATATAAATGTAACCTAGTTTTAATGCAGTTATTTTATTTTGAATGTATTTATTTTTACACCTTTTATTTTCATTTATTTTTCATTTTAATTTATTTTGCTTATAGGATCAACTGAGGCAGATTTTCATATCAAATGTAAACAAGCCCATGTGATGCAGGGTAAACTGAATGCCACACCATTACAATCACCATCCACTTTAACACACATGGGAAAAGAGGAAGCCTGCAGAGAGCATGAAAGAGAGGAGGAGGTAGAAAAAGCAGAGGTGTACAAAGGGAGTAGGCGGGCGATGAAGAGGAGAAAAAAGAGATGAAGAAAAGAGGGATCAGACGGAGATGAGTGAGAGGAAACCAGCAGAACAATGGCGAGAGAAGGAGAAAAGCGCAATGGAACAAAGAAGCACATGCACGGATTAATTAAACAAAGAAAGAAAGGAATTTAGAGGAATAAATGTTGGGGAGGGGTACGAGAGGTACACCCGGGGACAGGAGCTTGTGGAGGTACACACGGCATGAAGTTAATTAAGAAGAGAAACTTTATCCTACTAGCTCATTCAACCACATCTTGCTTTCTCTCTCATTGTTTCTTTAGCTCTGTTCTTGTTGTCTCGACTTAAATATTTAAAATGTCTGAATTTGATCATGTCTGACATGATTCCATGAGTTCATACATAAAGTCAGCATGAAATCAAATCGACAGGTATTCTTTCCTGATTTTATTGTGCTAAAACAACTCGGGCCACCTCCTGAAACACCTTTCCTTTTTGACTGATGTCATCAGGGCCGCTGTTGTAATCAACAGGTGCCAGGGGAGTTTCAGAAGAGTTGTTTTTTCCTAATCTCCCTGTAAACCCTGCTATGTTATGTCAACTTTTCACAATCCATTCTGTTTGTATAGAATTAAATCCTGCCCTACTTTTTTGCCTCCTTGAATATCCAGTTTTACACTGAAATTCAGAAGACTTTTTTTCTGATGTATGTTGTTTTTTATTTTAAAAACAAAATGAACAGTTCTCATTCTGATGCAATTCCAAGTGAAACTGAATGTTTAACTGTAGATATGTTATGTAAGACGGGATTTAATTTTATCTATCAGATTGGATTGTTTAAAGTGGGGCGTGATATTCAAAGATTCAGAAGTGAAGAAAGTTATTCTTTTTTTGATGAAAGCAAACATTTAGCTCTTGCACTGGTGGATCATGCAAAAAGACCAGGAACATTTAGTAATAAAGACATTATGCTGTGTCAGAGGTTTAGCTTGGATCATACAGTGTATAAGCACTTGTGTGTGTGATATCAGCTGACGTTAAGTATTTGTTTGAAACGAGTATGAATCAGAACACGTCTTTTAAGTGTTGAGAGACAGAGCCTCCGGTGGTACAGAGAGGAGATTCGGCTGGTGTCCCTGCACATGTTTATCACCAACCAAAGGAAAGTTTGTCAATTTGTGTGTCTCCCTGATGAATGGACCTACTAATTAATGGTGTGTGAGAAGCTTGCATGAAAACAATGTTAAATATGGGTGAATTTTGACACCAGTAAGGATCAAAACAGGATTCTGGCTTTATCATGATGCACATCACACAATGTTCCCTTGTTAAAGTGATTTTGATTGGTTGAGTTTGGACCGCTAATGCCTTGGGCTGTTTCCAATGCCATAGATTAGATTTTTTTCTGTACACCATTTTACAGTTTTGGCTCATGCTTTTGAGTGATTGAGAGAGGCTGAGGCAATGAGATTACTTTTCCATAGCTCCTGAACATAAGAGCACTCCTCATCTGTGCCAGATATCTAAATAAGGCCATAGCTGTCCGGTAATAAATCTCCATACGGCGTTCTGAGTGAAAGTTTGTGAACTCGCTAGTACAGACACGTTGAGTGTATTGGGTGTAGAAAGATCTAGAGTTGTTTATGGTGTAAACCCACAGGTTTAATCTCTTGTGTCGTGCCGTTAACGGCTGCACTCACCCAGTGGGGCGGAACGAAGACAAGTCCTGATCAAGAGGCTTCCAAACAAATCTTTGTGTGAGTGTGTGTTATGATGCCCAATACACATTAGTGTTTGTGTTTGTTCTCCTAGTGAGATCATGTGTGTATTTGCGTGCCAAAATGTGATTTGAGTACATGATTAGTAAGGCCATGGTGTGCATGCATACAGCTGAGCGGTTCCCATAACTCTCTAGGCTGACGTGGACTACTGATTATAAGAGCTGTATGAGACTGAAGTATTTGCCGGTTGTGTGTTAGCAACTTTAAACTACCAGAAACTAGTTTGTTTTTTTCACAGAATGCCATTTTGGTGAATTATTTCATGTGTTTGATGATAATTATTTGTGTTTTCTGCTTCTGAGGCAGGTTTATTTTCCAGTTTGACAGCTCTCTGATGGCAGATTGGTATTAAAACCCATACTAATTGCAAAATACTTACTATTTCTTCAGTATGTGATTTGTATGTTCATAGTTTACAGTACACATTTTCTGTACCCATTGAATACTGGAATGATTTACTACAATTGCTAAAATGAGCAGTATAAAAAAGTCACAATGCAAAGGATATAGTATCTCAAAGTGCAATGGGAACAACTTAACCTTCTATTCCAGAGTAATGAAATATCAAAAGTAATATATCCTGATTGTTAAGGTCTCTTTCTTGGATCATTATTTGCCTGGATTTTGCCACAAGTTATTTATTTTAATTTAAATAATTAAAGATTAACTTAAAGTTGGATTCAAAAGTTGTGTATTCGTTTATGTTCCCAGATGATAGCTGGATACCACTTGTTGAATTAATCTAGACCACAATCTAGCATACTACTGTTTGAAACGCTATATATTTGTGATTCATCACTGACCACTTGAGTATTAGCTTTTTATCTTCAGCAAGGGTCAAATTTGGAGTTTGATATATCAGAATATAATTTCTTAATACCAGTTTTCAGTTGAAGCATGCGGTTTAAAAATATAGACAAAGCACTATAGAGGTTTTAATGTTTCATCATCATTATATAAAATTAATTATTGGTATATGCATCCTTTGTTTCAGCAAATGAAGCTTATATTTATGTGTGTGTGTGTGTGTGTATGTGTGTGTGTACAATCCTGAGGACTGCACCTGTCTCTGCTCTGGCTGCAGTGTTTGTGGTTATCTTTTTTAGAGAGCTGTATCACACTTGAGCAATCGAGACTTCACTCAAAGGAAGCTCAGAGCCAGCCGCCCTACGCAATGTGTGCCTCTCCATTCTCTTCTTTGGCAACAGCAGCTGTATTTTTACGTTTAGAAAGGAAGTTTGCAAAGAAGTTACACAAACCATGTTCTGTGTAAAGATGAGCATTAAATGGTTTGTATATAGGATAAAGTCCTAAATTAGATCCACCATCCCCCGTTTTCGTGCCTTCACTGGTGTGTGTGTGTGGGTGAGGGCTCTTTTTGTGACATTGTGCATGAATGAATTTAAAGGGCAGGCTAGACAGCCCATTGATATGGTCTTAAAACATGAGAAGCATGGAGATCTCTTTTTTTTCTCTTTTTCTAACAGTAAAAACAGCTCTTTATAATGGTGTAGCACAAAATGAACTTTATGCTACACCTGGCAAAGGTTTGTATGTACTGTACATGTAAATATTTTTTTATGTCCCAGTTGGAAGTAATATTTTATATCAAACACAAAATTAGCCTGTTGTTGAAAGATCGTGATTTTTCTTCCTCTTGTTTTAGTTTTGTTGGGTTCATTTCATTAAAAAAATAAGAGAAAAAAAAGCTGTCACATGGAGCTCTGGCAAAAACAACAAAACGTAAAACACCCTTGATAAACTTCTGATTACATTTCACACTGATGTAAAAGACACGCACATCAATTGGATTTACAATCTCACACAATTTCATTTAAACCAGGTACTGTTGCAATTCCCACAGTTGCAAGCCAAAAAGTAACCACAATTTTATTCTCAGTTGGCTTTGAAGAGTGTAAGCAACCTTATTATTTTCGATAAGAGTCAAAAGACTGTATCAGCATACTCATGAATCAAGAAACAATATGATGCTGTGATGATCAAAACTTATTGTTGTTTCATGTCTGACAGTCTCATGTGTGTATCCCACAGACCCCCAGCGCCTGGGCCGATGAATGCGGAGAGAAGAAGAGGGGCTGTCACAAGCGCTCAGCCTCCTGCGGCAGCACTGACCAGCTAAAAGAGGTCAGGATGCGTTTAGGGCCTGATCTCCTTTCCTCCCCCGCGCTTTGTTCCATTCAGCAGAAGCAGGGCCATGGCTGGACCCCCTCGTTGTTTTTCTCTCCCCCGTGTGAGATTGTGGATGAGGAGACGGGGCAGCAACAGGCTGTTGGGGATAGTGGGGAGGGGAAGATGGAGGCCGTGTCATTATCATATTATTGGCAGGCTCTAGTGAACCAGAAGCAGCCTGGTGTCACCTCACATTACACCCTCCCCTCCTCCTGTTTGTGTGTGCACCCTTCCTTCCCCTGTCACATCCACCAGTGGCTTCATACGCTGTTCTCTCTATTCAGGTGTTCTTCCTCTCTTCCACCACCTCATGGGTCTTCTCCCTTTGTATATCTCTTCTGTGCCTGGGTTTCACAGGTGTCTGTACGTACATTATCTTCTGCCACTTGTTATCTCAACTGCTATCTATCACCGATCAGTCGACTCTATACTCTAGTGTGTACTAGTGTTCTACTTCATAGTTAATCATTCTCTAAACAGTGATCAGGTCATATGTGAAGCACTCACCGCACACTGTAGGCACATCTGATGGAACCTGGAGAGCAGCCTACCAAGAAAACATTTATAGATATCATAGGAGAGTTGGCCCGGCATATCATGTTTTGTCTAAATTCTAGTTTGCGTTCTGCAAGTGAACAACGCCTTGTGGTGCCATCCCAAAGAAATTCAAAATCACTCTCACGGACCTTTTCCTGGACTGTGCCCAGCTGGTGGAATGACCTCCCAATCTCAATTCGTACAGCTGAGTCTTTACTCATTTTCAAGAAACATCTAAAAACTCATCTTTTTCGCCTGCACTTAACCTACTAACACCAGTACTTTTCCTTTTCTTGTCTCTTTTTTCCCATTTAATAAAAAAAAAAAAAAAAAAAAAAAAAAAAAAAAAAAAAAAAATTATATATACCTGGCTATGTGTTCTATACTAGACTAACTGAGACTTGTCATGGCACTTGTATTCTGTTGTTGTTCTTTTGTTGACCTGACTGCTTCTATTGTTCTCATTTGTAAGTCGCTTTGGATAAAAGCGTCTGCTAAATGATTAAATGTAAATGTAAATGTAAGGCAGTAGACAGATGGGTACCCCAGAATGCACTGAAATATTTTTTTTTTTTTTATCTATTCATTACTGAATGGTATTCCAATAAAATAGATCTATAAGTTCAAACATCTTGTAAGAATTAACAGATTCTACTAGGAGCCATTTAGAGCTGGATGAGAGGATGGATTAATAGATAAGTGGATTGATGGATGGAAAGGTAGACAAATTGATGAATAGGTAGCTGGGTGGATGGACTGATGGATTGATGGATGGATGGATGGATGACTGAATGAATAGGTAGGTGGATGGATTGATAGGTAGGTGGATAGATTGATGGATTCACGGATGGATAGATGCATGGATGGATGGATGGATGGATGGATAGGTAAACTAATGGATGAATAGGTAGGTGGATAGATGGATAGATGAATAGGTGCATGGATGGATGGATGGATAGGTAGACGAATGATAAATGGGTAGGTGGATGGATGGATAGCTAGATGGATGGATAGATGAATGGGTGGGTGGATGGATGCATGGATGGATAGTTAGGTGGATTGATGATAGCTAGATGGGTGGAGGAAGGATAAGTAGGTAGGCAGATGAATGGAGGGATAGGTAGACGAATGATGAATAGGTAGGTGGATGGATGCATGGATGGATAGATGATAGCTAGATGGGTGGATGGAAGGATAAGTAGGTAGATGAATGGATGGATAGAAAGATTATGGATAGACGTAGCTATGGATGAATGGATTAAAGAAACATAATGAGAGGAATTGGAAGCTTGTTAAAGCTAGTTTCTAACTAGTAATTACAGATCTTAAAAAGACGTGAGTGGTACAAAGAAGCAAGGATCTTGTAATTACAGTAATGAGCAGTGATATTTGCTGCCTATGCAGATCATTTCAGATTAATCAAATTTGAGGTTCAGTTTTAGTTAGGATGTTCGCTTAGAAGGTATCTGCCTCAGTAGTGCAGTGAAGACATCTTCTAGTTTTGGAACAGAGATGTTGTGTCTGGTACAAACACAATATAATGTACTGTTCCTTCTCAAACGAGCATCAAATAGTCACACACAGACAAAGATTATTTTAACATATAAGGGTTTCGCTCATAGATTCTATTCACGGACTTGAGGCTGGGTTAAACTCTACATCTGATCTCATCTGTACATGTATTGCCTTCCTTTTTCCTAGGCTGGGGTAAGGAGAGATTGTGCGGGAGGGTGTATGTTTTCTGTTTAATAAAGGAAATGGTGTTTTTGAAAGCATGTGTTTTGGGGTGGAGAGAAGGTTTGGGTGTTTATTTGTGTACATTATGGATTACAGGAATGCAGTGCCATGAGACACACAATAATCCCATCTGACCTTAGGCTCTGACTCACCCAATGCTTGAGGTTAAGACGTAAAATACAGTCAGTATTGCAAAATAAACAATGAACGTAGTTTAATTTTATGCTGTCTTTTATCCAAGCAAGATAGATTTGAATGTTCACTTGAAGTGAGGAATATTGTCTTTCCTGACAATCTCTCTCTCGCTCTCTCTCTCTATCCATGTTTCAGATTGTGAAGCTGAGGCAGCAGCTCCAGCGCAGTAAACACAGCAGCCGTCACCATCGTGACAAGGAGCGCAAATCTCCCTTCAATGGCAACCACGCTGCTTTCAGCCAGTCACAGGTTGGTTCTTTCTCATCTGCTCTGAACCCTGCAGACCCGGTGGAGAAGGTTACCTGGGGTGGTGTGGTGATGGTCACAAACAGGAACTCTCTCTCTCCTTCTCTCTCTCCTTCTCTCTCTCATATAATGAGCTTTTACCTCTATAGCAGTGACCCAGCAACCATAAGCCGACAGTCTACCAGTTTGTTTGTTTTTTGCCAAATTTAATAGTATATACTGCATATATATACTTCCTTTTTAAAGTTTGGGGTCAGTAAGATTTTTTAAATGTTTTTGAAAGTCTCTTATGCTCACCATGGCTGCATTTATTTGTTCAGAATTATGGTTAAACAGTAATATTGTGAAACATTATAAAAAAAAAAAAAAAACGTTCTTGAATGTAATTTATTCCTTAATGTAATGTAATTTACGACAAAGTTAAATTTTCAGCATCATTACTCCAGTCTTCAGTGTCATGTGATCCTTCAGAAATTATTCTAATATGCTGATTTACTGCTCAAGACATTTTGTATTATTAATGGCACATTAATGATACACAAAACAGAGAGAGACTGTTTGTTAAGATAAACGTAACATTTAAATAAACGAGTGCACTTAATGCCATATAAGCAGAAGAAGGAACCAAACAGCACAACACAGCGTCAAAAAAATGAAGTTGGCTCCTGTGTCCCCATTAAAACACCTCCCATTACTTTAAGCTAATGAATATCTGCATAGTTTCTGCCTCGTTCTCTCTCTCACTCATTCTGAAAGCATGTAAGTGTGCATACCACTGAGTAAAAGCGTGTGTGTGTGTGCTTGTGCGTGTCTTATTGGCAAGGCCAGGTGCAGGCTTGCAGGCTGTTTCAGCGTGAAAGACCTCTCTTCACGAAGAAAGAAACAGTGACTAAATTACTGAGGCCTGTTGCCTGGCCGTGTCTCCCTCCCTCCCTCTCTCCCTGCCTTTTCTCTCTCTCGCTCTGTTTTGTGTTTGCCCATGAATTAGTCCAGCATGTGGTGAATGTGCCACACGCCTGGTCTTTACTGTACTATAGCTGTCAGCCAGTCAATTAAAGGCCACACTCTGTCCGGCTCGCTGGATGTGTGTTTTTGGGGCTCATTGTGCGGCTGGGTTTTTTTGTGTGTGTGTGTGTGTGTGTGCATGTGGCAGCCTCAAGAACCATCTGTCGCCTCACTGTATTCATCTTTTGTATTTAATCCTCTGAACTGTACTCAGACTCTGCCCTTCTGCTGCACAAAACACCAGACTATTCACAGCTCGGCCTGAACTGGACAAGAATACTGATTTGACCAGCGTAGTACACCTTACAGATTCCCCACTCAGAGTCTGTGTTCAGAATGGAATACTAGCTTACTATTAACTGAATGTGCAGTATTCTGTATATATGTATATCATGGTGGTAGTGTATTGAGTCATTGTCACATGATCCAATTACATTCCATGTATAATTAGTGGCATCCAGTTATTACAATTTAATTCTAATAAATTATTGTAATTGTAATTAAATTTTGTGAACAGTGTCTTAAGTTTTGGCTGTTTAGGTCAAATAAGGAGTCAGAACAAGGTTGTTTACATTGCATTGTGGGATAGCCTTTTCTGTGACATCACTGATCACAAGAAATGTTAATTGATTTCATGTATATTCTGTTTGTTTTCAGAAATCTAGCACTTGTCAACTGTTAATGCTTTGAGCAAACACAAATATACTGCAGAGATAGAAAAGGTTAGTTTACTGTTAGGTACAACCATACTCCAACTGTAGTTTTGCTGAAGGAGAATGATTTTTGGTTTGCTTGAAACAAACTGTAAGACTATTCATGGTTTCAGCCTCTCAAGACCAAAATGTTTCTCTCCCCTCGTGCCTCTCTTGCTTTCTTCAACCAGAGATTCACAGCATAGCCTCAGTGTGAGAAAACATATGGAAGTGCTAACCTGCTATTCCAGGAACCCAGACTACCATGTGATCTTTAGCTCTACACAAACACACACACATCTGTAAGTCCCGTCCCCTCCAGCAGATGATGAGTATGTGGGGGTGATTGAACGGTGTATCATTGGTCAATGCCATTTCGTTCTGCCATCAGATTCCTGTAGTTCTCTTCATAGCAGTCGAAGTGGAGCTGGATTTGTCTTTTATAGGTTTATTTATTCAGGGAGTTTCTCTGCTGTGTATTAGCCATAATTTGAAGCAGCTGAGGTTGAGTTTAGAGCCGGAGAGATGCCCATGCCCGGTAATTATAACAAGCATGGACGTAAGGTGAGAGGGCATGTTTCTGCACCTCAGGCTGAGTGGACGTGCTGTTTCTCAGCTGAAACATCACGGTCAGGTGTCACCCAGTGTATGATGCAGGCTGTAAACTTTTCCCCTTTCATCAAATTGTTGACTAAGTTCAACCCCAAAATTTTATTGTAAACTTCAATTTCTCTCTGTCTTCTACTTTCTTTGTTTTTGGACTCCGATGTAAAAGCAGTTTCCTAAAGAACACACACAGTGTGACCTCTGTCGAGGGGGAGGAATGTGTGTGTGTGTGTGTTGTCTCACGGCTGAGTCGGGTATACGTGGGGGTGTTCCTCCCTTTATGTGCATGGAAAGCAGAAGATGAAGTGGCAAAGATGAAGTGGCAGTCATGAAAATTGCATTCTTTCCAGAATTAAAAGCCCTGAAGAGGGGGAATAAGAATAGAGGAGGAATGAAAGTTGCATTTGAAAACCTTTATGAGAGATCTGGCCATAAGGTCATTAGCTCCAAGTGAAGAAAAGAAGAGGAACATCAGACGAGACACAGAAACACGGGTGAACAGCTGTGGAGATGTGCGCATCTTCTTCAGGCTTGGGAACTGCTCTGTAACAGATTGCAGAATCAACATACTCGATCATAGACTTTAGAGTAGACACCATATTTGTTACAATTGAATACAAGGTGGTAATACTAACTGTTTAACCTGTTGTACTGTTGTGTACCTGTGAGTGAGTAGTTCAGCTAAAATAATAATTGAAATGTGTCTTTCCACAAATTCCAGTGAACAAAAAGTCATGAGTTATTATGTCCCAAATGATGCACTTGTACTGCTCTTTTTACTCTTCGTCTAGTGTCTGATAGCCCTCCTTCCAATACGTCAGGAAATGCATGATGTTTCCAATATTCCACTCTTTGTTCAAGTTTCTTTTTTTTAAGTCCATTATCCATGTATTAAGTACACTTATTGTTTTTTTTTTCAGTGTAAAAACATTAACTAATTACACTATTTATACCACAAATTAGCATAGTGCATGAATAGTGCATGAATACGAAATTGAGATGCACCTATGATTTATGAATTAGACAACCTATTCTTCTGTCCCAATGGCCTATACTTTTGTTCCTCATGCTTCGTTCCATTCATATCAAATTAATCATATGCAAATTAAATATGGTGTCCACTGTGACTAAGGTCCATAACAATAACACCCATCATATTAGTCCTCTGTTACTCTCTAGATGTATTAGCATTAGGTTAGATCTAGCATTTCCAATCAATGGGCCTCATGAAACATCAGCAAAACGAATGGCTGTTTAACTCATTCATAAATCCGCTCTTGTGTAAATTGTTGCATTGAACTTCATCTCTGCAAATCACCAGTGGACAAAAATAGCAAGGGATGTGAAAATTAAGCATGACCTTGGACCTACATTTATGAAATATTGAGCAGACTCTACTTCCTTCCCTCAAAGACTCATTTTGGCATTCTGACTAATTCATGACAGTAACTTCCATGAAGTTAATCCTCAGTTTGTACTCCGTAGCCATGCTAGGTGTATTAGCAGTATGGTGTACTGTTGTGTACAAGGCTGTTGATCATATTGTTAATGAAACTGTGAAAATATATTTTCACACGAGTGTCCAGTAGACAAACAACTCTGGTGTATTGGCAATCAAGTGGTGGCTTAACAATAAAAACAATACTGGAAGTTTCATAGCTCGAAGCTAACTCCTCAAGTTTTTGTCTTCAACACATAAAAAATTTCCCCAGTCATTATATTACAGTTTTTCTCTACACACAACCCTTTTTTAAGTATTTTGTCCTTAAATTCCATTAAATACATGTATTTATAATCATTGTTAAGTGTGTTTGGAATAAATGTCAAGCCAAGGTTTAACACTATTAAGAGACTGAATGTAGTGTATCATCATCAGTACATACACGACTGGTCAAAAGTTTGGGATCAGAACCATTTTTAATGTTTTTTAAAGGAGTTTCTTATGCTTATCAATTCTGCCTTTATTTGATCAAAAATACAAGAAAAAAATAATATTGTGAAATATCATTATGATGTAAAATAATGTTTTTCTTTTTTAATATACGTTCAAATCTAACTTATTCCTTTGATCAAAGCTGAATTTTCAGCATCATTACTGCAGGCTTCAGTGTCACGATTCTTCGGAAATTCTTCAGATTTTTTAATCAGTGCTGGAAACTGTTGTGCTGCTTCATATTTTTATTGGAGCCTGTGATACTTTTTTTTTTTTAAGTGTCAATTATTTAAAGAGCATTTATTTAAAATAGAAATCTTTTCTAACAATATACTTTCTTTTTCTTTAATTTCTTTATTATTTTTTGAAAGAAATTACAACTTTTATTCAGCAAGGATGTGTTGAATTTATGAAGCGATAGCAAAGATTTATATTGTTAGCAAAAATTTTTATTTTGAATAAATGCTGTTCTTTTTAGCTTTTTATTCATCAAAGAATCCTGAAAAAAGTATAGCAGTGTCCAAAAAATATATTTCAAAAAATGAGAATAAAATTACATATTTTTTAAATATTCACACTATTTTCGGTGCTTAACACTTTAATTTGATTAGCTAACCTCTAAAGAAAAAGATTTGAAAATGCATTTCATGTCCACTTTAAAAAAGCTTGATACATTAAATATATATACTCCGATCAAAAGTAATAATATTTGTTAAAGGTCACGTTTTTCATATTTTTTTTTTAAGCTTCGATTATGTTTAGAGTGTGCAATATAACGTGTTCATGTTTTGCGTGTAAAAAAAACTGTATTTTCCACACAATTCACCTATGTTTATACCGCTGTTTTCACTGTCATAAAAACGGGCTGATGACTTCCTTGTTCTATAAATTCCCTCTTTCAAAAATACGTAACGACTTCTGATTGTGCCAGTGGTTCCGGTGTTGTGATTCGACACCAGCTTAGCGCACGCTGCCCTCCTGGAAACGCGATTGGGCTAGTTTTGGAGTAGTTTTGAGAAGCAAGTGGGCAGGACTTGTTTTGAAGCCTGGCAATCCTGATCTGAACGCACGCGCTGGAGATGTACTTCTAATCAATGGAGCGTTTTTACTGACGAGATGCGCAGGAAAATCGCATTCGATTTTTTGCACAGCCCTACCATCTAGTTAACAAAGCTAAACAGCGTTGCCCTTTGTGTAATAAGTTACAGAAACTGTTAAACGCACCAACTTAAATTATAAAATTATAAAACTTATAATTTATAATTAATATAACTTGTGGTCCATAAACAATGCCTTCTCCAGACATAGAGGGAACTGCTCCATCTTTCAAGAATAATCTTTGTGCGATTCCGGCATTAAACTGATTGAGATTGAGGAAGCTATCCCCAGCAATATGTGCTGCACATAGTTTTACATGTGGATTATAATTATGATCTCTAAGTACAGCGTCCCTGGGAAGCACAGACAAAGGTGATTGGACTCTTCAAACGCAACTCTTCTAGTTACGTCATTACTGCAGGAAGCAGGGATGTAGTCCAAACTGGTCGTTCGATGTAGGTGAATTCTGTTAAATAAAATATCTCGCTTGACATTGAACTTTGAGCTTTAGAGTTTAGAGTCTCTATCTCCTCTGCTTTTTCTGTCTGTCATGTGCTGTGCTCGATGATTAATAATTAACAGTTTTTGGCTGCTTTCTGGGCTTGACTGTTGTATTTGTTCCTAAAGGATTGAGCACATCTTTTCCTGCATTCTTGCCATTGTCTGTGTGGAGTCCAAAGCGCCTGCTAGTGTCAGAAATGAGGAGTGCAGAGGCCCTCTGTGTGCCATCACTGGAGCATTTAGAGGAAATGATGAAGCATGCTACTCTGTTTAGCTTTAGTTTGATCACATTCCATACTCTCACATTTGGAAATGAACTGGACTCCATTAAACCAATATTTCAGGTTAAATACAAGTCTGTCTCAGTCAACAAAATCTGAGGCATCAAATGACAGAAAATAAAAGTCTTGTACCTCAGTTTGTTAAAAAAGAAAAAACCTGCATGTTAGAGAAGTAGTCTCAGGGGCAAATGCGTAATTCCCACATAGACTGCACTAGTATGAGCATATGTTTTTGTTTTGAACGGTTTCATTTAGATTTTCTTTTGGCACGTTATGTGTAAAACCTACTTTTGCAAACGAACACAAATGTTTCCGATGCTTTTTCTTAAAGAGTCTCCTTTTTTTTACTGTGATTTTTTTTTAATATGTTGTTTTTGTGGGGGTTGATGAATTGAGTTTTTTCATCACTTGTGACTTGTATCTTTCTAACCTTCTTTTGAAACAGTAGAAGCTTCTCAGGTTTTGTTCGATCTGAGTTTTTTTTGAGTGGTTCTGAACTTTTAAATTTTTTGTATTGTGAGTCCAGGGAGACAGAAGAGATGCGTTGTGAGTCATTTGAACTTGCGTGGGGCTTTGGAGGGGGTCGTGCCTTTATGTCTCTGCACAAACCTTTAGTTAAGCACCAGTCAACAACTTCAACCCCATGAATCTCTTGTTTTTATACAGACCAGAGTGGTCATAGAAAGGCTGACGTGAAAGTGCCCAGTATAGCTATCAAGGCCTGGAGACCTTTCAAAGGGATTCTTCTGTCGAACCTCTTGTTTTAAAGGCAGACTGTGGTAACCAATACAGGCCTCCATACCAGTGAAGAAAGGCCCTTTAGGTTCAGTCGGGAAGACTTTAACTAACTGTTTTACAGAGGCTTCAGTGCGTGATCATGGGAGTTTTTTTTTTACCATTCTTGTAATTTTGTTGCAACTAAAAGCAACAGAGCAAATTAAGTTGGTTTATATATAACTTCAGTTTTATTTCAGTCCACATTCAGCCCTCAACTGTAGTTGAATTCTAAGGCGGCATCCAGACTGAAATGAAGTCTCACTAATTTGGAATGTGCTACGTAGAAACTACAGCTACATTGCTGCTCACATGAAGTTCACGAACAGTGCCGCTCCTGGCTGAATCCAGTAGAGTTTGGCATTAGCACATGTTGCAAAGCTAACGTTGCGATACTTGAATACAGTGCAACAGTTCGATTCTGTAGGCAGGGATGGAAATTAACTTTTTTCCACAGTGGCCGGTGGATCTCAAAATCTTACAGCCACTCAATGTTTTTACCAGCCACTTTCTTGTTTTTAACCGCCAATGTGTAACTGCATGTGAAAATTAATACTTCAAGATCTACAATACTAAAGCAGTTTATTTAATCTCAAGTCTCAATGAAATACTGACATTTTCTCTTTCAGTGCTGCTCAAAATCTATCTAGGCAGCTTACTAGGTTTTGAAACAGCCGTTTTTTGTGGTTGAGGAAACACGTGGGGAAAAGTCCCCTGTAAAAAACACTGTATCACTGAAAGAAATCTCTGCTTGCAAACTTTTACGCCATCGATGAACGAGCGTTTTTAATACATCATTTTTACACGTCTCATCACACCAGAGCTGTCAAACATGTGTAGCTATGTTGTTTCTACAAACAAAAATAAACAGCGTAACAACTTACTAGCCACAGAGCTAACTTCTGAAAAAGTACTTAAAGACTGGAAATAAAATGCATCCCCCGGAGAGCAGTTATTAGACACGTGACCGATAATACTGTTTGTTAGTTTGCAAACAAAAAGATAAACAAAAACTGTCCATATTATCTAAAATGTTGCAGAATTCTGGAGTAGAATGAACTTACCAGGGTTTGACAAAGAAGTAACAGTATGCGGAAATTTTTGCGCAATAACAAACTCTTCACGCGATCTTGTATATCATGAGCCTGTGCTATAAAACGTACTGTAAATAACCAACAAATATATCACTCCGCCAGCGGCACTAATTTCAGCTGCAAACATTGTAAGGTTACTGTGAACAACGCCGCCGTTTCGAGCTCGGTTTACACTGCCTTTCTCCACGGAGCTGCTTCGGATTATATATCACTTTATTGTGTGATGTACACACACCAGGGATGGAAATTAACTTTTTTGGTAGGTGAAGCAAGTTTACCCACCACAACACAAAATCACCCGCATTTGGCTGGTGGCGGGTGCTAATTTCCATCCCTGTCTGTAGGTAAAAATCCCATTCATTTTCTCCATAGGGGAATTGATTATTGACTTAATAACTTACAAACCTTTGAAGACCAGACTTAGGGTGAGCTCAGAAGTTGTAAATCAATGGTATATGCTTTTGTTGAATCCATCATCCTACTTCATTTCAACTTATTTTTTAAATCATCATGTGTAACAATGGAATTTCTGGTGGGAAACTACATTACCCTTGATTCTGCAAAGAAATCACCACCAATCCATGACATGCACATTTTGTTCTCCAATCATTTAACCTGCTTAAACTCTATCCCTTTCCAACAGCTGACTGCAAGCTTTCATTTAGCTTTATCCAGTCAACAATCGATTGATATGAATTAGTCCATTTCTTTAACATGTACGTTGGTGGGGAATAGCACTTCTGTACACTGCAACTTTAAACACATTTTTCGCACTCATCACATCTCTGGCTGACGGATTATTCTCTTGCGGTTACTGCACCTTAATTTGAGCCTCTTATTTAAGAGGCAAGTGTGTGTGGCCAAGAAGTTAGCATGGGTTTGCTAGCAGTCCAGTGTAGCCTCTATAGACGTCACCAAACTGCTGAGCCAGGTTTCTTCTGTCTGAAGACGACACCAATCAGATCAGTGATGCTGACCCAGGGGTCCGAGAGCGCCGTGTCGTTCTTTATTGTGGTCAGGTCATACATTATTTCTGTTAGTGTCACAGCACGCCACTGGAAATCTGATACGTAAACAAATATTTGCCTCCTAGCGACCGCTTGCCAGGGAGTAGCTAGGAAATAGCTGAAATCACTTAACCGGTGACCTCGAGGGTCAGGGTTTTTCTCAGCTGTTTTCCATTCTGATGAGCAGATAAATAACTAAACCACTCAGAAGAAACGGGTCCAGAGCACTTTTATGTTGAAACAATATGATCTCCTATTAAATGCACACATGCACGTTGGAGAGAAGAGAGGCATGTAGTGATACTGCATGTGAGTTTAAAGCCTGGCTCGCTCTTTTGAGATGTTAATGAAGCAAATCTGGCGTGCTTTGAGCGAGGACCACCGCCGGGCCACACAACTCTCAGCAACGTCCTGCTAATGCCCTCACATTGTTCCCTCTTACCCTGAGAAAGAAGAGGGGGGAGGGCCGACGGCGAGAGCAGCTTTAAAAAAAGGGGGTTGGATGGAGAAATACACTTGGAGAAAAAAGATCAGAACAAGGGATAGAGAGAGGGCAGACATGATGAAGAGACACGGGAAGGAGGGGGGCCGAGAGAACTAAAATCTAGAACATGAGCCGAGACAGAGCACAGAGAAGAGAGAGAGAGAGAGAGAAACCAGTGGACCAGGAAGAAGACCAGACCCCCTCTCTAACAGGATGACAGGAAGTGGACTTTCAGGAAAGGTGAAGTTTTTGTCCGCTCTCTCACAGAAGACGTCATAAACAGCAGCTGTTAGCATAGATGGCACATGCTGTGGATGTGCATGCTGATTTAACTCTAAGCATTGAGTTTGCATGATCGTGTTGTCTCAGTATGTCGCCTTGTGTAGTCGTGAGTTTTGCATCAAAGACGTGCAAGCGAGGCTCAGAAGTCGACCAGGGAGACAGAGTTACGTAACTCACTGATTTGCAGAGGACACCAACACGCTACCTTGCAATGTGTCTGTGCCATGTTGTGATAAAATGTACCTCTGATAGCTTTTAGCATCTTAGGGAAACTGAAGTGTGTAAATATTCAGCTGCTGTGGGACGCTGTTGCTGTAAGTTTTCACACAGGCAGTGTTTCCTTTCACTGACCTATCTGTTCTCATTTTGAGGTCGTGTCTCTGTGTTATGGACACTGTACCCAAACACACCAACTTCATACACACATTTATCTGCATTGATGGCCTAAAGCTTTTAGTTGATTAATTACTGTTACAAACTTCAGGAAAAACACGCAAGTGCCTCTTTTTGCTAAACATAAGCAAAGACTAAATATAAGCAAAGATTAATAGGAGATCAAAAACTTACTTCCTACTGTGTTTTTATTTTTTTTATAATATATGTTGTTTTACAGATAAAATAATAAATAATAACATTTAATTTTTAAGTATAAAAACATATAGTTTAATTTTTTATTAGAAACAAAAAAAAATTTGGTAAATCGATGTAACCAGAAATTAATAGGAGAGCAAAGGTTGTTTATTATTATTATGTGTTTTATTTAAAATTAACATAACAAATAGTATAATATATGATATGATGAGTTGATATTGTATATTATTTTATATAAAAATATGTAATATAAATTAAGTTATATAATGAATAGATTTTTTTATTAGTAACATAAAATGTATGAGGTGAATCATATAAAATAAAATAAAAACTGCGGTTAACAGAAGTGACTTCCTATTTTATATATATATGTTATATATGTGTGTGTGTGTGTGTGTGTGCAAATACAAACTCACACACACTATATTATGACAGAGTTTTCTTTCTTGGGCATACTATCAAACATCCCTTATTTATTTATTTTTTACTCTAAAAATAAGAAACTAAAACTGCCAGTAGGTGGCAGTGAATGTCTTTATGAGTAAGTCATTCATTCATTTGATTCCATCAGAGGGCTAATTCTTTCAGGAATGATGTAGATGGCTCTCTTTATGAAAGGGTTATTGAATCATTGGTTCACCCGATTTGTTCAAAACGCAGATTCATTCTGAAACGAATCACGTCTGTGTTACTCGGAGATGCACAACAGTTCTGCTGTGGAATTAATGGGTAATATTTTCATTGGCAAAATTGGGCAAAAAGTGTTAACTGTGTAAAAATATTTTGATTGCATGATTTTTTTCATAGCTAATTTATTAAATGAACGCATTAAATTGACAACCCTAATATATACTGAGTCAAAGCATATGTATAAACCACTAGGTCAAGGCTCCAACATCACATCCAGTAAATAATCACACTCTTCACTCTCTCCTGTTCCAGGCTCCTATTCCAAAGAGCGTCCTGATCTCTATTCCCATCTCAAAGTCCTCCGTCTCTCGTTTCCGGAACAGCGTGGAGGGGCTGAATCAGGAGATCGAGCGCATCATTATCCGAGACACCGGAGACCGAGAGGAGCAGCTTATTGTGAGTGTGTCTGACACGCTGCTGCAAAAACACTCTCCGTTACATAATCTGGTGTCCCCTAAGACACAGTGTGTGTTTATAGACCTGAAGGTTTGTGTTCTGTTGTGTTCCTCTGGCCAGCCTCAGGAGGCTCCAGATGGGCATCGGGCTCCTCCCCCTCTCAGCTCCCGCAGCATTGACACACAGACGCCCCTGGGCACCGCAGCGGGCAGTAACCACAGCAACAGCAACAGCAGCAGCCGCTCTCAGTCCATCTCACCCACGTTCCTGAACGTGCCAAGTGAGAACTGCAGTGATAGTCCATCTCCCCATGAGGGCGAGACTCTGGCTGACGGCCGGGAGAAAGGTACAGCTCACATATATTCACACCCACATACACTCCCAGGTCTTTTCACATATCCTTAGGCCCACGTAAGAACTGCACACACATTTTCTGCTGTTGCTTTTCATTTTCTTAATTTTTATTTTGTACTTGTGGGGTGGATTTAAACATGGTCAGATTTATTATGTGGTGCTAACAGTGCCACACGTTTCATTATTAACTGAAAGCATAATTAAAATAGTAAATAACTGATTTATCTTCCACCAACCAACCATAATATTTAGCTTTGTATATTATTTTAATAATATATTTGCATTATATTTTATTTATAGGTTTAGATTTAATAATAATATATTTTTTAGCAATTTTTCACATTTTCTAAGAGAGGTTTTTTACTTGCTAAGAGCATGTGCTGTTTGATTGTCATCTGTACATCTCCATTTTTTTGTGAAGATTGTTATAATTTTGTGCACTGAAAGGTAATATATATTAATTATATTTGAGTCCAACATGAACACTGCATTAAGATGCTGTCAATTAGAAAATAACTCTGCTTTTAAAAATGCAATATTGATAGACATTTTCAAGCTGATTTGTTATGCTTTATGTGGCCCTAGAAATTGAGAATCTGGTGCTTTCTTATTTTATTATTATTTACATTTATATCCAATTATTTTACAATTATTTTAATTAAAATTTTACAAATATAATAAAGTAGCTTTTCTTATATTTTCATTTTAAATTGTTAAAATGAAAATGATGTGTTATGTTTTATTATTATTTGTTTACATTTGTATTTGTATTTTTATTTATTTATGGTTTTAGTCATTTTAGAACTTTTACTTATGATATTTGAGTTAGTTGCCAAGGCAACATTTCTCATTTGACTTTAGTGTTTTATTTATTTTTCAGCTAATATTTATATATATATATATTTATTTTTTATTCAACTTTCAGTAAACAAAAACATAATTTTAGTAAGCAATAGCAACACTGATCTAGTGGACTGTAATTCTATAGGGCTTCCTTAAGACTGTTCAGCTCTCTGCATCTCCAGAAATAATCCAGCCTGAGCTTTACTGTCATTCTACTCATTTTTTGTACCATGTTCAAATCAAGTAGTGTCTGATTGTCATTTTATGCAGCTCACACAAGTGCTTCTGTAGACTGTAGACTGTAGATGGATAAAGATGGACTTAAAGGACTAATTCACCCAAAAATGAAACTGAGTTAGCTTTATTACTCTTTCCACTCATTTTTTGTACCATGTTCACAGATCTAGCCCCCAACTCACCACTACCCAAATACGCCTCCTCCCCAAAGCCAAACAACAGCTACATGTTCAAACGTGAGCCACCCGAGGGATGTGAGCGAGTCAAGGTCTTCACAGAGGAAACACAGTGAGTGCTGCAGTGTGTCCTGATTCGCTGCTCCATCTGCTCTCTATTGTTTTACAAACTGAGCCTTAAAACCTAGAACTTCAAAGCTGAGTCAGAGCTTCTCACCGTCTTATCGCTCTCCTCCTCCTCTCTTTTTCATCTCCTCAGCGCCAGGCCTCCACAGGAGATCCCACAGTTCCTGTGCCCAGATAGGAACAAGGTCAATTTCATCCCCAAGAGCGGCTCTGCCTTCTGCCTGGTCAGCATTCCCAAACCGCTGATGCCCACACAGGAGCTCAACAACCTGAAGAACCAGAGTGCCGGCCGTCTCACGCCCGAACCCGAGCCGAGAGTCTCGAGAAGAACCTGCATGCTTTCCCAGCAGCCCTCAGGCTCCTCCCCCTCCTCCTGTCTGTCAGAGAGTTAGACACGCCCCTCAACGGGTGTCCTAGCAACTGCGTCCACATACCCTGCACATTTCAGTAATCAAACATGATTAAAAAAAAAAATCTCTCCAAGAACAAAGTGGTCATTAATAATCAACGGCTTTCGTTGAGTGAGAGGAAGTGGTTGTCTTTCGCTATGCACATTTTTAGCTTTGTGGAAGGAGGCCATTTTTGGGAGGTTTGTGATAAACGTATTTAGCTTTTTTATTATTCCTCTACCTTTCATAGATACGAGTGAACTTGAGAATATGTGTCTCAGATCATTAAGAAAATGAATCTAAATGAGCCTTCTCAATGATTCAGTACTGAGGAGGCTATCTAGATTTGATTTTGTGAGACACGATGTGTATTTTATAACAGTTTGCAGTGGATCACGTTTGCGAGAAGCGTTTCTATTTTACTAGGATCAGCACATCATTGAATACAAATGATGCCATTTCAGATGAGACCAAGAGACCTGGTAGAATGAATTCTGGGTTGATGAAGGTCTCTGGGACTGAATTGTTTTCACAGTAGCAGGCCTTCTCCGTTCAGTGCGGACAAAAGCAGCAGGGGAACATGAGGGACCGGTTCTCTGCTTCTTCTCCTCTTCGTTTCTCGCTGGTGGCGAGGAGACCGAAAGATGCTAAAGATGAGAATAGTGAGAGAGATCGCCTAACAGCTACAGGACGAGTGGCCTGTAAACCCCATTCTTTTGTTCGCATGGCTGTGAAATGCATTTCAAATGCATATGGGTCCAAACTCTGAACTTCACCCCAGCAGGGAACAAAGTGATAAAGTGAAAGGAGGGCACGGCAGGATCTGGGTGGACCGACGGGATGTTTTCCCACCTCTCACAATGATGAAGCCGATTTAGCTCGAGGGATGTTTGAAAGGAGGACACGACAAGTACAAAATTGACTTGAGAAAATGTAACGCATAAATGTCCAAGTAGTGAATGATTCGGATATCAGAACATTCTTGTAATGTTTCCTGTGATATCCGATGAAATAGTTTACAAAGTCAGAGCACAATATTGTCATTAGATTGATTTAATGCATACATTCTGGGAAATTTCAATCAAGTGTGTGTGTGTGTGTGTGTGTGTGTGTCACTAGATTTAAACAATTAAAAACGGCACAGATTTCCTCTCTGTTTCAGTTTCTACATGACTAGGCTGCTTGAATTCCTGTCATTTTCATCATGGAGCAGACTTCCAAATCTTCCTTATTTGAGCATCTAGACTGATTTCCTGTGCTATAGTTGGTTTAGCATTATTTTGTAATAAAAAAAAATAAAAGTAGTGTCTGATGAAAGCTCACACAAGTGCTTCTGTAGGCTTGGCCAAAGAGAACATTTCCTGCGGCTCAGTGACGGTCATCGTAGATTAAAAAAGATGGAATTAAAGCAACATAAAGGAAATGAATAGTTCACCCAAAAATGAAACCGAGTCATTTATTTTTGTCGTTCCAAAATTGTATGATTTTCTTTTCTTCTTTGGAGCATAAAAGCAGATATTTTGAGAAATGTCTCTCTCTCCCTCTCTTTATTTTTTTCCATACAATGAAAGTCAATGGGCACCAAAATAGTTGAGTTCCCAACATTCTTCAATACATACTATTTTGTGTTCCACAGAAGAAAGTCAGGAGCATCTTGAGGGTGAGTAAAAACTGACAGAATGTTCATTTAATGGATAATAATAGTACTAGCTGAACATTGTCAATCACTTCTAGAAGTTTTATTTTTCAGCTTCAAGCTCAGAAGTGCTTTGGGCAGATTGTAACACACAGGTCACAGATGCTCCACTAGGGTTTTGGCTCGTGTTCGCTGCGTTTGTGCTTTGTGTGCAGGGTGGGGTTCCTCAAAGTTGTTTTGTTGGGAGGCTTTTTTAGCAGAGTTCCTGTTTTTTCTTGTTCGCTGGTGTAGGCAAGGTATTGTTTTGAGCTTTAAACAAAATGCAACATGACCCTGGAATATTTTAGCACTTTTATACCAGCATTGTGAACCAGAGCCATTCGGGGCTTCTGTGTTTGAACTGAAATAATCTCCCAGCCTGTGATTACTATCTTAGATCAGTACTCAGGAATGTAAAAGCAGCAATCTCTTCTGGCAACGGCACAGGAATCCAAAGGTTTCTTGCTAAAAACAAATTGATAAACGTTTTACCAAGTGCTTTTGTATATCTCTTTAGGATGTGTATTGAAGTAGAGAACTCTCTCACTGTAGGGCCAATATTAATATACTTTTATATGGGTAGTGGCATACTCTTTCTAAATAGAGTGGAGTATCAGTCAGTCAGATATTTATAATCTATATGTACAACTTCTTAATGCGAGACAGTGATGTATGATGGGATGGTGTGTTGAATGCTGTCTGTCTGAGTCATGTAGTCTCTCGTGTTGTTACGTGTCTATGGAACTCAGCAGAATAAAGTTGCACTCACTCTTAAATGTCTGAGGGTGTTATTTGACATGCGAGTTGACTTTGGGGTTAACTGTTTTTCCAGTAATGAGATGTATTTGTTGGACGATGTGAAGTATGATCATTAAGAGAACTCAAGAATAATAAACAAACCCTTCCAAGTGTCATTAGAAACATGTTTCCTCTCTTGCTGAGAACAAAAATGTGGAGTAATGAAAATATTTGTATTTTGGCACAAGACCTCTAACGCTTTCTCACACACCACCTAGTGGCACTCATGCTGTAATAACATTATAATGCATGCCACATGATAGACACTTACAGAAGTGTGACCATATGTCTTTTTCAGTCAGAAGGCTATATATATATATATATATATATATATATATATATATATATATATATATATATATATTACCCCACTTTGTTTTTTATATATAAATTAAAATAGAAAATAGTTATTTTAAGTTGTAATTATATTTCATAAAATTGTACATATAATAATTGTACTGCATTTCTATCAAATGAATGCAGCCTTGGGGTACATAAAGAACAAATTTCAAAAACAGTGAAAAATCTTACTCACCCCAAACTTTTGGGCAGTAGTGTAGAATTGGAACGCACTACAATATTTAACCCAAACTGCTAGGGGAAAGAAAAAAAATACAAGGAATAAAAAAAAATGTGATGCCAATGGATGATTATTGACTATAACGTGTGAACAAATATGTGTGCTTTTACATACAATCACTCATCAAAAATGTTCAAATTTTAAGTTTTGCATTTGAATATTTAAATTCAAAATCACAAAGAGAATCTGACGTTTATCATATCAGTTTGGACACTTTCATATGCAGACTTTAATCAAAATAATCTCATTTTGACAACCTTCACTCTCTGTCTTTAACAACACAGACTGATGACTTGGACTTCATGAGTGAGCCATCAGTCTGAGAGTGATATGGAGCTGTGGTGTGTGTGTGTGTTTGTGTGTGTGCAGTAATAAGTGTAGCTGAAAGGTGTTTGAAATGGTTCAGTCATGCAGACTCGCCCTCCCCTCTCTCTCTCTCTTTTTGTAGGGTCTTTTGTGAATGTAGGGGAAAAAATGTTCACATGGAGGGCAATCCAAACAGGGGCTTTTCCCGCAGTGACTCCCTATACCCACCTCATCCCCCGCCGGAGCAAGGGCCATTACACAGCACTATTTGAGGGCAGGCACAGACATCAATCCCACAGTGCATCAGCACCTCATTGCCTCATGTTGCATTTAAACCCCAGACACAGAATGAACCATGATAAATAAATACACTGTTTAAAAAACAGCAAAGGAAAAAAAAACTGTTGAATGAAAGCCCATCTCAAGCAGATTATTATTATTATTGTTATTATTTTTTTCACAAGCTGAGGTAAATAAATATTCGCGTTATTTTGCAAGTTTTATATTCCAGACTTCTGCTATAAATAAATAGATTGCATGCAGTGCAACACATTTATTAAATTTTCATTTAGTTACATTTATAAACGTAATTTTCACTTCGACAAACTGCATTTTTACTGTTAAATTACACGTAATGTCTAATGGAAACTTAGCCTACTTTTAATCTTTTTTTTTTTTTTTTTGCTTAGTCTTTTATCGTTAAAATTAAGATTTTGTGTGGGTGGGTGTGTGTGTGTGTGTGTGTGTGTTATGACTGTTGATGGTCTTAAAGGCAAACAAATGGAACTCTTGTCGTTTCAAACTTGAGGAGAGAGGGGTTGAAAGACGCTTGTCCGAGGGGAGCCCATAATTGAAGGGGGTTTCTGCAGGGGGTTTCTGATCGAAAGCACTGACAAATATGACATATTTTCAGTGTGCACTCACTAAATGACAAGGGGCCTTTTTTGGATAAACAGCAAATTGTTCTCCTATCGAGTCTGTTTCTCCGTTCTTGAGCTCAAAATGAGTCTGCTGACATGTCCCTTCACGACCTCAGCGTGGGACCCTGAGCCTGAACGCGCCCGTGAACGAGCCGGAGCCAGATGGGCCTCTAATCTCACTCCCAGCCTGTCTGGGATCACAGGCCCAGATTCCTCACGCTTTCCCTTCGGTCTGAGCGTGTGAGACTCATTGTCACAGGCTCAGCTCAAACACAGTCTTGTTAGTTTAAAGCTGACAAAGGATCAGCTGCTTCTACAGTCACAGAGTCCTCCAGGTCCTGCTCGGGTTATCTGTGCTGAGACTGAGAGACGCATGATGTTTAACATTTGAGAGGCGTTATTTAAGCCTTCCGCTTATTCAAGAAAATGCAGGATTTCTGAACTTTTTTCAGGGGTGTTAAAAAGGGATGGAAATTATTTCGTTTATTTATTTCGTTTTTTTTTGGCGTGGCGCCCCTTACCGGTGAGATTTATAATAACAAAAATGATGCTCAATCTTTTTCGCCGAGTCATCAGTTGAGTACGGATGGAAGAATAATCATTTCTTTAATAATAAATAGCAAGTCTGTGATTTAAGAGTTATTATTATTATGATGATGATTTACATTTTGTTCATTATTAATGTGCAAAACGTACGGAAAAACATCTATATATGGGAAAGATATATTTATTAATGCAAATAATAGCCTACATTGAAATAACATTGTTCAGCAAAATGACAAACGAGTAATTTCGACATTTATAACACAATTCTAACATTTGGATATCTTAAGTGTTCAATTTCACACCCATGAAAATATATATATTTTTTTCATTTTAATTAATTCACAAATATATTACACCATATTAAATGTACTAAGTTAATGCACATTTGTTGGTTATCTCTATCTTGGGATCTTGATTTAGAGAGCAGTGTATTTCTGTTAGATTGAGGAGGAAGAGAGATAGGATGCACACAGACGGGGTGGACTGTTAAGATAGACTAGAAATGACATAGTTCCAAATAATCATTAAAAAAAACTATGATAAATCGATTTATTAAAAATAAATAAATAAATAAAAACACAAATTATTATTTTCATACGAGTTCTGACATTTTACTTTTATTTCCTTTTTCATTGATGATTCTCATTCAAATATATATATTTATTATTTATTTTATTTCCTTTTTCATTGATGATTCTCATTCAAATATATATATATATATTTATTATTACATTAAATGAAATGATAATCTTATGCATTTGAACATACCCTATATAAAGTAAAATTTCTTATAATTTTCATAACTGGGGCATTTTTGATAGTCTTACCAAGATATTTCATTATTAAATAATGTTAAATAAATATTCAATGTAAAAAGAAAACAAAAAAAAAACATTGATGTTTTGTGTTTTGCGACTCTTTATTAATGTTGTATTGTAATGTTTTAGCAACCTGACAAAAACTCAAAAGCTGAAGAAAATGCAGATGTACAAGAATAGGAAGTAGTATTTGCATAATCTTTTAGGCTGTTAAAATGACATACATTGTTAAAAGGGTCAGATGATGCGATTTCATTTTTTCCTTTCTCTTCGAAGTGTTACAAGCTCTTGGTGCATGAAGAAGATCTGTAAAGTCTCAAATCCAAAGAGATATTCTTTATCAAAGTTAAGACTCTGCCACGCCCCTCTAAAACGTTTTGTTCAAACACACCCCACATGTCTACATCACTATGTAGAAATATTTGCGTAATGCTGACCAAACAAATGTTCACACAAAGAAAGAAGTCGTGGTTTTAGTAACACAGTTGGTGTTGAAGCAGCCGTGTCAGGGAGATGCTGTTTGTATCTTACAACAGAACAGCAACGCATTTTAAGGACGACCGTTTCTTGAACCTAGGAGAGGAGGTCATTCTAACTTTGCTACAACAATCTGGCGCTTCTGAATCAGCTACTGGAAGTATGTTTTGTTATTAGTTTACGTTTTTGCTATTTACTGTTTAAAAGCGTGTTTGCGCACCGTGAGAGAGAGAGAGAGAGAGACGACCTTCATCACTGTGTCTTTAACACCACTCTATTCCCCTTTTGGGCTTGATGGTAAAACTATGGACGTTATTAACTGTCTATACATCTATTTTGAAAGATGAAGCTCACAATTATGGAAAGGGGCATACATTTATGACTGATAATCAAAAATATGCCAGCTGTTTTTTTGTAGTAAGCCTTTTTTTCTGTTTTTCTTTCTATTCTTTTTTTTCCTTGCAGTGGAAAGCAGATGCTAATACCCTGCTTACGGAGACTTTGACTCCTGCTATTGTGGACTGTAAAATACTGTTGACATATTTTGGGCAGTCGGAATTGACAGATTTCACAATAAAGTCCCATAGTGTATTTTAGCTTCAGAGTGTGAATCCATTCAATTAGAGGATATTAAACATGCAGACTATATTCATTTGTCATACGTCTTTTTTGTCAGCATAGCCCACTGATCTATCAGTGGCATCGACTAGCTACTTTTCAATTGAGAAATTGATGGCATCTTCCAACAGGGACTAAAAGTCTGACTCATGGGTTAAAAGGGTTAGTTCACCCAAAAATGACAATCCTGTCATTATTTACTCTCTTTACCCTCATGTCATTCCAAATCTGTAAGACCCAGCAGACAATATTATTATCTGTTACACAATGACACAGATGAATTCTGCTATTATGCAACTTTTGTATCAAGTTTTCCCACACTATTTTCATTAACTTACAAAGATTTTTTGCCCTATGTACCTGCTTGTCCTTTTGCCCTAGAGATGCTGATGCTGATCGTGCATATACTAGAATTCTACTATAGTTTAAAATGAACTTTAATAATAATAATCATAAGAGCTTATACCTGAAATATGTCATCTTGTGACTAAAGATGTCCTGATGTGGACAGCAGAGGGCGCTGCTCACTCTTTGCCAGTGCTTCTCAACCTCTTTGACCCTCAGTTGACTCCCACTCATTCATTGTCCACAACAACATTTGAATGAGTTTTAGCGCTTGGCATATGTAGAAAAATATATATATTCTTTACGAAAATGCCCAGGGTGTTTTAATATTTTATTATTTTACATGACTTTTTCAGGTCTAGAATTCAAAAGTGCTGATATGTTGAAATGACAGAGTTAGACATCTGAGAATATGTGAGCGATCCAGCATTTTAGCTGATTCACATGTGACACAGATTGTTCACCTACTAAGAAAATTGCACATAACTCAAAATACTAGCTGTAAGCGCTGGGTTAGAGAATTTACTGCATGAACTCAAATGAAGGAATTACAGCACATCTTTGAGTGTGTCCTCAGATGCAGCGTCATCCAAGCCCAGCAGCTTCAACAGGGCGAAATAGGAGAAAATCCAGGGCCGAGATATATCCTGTGTCTGCTCCAGGCCTTCAGCCTCCACAAAAAGACCCCTCTGAAACTTTAAGTGCTGCTCCAGTGCTGCCCTCTGCCTGTCATTGAGAGAAAAACACTAGACTTCACAAAAGCGCTCAAGCACAATTATGTTTCAGTGGTAAAACTGTGTTTTTGTCTTAGCCTAAATCACTTTTAACCTAAATCATCATTCCATACTTCTATCATTCATCATCAGATTCATTCGCACAGAATAGCAGAGCTGAAGCACAAGACAATGTTCCTCTGCAAGTAACTTACAGCAAGTAACACCAACCTACAGCTTCACATGTAGGAACCCAAGTTGATGAAACATTGATGACTGAACCTGAGCTGAGATGTGTGCTGCAGCTGTGACATACCTGACAAACAGTTCAGCCTGCAGTCTGGCCTGTTCTTCAGCATGCATGGCTGCTTCCTCCTCCCTCCTCCTCCTCTCCTCAGCAGCTTTCCTCCTCTCCTCCTCCTCTTCCTGCTGTCTGCGCAGGTACTCCAGTCTCTCAGCCTCCTCCATCTCTGACAGCTTCCTCAGCTCCTCCTCCTTGCGAGCTTCCTCTTCCAAACGCCGACGTTCCAGCTGAGCTGAAAACGAGGACAGTCATTCTTTTCAAACTTATTTATAAAGTTAGTAGAATATTTCATATTGTAGGATGTATAATCTGTGTGGTCCTCCATCAGACACGCACTTAGGTGATGTAATGCTGCATTGACTGTTGGGTAATAGTCTGCACTCTTGGCATCAAGGGCACAAAGCCCTTATGAGCACAATCTTGAATCATAAAATGACCAGTAGGACTCCATAAGGTCTCCACGGACTTCATGTGCAAGTGAAAATGACCATAAAGACCATAACAAAATAAAGTAAAAATAAAATCATGGGATAAATAAATCATCATTCAGTTATTTAAAATATTGATTTAAATGAGTATATATCAGGATTATAATTAGTAAAGTATATTTTGATATTATATTTTGTGTTATGTATTTTTGGGTTAATTGCATTGTTAGCTTAGCAACATGCTAACATCCAACTTAATTTAAATCAGCTTAATTTAAATCATTTAAATCTGTCTATTTATATAACACTGAGTAGCTTTAGATTGTTCCAAATCACATGCTTATTTGTTTCTGTGCTGGTGAGAATACAGCCTTGTGGGGCCATTCACACAGAGTTCGTTTTTGCATTGTTCTCTATGTAAACATGCTCTAGACGGACACTATTGCGCTCAAATTTTCTGCGTGCAAAAATAAATAAATACATAAAAAGAATAAAAAATAACCCTTGACACATTATTCTAAGAAGTTAAAAAAAGTTTAATTTTCAAAGTAAAAAAAAAAAAAAAAAAAAAAATATATATATATATATATATTTGTTCACTTATGGGTTTTGCATTGCAATGCACTGCTTTTCCATCTTCTTTTATGTAAACATGCATCGCACATCATTTGTAACATGCTGCACATGACATGGTTTTCAAAATAAAATAAAAAAAATTAAACTTTAAAAACTTTTTTTTCACTGCCCTTTGCCCCGTGTATTTTACATTACTGTTATTATTTTTTTTACTTAAACACAAAACATGTTCTGTGCGTATCAGCCCTTGAAAAGCAGCTGTCTAACTTCCTTTGGTTTGGAAGTTAGTCATAATCTTGATTCAGGTCCTGTAATGCGTTCCATTGTAGTCATACACAGCCAGACTTCAGTCCAAGAGATATCAAGACTGTCTCGTGATAAGGGCCTGGACCGATCAGAAACCATGACTGCGCAGGTATTTACCAGCCTGCCGTTTCTCCTCTTCCTGTCTTTCTCTCTGGAGCCGTTCCAGCAGCCTCCTCTTCTCCTCCTGTTGTCTTCTTTCTCTGTCCTTCTCTGCCCGCTCTCTCCTCTGTCTCTCCATCTCTTCCTCCTGTCTTCTTTGTCTCTCATCTTCTTCTCTGATCTTCTGTAACCTGCAAATGTGACAGTGATAGTTTCTTTTTTTTGCCAATATCTGCGGGATATTGTATTTCGTTATTGTTTCCAAAAAGCAGTGACATGTTGTACCTCGCTTCCTCTGCTCGTTTCCTTTGTTCTTCTTCCAGTTCCAGCCTCATCCTCTCTTCTGTCACCTCCTTTTCTTGCTGTCTCTTCTTTTCCTCCTCTCTCTCCTTCCGTTTCTTCTCCACCTCCAGACGACGGCGCTCTGCCTTTTCAGCCAGTGCTGCAGCTTTTTTGTCGGTTTGGTTAGGTGGAACCTCGTTGCTTTTAACCTCAAATCAGTTTAACATGTACAGTATGGTTATGAATATGACAGTTACATGACAGGTGCTTGTTTTAGCGGTCTTTATCATTACTTAAGCACACACGCACAAGATTTTTGATACTCAAATAAACCGCGTGACATGACTTGGTCCGTCAGTCATCCTTCATCCTAGAACTGTTTTAATATTTCTATAGATATGTATATTTTACTGTAAACTTAAAATAGATTCTTTATACAGTATATATGTTATCAAACCGGAAAGTACACAGAAAGTCTTGTTTTGTGTTGTCTTTTTGTCTGATTTTCAGATTATTGTAATGTTGTGATTCGGCTCATGTCTGGCTGGTTTGGTTTATGGTTCATAATTCTTAAAGCCCTTTTTTTGTTATTTAAATCCCAATGGGAAACTATAGGCTGGCTGTTAAAGAGAACTACTCACATGATTGCCTGGCTCAGATCCAGTAGGGTCTGAGGCAGGAGGTGTTGCTGACTGAGGAGGCAGGCAGATGAGAGACAGGGGTGCTGGGCTGCACGGGCCGCAGTGGGACGCCATGCCCATTGAGGGGGTTCTGACGGAGCTCTGTGAGAGTCTGTGAATGCTGGCATCTGAACGAGCTGAAATGAGTGAGTGCTGGGATCTGTGAGTGCTGTAAACTGATCTGGGAGAGACTTGGTGTGCTTCATGTGTGTCTGTACTCTCTGGGTCTGTATCAGCGTCCCTGTCATCTTCAGAGTCAGTGTAGGTGTGTTCTGGAGTGTTCTCAGTGTTTTGTAGTTCATCCTCTGAGTCGTGAGTCGTCACCTCTCTCTCGTGGGTCATCAGTCTCTCGGGCTCATCCACTGGATATGCCATCCGTTCAACATCCTGTGGCCGAGGTTTTCCTAAAGCAGAGGCATTAAAATGGGATTTTCTTAATTTTATTTTCTGTTTAAAAATAAAAATAATAATCAGTTTTTTTTAGGCAGCTCTCTTTTAAAGTGCAGTGCAATACTCTATTTCAGAAAAATAAATACTACTTTTCAAAAATATGGGGTTGTTACGATTTTTCGCGATCTCAATCTCGATCTCACTCTCATTTATTTGATCATGAATACATTAAACACACTGTGAACTGTGAAATATTATTATGTTAAAAATGAACTGTTTTCTATTTGAATATATTTTTAAATGTTATTTATTCCTGTGATCAAAGCTGTATTTTCAACATCATTACTCCAGTCTTCAGTGTCATATGATACCATCATTCTAATATGCTGATTTGCTGCTCAAAAATAAAAATTATATATATATGCTGAATAAAAGTGTTAAATTCTTTAAAAAAAAAACTAAAACTTTTGAGAAGTAAAAAAAGAGACCTGTTTAAAACAATTTAAAACAATTGTCTTAACACTTTTAAGTGTTGCATATGAATGATTTGTGATATGAATGATATTTATTTTGATGGAGAAAGCTCACTAGCTTATCTGAACATAAACTCACCTACAACAAATGCTGGTTGACCCTTTTTCTTTTTAACTTTAACTGTCAAATTCTGGGCTTTTTTTGTAGGCTCTTCCGTTTCCTCTTTAGTCTCTTCTTTTTTCTCTTTTCCTGTTTTCTTTTTATTCTGCAGATTGAGAGCATATTATAACAAATATAAGGCATATAAAATCAATATGAGCATGTGGACTAGTATGTAACCCACTTTCTTTGAAGTAGGAGTGGGATCATCAAGAACACTGGTATTCCGGGTTTCAATGTCTTCATGAATTTGAACACTTTTCCCTTTCGATTTGCCTGTGTGCTTATTAGACTTTTTATTTTTCTTCACTTCCTCCACCAGCATATGTTCTGCGTATTCTCTTCCAACTGTGTTTTCAGAATGACCTTTTCTGTCAAAATGAACAACAATGGATATCATATATGTTAATGGGAATCATTTGGAGGAGAGTGACGGAACTTCAGAAGTTAAAGATACAGCCCAGACGGAGTGAGAGCGATTTACTGATATGAGCTCAGATGTGAAGCGATAACCTAATCTCCACTCGGCTTTCTCACCCCTCGCAAGACCTGAGAAGCGTTCAGGCTGAAATCTGAGCTACAATCAAAATGTGCCGGAGATTGGGACAGCTGGAGTGACGAGAGAGGAATGCAAACAGTTATTAGACAGGATATTAATGAGTCCCAAAAACCTTGGAGCCAGGCTGTTTGACCTCTGTCTGACCTCTGGCCTGAAGTCGCAACCTGCCTTGTTTACACCAAAACACAACGGGAACGCAAGCAGGCTGATGACTGGAGAGGTAAGAACTGATGAAGTGGCCAGAATTGAGAGGGAGGAGTTTGGGGAAATTAAAAGGACGTCAGGGGATTTACTGGCCAGAAATTACAAAGAGCACTGGGTCATATTTATTATTAAAAACCCTCTATCCCTCTCTCTGATAAAATATAATTATAAACTATAACTGCTAGTTAACTAAAGCAGTTTTTTGTTACCGTTTCTCTCTGACCGCGCCACAATTTTGCACAATAGTATCAACTTTTTTCCAAATAATGCAATCCCTTATGCATCATTTATTTGGATAGAGGGGTTATATGTGCACGCTGGGAAAATTCAGGGAATGTATTGTCATTTGGCCTTTCGAAATCAAACACACAATACTTACCAGTCCTGCGCATCTGGACAGATTTTATAAACACAAAAACAAGAGCACAATATTACATGTGACTGAGACTCACTCTGCCTCCGTTGGTAATCCTGTCGGGATTTCTGCCTGCCCTTCAGGAGACAACGAGTCCGGTGAATGTGCTCTGGGAGAGAGATGTGTTGATTTAGGGCTGATAGCAGGCGCAGCACCTTTGGACTTCCTTGACCCCCGTGTCACCTTTGTTTCCGGCTGTAAAGTTGTTGCCTTTACTTTACGGTTTCTTTTAGTGGCCTCCTCCCCTGTGGGCAGAATCACAATTATTTATAGTTTCGGTAAACCTTTCTAGGGTTTTGGAGCAAAGAGATTCAAAATCTTCTTCAACTTAAATGGGAATATGTAGGGCAGAGCGTAGATATCAGATCAGATATCAGCATGACTCTTTATGTTGCTGTGCAGAGCTGTAACTCAGGTTACCGGTTTTGTTGAGCTGGGGAGTCGTTGAGCTGCTCATTTCCTCTAATCTCTCCTCAGGTAAATAGATCTTGAGAGAGACGGGATAAGACTCAGATTAAGCCAGGTGGGTGTTAATGGATAACTCATAATGGTATGCTACATGTTATACCAGTGAAGGAAATACCTGTTCATCCTGAATTATTTCACTGTCAGAGCCGAAGCAATCCTCCTTCCTCTTGGCTTTAGTCCGCTTTGCATGGGATCTCTCCTTAAATGTCTACAGATAAAAACATGAATCATTCAAATACTACTGTTCAAAGGTTTGAGGTTAGTAAGTATTCTAAAGGAAATAAAATTATACTTTTATTCCACAAGTACACCTTAGTCAAAAGTGACGGTAAAAACATTTCTGTTATAAAAGATTTCTATTTTATATAAATGCTGTTCATCAAAGAATCCTGTAAAAAATGTATCACAGTTTCCACAGAAATATTATGCAGCACAACTGTTTTCGACATTGACAATAGTAAAAAAAAAAAAAATTCTTAAGCACCACATTATGATTTCTACGGAGCCCCGCACATGACATGCATGAAAAAATTTATAAATTGTGCGCACTATTTACTAATTAATTCCCTCAATGTACTAAAACGTGCACACGATTACTATTGCATTCCCTCGATTTGCTCAATCGTGTGCACGTTTTAACAAATCAAGGGAATGAATTAGTAAATCATGCACACAATTTATAAATCGAGTGAATGAAATAGTAAATCAAGGGAACGAAATAGTAATCGTGTGCACGTTTTAGTACTAGTACATTGAGGGAATGAATTAGTAAATCGTGTGCATGATTTAACCTACTATTTTTTCCTGCATGTCATGTGCGGGGCTCCGTAGATTTCTGATGGACCATGTAACACATTTTAAAACACATCAAAATAGAAAACAGTTATTTAAAATTGAATTACTGAATTCTAACAAATGCAGTTATGCTGAACACAAGAGACTTCTTTCATGGTAGCATGGTAGCAAGATGGTTATTAGGCTTCTTTGTGAAGATAATCAGTTTTAGAATAGTGTGCTACACAGTGTAAAAGAGGAGAATTCACCTGTGTCTCATGCATTATTTCACTGTCAGCACCCAAGCAGTCATCCTTCCTCTTGGCATTAGTCTGCTTTGCACGCGATCTGACCTTAAACACCTAGACAAAACAGCATCTTCATTGTGATTTCCCCGTGAATCTGTAGCTCTTAGGTCAGCTGGTCTGAACATGGTTAGGGTTTCACAGATTGAGACTTTCTGGCTGCAGAGGTTGAAGGTGACTGATCTAATAATAGTGTACTAAGCTGCAAACGGTTAAGAGAGGAAGACTCACCTTTTCCTCCTGGATGATTTCACTGTCAGCGCCTAAACAATCATCCTTCTTGGCATTAGTCTGCTTTGCACGAGATCTGACCTTATAAACCTACAGAAAACAGCAACTGATATGTGTCCTGAAGATTTTTTTAGGCCCCTGAGATTATTAAGACCTCTTTGTTGCAGCGGTTGAAGGTCACCAATCTTATAATAGTGTAATACATGTAAAAGAGGAGGACTCACCTGTTCATCCTGGATTATTTGATTGTCAGCACCTAAATGAATTTTCTTCCTCTTGGCTTTAGTCTGCTCTGCATGTAACCTGAGCTTAATCACCTGCAAAAAACAGTGTCTCTCCTCAAAATCAGTATCCGTGAACTGTTACTTTATAATAACAAATCTCATAATAGTATGGTAAATGAGGACTCACTCTTTCTTTCTGTATTCTCTGACGGTCCGAGCTGAAATCGTCCTCTGCATTGTTCTGATGTGCATGAGCTTTCACCTTAAACACCTACAGAAAAGATTCACAAATATGATGGAAAGATAGATCCTGTGTTTGTTATTGCCGTGATTTGTTGATTCCGGACACTGAACTTACTGTAGTGGAATGTGTAACGCAAAGGAAATTTTAAAAGAGAGAAAGTCGTACAGTTTTGGAAAGACATCATGATGTTAAATTAAACTCACCCGTGCTTTATTAACAGGTTTATTGTCAGAGCCATTTTCTTCGTTCTCATCCTCATCCTCCTCTTCCTCATCCACCTCCTCCTGCTCTTCCTCTTCCTCCTCCTCTTCCTCATCCTCCAACTGTTCCTCCTTCTCCTCTGCATTAGTTTCTTCATGAGAGCTGATCTTAAACACCTACCGAAAGCAGCATATGATTTTACACAGAAATGTATCTTGAAATTTCCCAGAGGTCATCCTCAATCTGATGTTATCATGTTCAGAAAGCTCACCTGCCTCTTCCGAACTGTTTTATTGTGGGAACCTAATGGATGCTGCCTCTTCTTGGCGTTCATTTTCTCTGCAGTTTTATTGACCTTAAACTTCTACAGAAAATATTTAGTGATTTTCACAAAATCAATTACCCTGTAGAATTCAAGCTCATTGATCATTAATGCTTTCTGGCAAAAGAAGCTGAAGTTAGGATCAAAACCCTAAACAAAATGTTTACGGTGCAAAGTTCTTGTGTTTTTGCCAGTGCTCTGCACAATGTCAAGGATCACAGGGACGGAAAACGTCTCTGGTGCCAAAAAAGCACTTAGCGGTGTCCTTGAAGATAAAATTAATGTAACAACAGATTGCACCTAAAATGTTGCTTGATTAAAAACAACTACTGATCAACAAATTCTGTGCTCCACACATAAAAGTATATTAACTTCAGTCATGCTGGCTTTGTCTGCATAATAGAAATATCATTAATTTGGGAACAGAACTGGCTTTGATTAAAAGGGATTTTATCTGACCTTGACATGTTGAGGTGGGTGCACTGAACTTAAGTTCATAGTTAATTCCTTCTCTCTCACTGTGAAGTATTGCATGCTAGATTATAAAAGTGTCTCTTACACTCAAGTGGATGGAAAGGTTGCGGTCATACCTCATGACTAGAGTCAAGCCGTTCTGTGTTTGAAGTAGTTTCTTCAGTATTACTTGTGGTGTCTTCTTCTGCAAACAGACCTAACATGTTTGTGCATGACGATTAAAGGAGTTAATGAATGCATTCAAATATACCCTACTGTTTAAATGTTTAGAGGAAAACTGGATTAATGGCAGCTGAAAATTCAAAATATATTTAAAATATAAGGTAGTTCATTTTAAATTGAAGTTATACATTACTCAATATTACATGGATAATTTGACTTATTGACAGAGACACTACATACATATTTTAGTACTAGTGCAACAAAATAATGAGTAAACAGTGCACATTAGGTGTTAAACTGACCTTTTTATCTGTATTTTGTGTTGTGTTGGTTTGGTCACAAATAAGACTGCTAAATCAAGATGACTAACTGAATTGTACCATCAACATTCCCAGTCAGCTTATTATGATCAGTACCAATTGGCTTCTGCCAAAAATCTTTATTTTGAGACACTATTTACAAAGTCACGGCTGGTAAACCTCCCACTGGTATTTAACACTTCATTGTGGCACACACTGGACTGCCTTAAGGTGGAAGTTTAGTTTGTTTGCATAGCCACTAATCAGGTGAATTAACCTCATAGAAAAGTGCTGCATTCCACCAGGGGGCACAAGAAACTTAGGCCTGTCCCAAGCATGATCAACAAACACCTCAGCAGCACATGACAGCAGTTCAGCTTGCCATACAAAATTTATTTATAATAGTATGTTTATGTGGCTAGTAATTTCTCAGTCAAATCTGGTCCATCTTTTTGTGGGAGAAAATAGTTCTGAAGTTACAGTGCGGTTTGATTTAGGTTGTAGAACAGCAACCCCAGCTTCTCAGTTTGCCATTTGTACAATGTATTTTACTGACACAGATATTCGCGAACACACTTTTGCATGCCAGATTTCTTGGCTTCTGCATTACACCATGAGAGAGCAAGCATGTTTAGTGTGCTGCTGTAGGATTTGCAGTGTTTTTCTTTGTGCCTCTCGCTGGATCACAGCCTGCTCAACCGGCCTGTAGTCTGGACAAAGAGCGGCCAGTTGTTTTGCACCCCTGCACCAGCCAGTGATGGTTTATTTTTCAGCAAGTCTGTCTGCTTTAATGGGTTCCAGCTCTGCTTTGATGTCAATGAGGCAAAGAAACGGGTGTGTAGAGGAGATAGACAGTAAGAGGGAGCGAGTGCAACTGAGGGGGGATGGAAAGAGCCTCACATAAGGCTGTGTGAACGCAGCGGTGACCCCATCCTCAGGAGAGAAGGTCTGCATTTTGTTCCACATTCTAGCTGTGAGTGAGACCTCTGCTCTGTCTCTTCACACCCCACTCACCTTCCACGCCCTCTGATCTTACACACACATCCACTGCAATTATTCATCCTGCATGTCACAAATCCTGCCGAAAAGCAACAGGACTGCTCTTCTGCTTGCTTTCTCCTTCTGTCTTTTTTCTCTGTCTCACTTCTTTCTCTGTTTCTTTCAGAGCCCCAGCTGAACTTCTGTCTAAACAGGCGATGCAAACGGAATGTAGGTCACTAGACTGTTTTTAACTGGATGTGTGCTTTTATTTCATATATAAAATATAATATAAAACATCTCATCTTGTTATTTACTTCACTATTATAACTAATAGTTAGCCACACCTCTTCACTGTTGATGTATCTCATTACTTGGCTCAAAAGATCTTGGGCAGTGGAAGAGTGCGCATATTTGCACCCCCACCCCATTTTCACTCTAAAATAACTACATCTGTTTTGCTAAAATCTGATCTGCATATTATTTCTATATTGGTTCAACCCTTATGAAGAAATCAAACTTGGATAAGAGTGTGTTAGCTAATTTTAGAAACTTCCATTTTAGAGCATTCTCATTTAACCTCAGTGAAGTGTTTCAGTCGGGTTTTTAAAAAACATCAAAGTACAGATTCAGCCTTACTGAGAGGTTTTAATGATATTTTTCTTGCGACCGACAATGGTAATTTTACTGTACTTCTACTCCTGGATCTGAGAGCAACGTTTGACACGGTTGACCATCATATTCTTATATAACATCTTGAAACATCTGCGGGTATTTGTGGATCTGCCCTAAGATGGATAAAGTCATACTTCCAGTTTTTTGGTCCGTATGGGAGAGTATGTATCGCCCTCGGCACCCATATAATGTGGTATCCCACAAGGTTAGATCTTAGCACCCTTTTTCTTTTCTCTTCATATGCTACCATTGATTTTGGATAAATATGTTGTGTAGTTTTATTCTTATGCCGATGGCACTCAATTGTATTTGTATTTGAACCCAAACTTTTCCAGTACATTGGGGCGTTTGTTGGCCTGTGTAGATGAGGTGAAGTCATGGATGACTGCAAACCTTTTGAAACTTAATGAATCGAAAACCAAGGTGATTATAATTGGTCCCTCTGAAATCAGTGTTATGGCTGGATTAAACCTGGGTACATTGAGTCCTTTTAGGAAACATCAAGTAAAGAATCTGGTTGTGATCTGTAACTGTTCTAAAATTGAGCATTCGAATAAGTGAAATTGGTAAAAATCATTCGAAATATGAAATTGTTGCTATTTTTTTATAAATTCAGAATGATTGCTAAGATAAAGCCTTTCTTAGTGCATATAAACTTGGAGAATATTTATTTTTTTTCAATTAGATTATTGTCTGTTTTTAAATCCTTACGTGCTACAGCCCCTCCTTACATTGCTTATCTTATTCATGTTCTTGAGTCAAAGAGATCATTATGATCTAATGCACATCATCTCCAATGTGTTCCTTGATCAAAATTAAAGTCCAGAGGTGACCGCACTTTTGCGGTAGCTTTTGATCAGGGATGATTGCAGTTGTAGTTACCCGTCTGGGTTAGTTTGTATTGTACCCCACTGTGGTTAACTTTGTTGTTTTATTACAGTGGGGAAAATATTTATTTGATCCCCTGCTGATTTTGCAAGTTTGCCCACTAAAATGTCTTACCTCTGTGCTTGCCAACAAGGGTTTCTGCACCAAGTACTAAGTCATGTTTTGCTTGGGTATCACTTATTTTACTCACCAAAATGCAAATCAATTTCTAATTGTTTTAATTCAATTTTATTTAATGTATTTTTTTTCTGGATTTTTTTTTGGTTGGTATTCTGACTCCATCTGTTAAAATAAACCTATCATAAAATTACAGACACTTCATTTCTTTGTAAGCGGGCAAAGAAGGGGATCAAATAAATATTTTCCCTACTGTATGTGCTTTATTAATTAAGTTGGAGTAGGAGTAATTTGAAACCTAAACTCTAAAGAGAGTGGCATATTTAATGAAAATATGTATATTAATGGAGTTTAGAGTTAAAATAATTGTTTGGTTCATTACATTGCTCATTTATATATATATGCAAGTACATGTTGTCATGCCAGTGAGTTTTAAATGTTTTAAAAGTCATGCAAATTGAATGTCCAGTGAGGGCAGTGATATATATATAGTAGGGGAGAGCGGGGTATGTTGTCACACTTTTCACACTGTCTAACATTTACGGAGCACCATACATCAAAATGGTATAAATCTCATACCAAATGAAAGAAGGAAGTCTTGGGCACATATTTTGTATTCATAACATCTTTATATCTTATCTCATTACAGAGTTGTAGACTGTTGAATAGTGAGTGTGCACTTGTGACAATTTGCCCCATCGGAGGGTAAGTTGTCACACTAGGGCGGGTAAGTTGTCACAATAAATTATCTAAAAATAAGAACACAACTACTTAATTGTGAATATTGATTTTAATTTTTAAACTCAAAACAAACTGGAAATGTAAACATCCGTGCCTGGAGAATCTGGAAAAACAATTATTTCAATCCAAATAATGCACATTTCAAGACCACTTTACTTTGAACTTTAAACTCAAATGTTCTATGGCTTTCAAATAAAACCAGATAACTGAATGAAATGCTGCAGATAACTTGCTTAACTTAACATGTTTAACCTCTGAACAAAACAGATGCCCTGTATCTGACTAATAGGACTCATCTCCAGAATCACAATTCTGACACACATAAATTGCCTGGCCTGAAGTGCAAGCATCATGGGCCCAATTGTTGCATTTTACACATTTTACCCAGGTCTCCTTTGGACGACTCTTTGAAAATGGCTCTACACAGACCAGGCAGAAGCACTCTTCATCATCTGATGATGACTCTTGCATGATTTTTCTTCTTTTAGCTGCCTTGTTTTTCATAGGTCCAGATTTCTGCTTCGCTTTCTTTTGAAACAGCGTTTTGCTAGATTGAGGCTTATTCTTTTCTATTTCTAGTTGCTGCTTCACTGGCGTGTCAGTAAGTATTGCTGTTTTGCGTCGTTTTCTTCCTTTGCTGGCTGGTTTTCGAGGGCCGGCTTTTGGATATGGCCGAATGTCCTCTGGAGTTGGTAGCCCACTGTCAGCAATAGCATTGCTGGGTAAGGGTGAGCTGGTGATAGCAGAAGCATAACTCGGTGTGCTCGGCACTGCAAAGTTGGTGCTGGAGCCTGACATGGAAGGGTTGGTGCTGGAGCCTGGCAGGGCAGAATTGGTGCTGGAGCCTGGCATGGAAGGGTTGGTGCTGGGGCCTGGCAGGGCAGAGTTGGTGCTGGAGCCTGGCATGGAAGGGTTGGTGCTGGAGCCTGGCAGGGCCGAGTTGGTGCTGGAGCCTGGCATGGAAGGGTTGGTGCTGGAGCCTGGCAGGGCAGAATTGGTGCTGGAGCCTGGCATGGAAGGGTTGGTGCTGGGGCCTGGCAGGGCAGAGTTGGTGCTGGAGCCTGGCATGGAAGGGTTGGTGCTGGAGCCTGGCAGGGCAGAATTGGTGCTGGAGCCTGGCATGGAAGGGTTGGTGCTGGGGCCTGGCAGGGCAGAGTTGGTGCTATAGCCTGGCAGGGCAGAGTTGGGGCTGGAGCCTGGCATGGAAGGGTTGGTGCTGGAGCCTGGCAGGGCAGAGTTGGTACTGGAGCCTGGCATGGAAGGGTTGGTGCTGGGGCCTGGCAGGGCAGAGTTGGTACTGGAGCCTGGCATGGAAGGGTTGGTGCTGGGGCCTGGCAGGGCAGAGTTGGTGCTGCAGCTTGACAGCGCAGGGTTCTGAATGGGGCGATCTGTGGCGTAGGATGGTGCAAACTCGGTTTCCATAAATACATCTCTGTTGTAAGGTTGAACCCCAGCCACCCTAAAGCCAGCCTGAATGTTTAAGGGGGTTGCAGCCAGAGGATAGGCAATTGCCACAATCCCAGGTATGTCATAAATCGACATTGTCTTCCCAGGGTTGTTCCTCATCCAGGCATCACATGCGCTGTTGATGTGCCTCTTTAGTGGCCCGTAGACAGACCTGTCTAATGGTTGGAGCCGATGTGAGCAGTGCGGTGGGAATGACAGCATGATTATGCCATTTTCTTTGGCATAATTGAGTCCATCAATGGACAGATGAGACTCGTGGTTGTCCAAAAGGAGTAAACAGGGCTTCTCCTTTGAGCACTTTGTTTGTTCACTGAAATGTTTCAGGAAGTCAACAAAGTGTGTGTCTTTCATCCATCCAGAGGAATTTGCCCCTCCTTTGCTGCCAGGTGGCCCGTTGATCAGGAAATGAGCACGGAAGTTGACACGGGGGAAAATAAAGTATGGAGGTATACTATTCCCTGTGGCTGAGACAGCACAGGCCAGTGTGACAAGGGTTCCTCTTTCCGCTGAGGTCAGTGACCCTATTTGTTTGAATCCACGTCTGGCCACCACTTTGTCTGGTTTATGTACAGTGGTGACCCCAGTTTCATCAACATTCCAAATGTCTCCTGGTCCAAATTCATATTTGCGTAACACAATCTCTAAGTTGTCAAAGAAAGCATTAACATTCTTTCTGTTGAAGCTACTTGCCCTGGCAAGGCTAGTTGCCTCTGGCTTTCTCAGTGACAGCGTTGTATGCCGCTTTAAGAAGCCTGTAAACCACTCTTTGCTGGCCTTTTCTTTTTCTGACCACAAAGGTGCAAAATTCAGCTGGTGTGCCACAGCAAACTGGTAAGCAAGCTTTCTGACCTCACTTGGCGACAGACCAAAATAAATGTCAGCTGACCTGGTAATATACTCAACAAGCTGCTTTTCCAAATCAGGTGAAAAAATCTTGCGTGGCGTTGTATAACCAACTATTGTTGTTGGCATGTCTGTCTGACTTTCAATTTCTTCTCTGGTAATCTTTTGACAATACCGAGTCAGAGTACGGTAATTTATGTTAAAATCCTTTGCTGTACTTCTGATGGATTTGTTCTGCAACTTTACCTGCCTGACTGCCTTTAACATTATGTCAGGTGGTGTACTGCCATGCTCTGTCTTTCTTTTATAATTTCGAACCATCTTCCTTCCTGTCTTTCCTTCCTTAATTCCTGATTTTCCTTCCTTCCTTCCTTCCTTCCTTCCTTCCTTCCTTTCTTCCTTCCTTCCTTCCTTCCTTCCTCCCTTCAAACAACTTATTGCAATTAGAAATAAATTACAATATCACTATTTATCATGTTTTCTGAGCATGTTCGATGTGTTTGTTTGTACAGGGGCAAGTTGTCACATGTGACAACTTGCCCCAAAGTCATTGAGACAACTTGCCCCATACTTACTTGTGTGCTAATGTGGTCTAAATCTCAAGTTTAGCTCATCATATCACTTTAGCTAAAGTATCAAAAGACACGTTACTGTCTCCTCTATTTTGTGCAAAATAATCATTTTAAACATTCACACCTAACAAAGTTGTATTACATAAAATGTAAAGTGATTTTTTTTTACTTTTTATGCAGAAAAATAAGAAAATTGTGCTAACCTCAGATTACAGTGATCTTGACCACATGTGAACAGGAAGTTGACTATAGAAGAAGAAGTCACATAAAGTGGCTATTTGATTTTTGAGATAGAGCCTCTAGTGTTGGAGTTATGAACAGTGTGACAACTTACCCGTGTGACAACTTACCCCGCTCTCCCCTACATTTAACGTATAGGACATATAAACTGTATTTTTTATCTGTTATTATATTATTGTAGGAACAGAATGGTTTTGCTTTGATATCAACCTCAATTCAAAATAATAAATTTCAAAAAGAAATCTTTTTAGCTTCACAGAGAAGGGTAAATATCCCCACTTCCTGTTTCCACTGCTTTAATTCCTTCTCTTCAGCTGGCGGTGGGTCTATCTGTAATGAACGCCACCCGTCTAAAGCATTCCAGACACCCCAGAATGCAATGTGGCACCTCTGAACACTACTCACTATTTTCAGCAACCAACTTGTTAGCACTTTGTCAGTGTCCAGACAGACAAGCATAAAACATCCCAGAATAAGCCCAAGGACACACGTATTGGCATTTAGTTTTAGGTTAACATAAAGCTACTGCAGCACAAACGTCTGTTAATGGTTAAATGACCGCTGCAACACAGATCTAGCTGTTTGGTTTCTAAAACTTAGCTTTAACTCAAATAAATCACTAGGGGATTTACTAGAATGTGTTGTAAATATAAACAACAAAATACTACTCTAATGGTATCATCAATTATCAATATTATCAATGATAGCATCAGATGGTTATGCTATGGTACTTTGATATATATCATGGTACTGGGATGTAGCCTCTGAGATGATAGCCATTTGCTCAAAGAGTCTTTACTTAGAAAGTGTCTGTTTCTGAAGGGGCCTGGAAAGCAGGAAAGGGGCGAATGAAGAGAGCGCTTGCATGGCGAGCTAATGGAGATGGAGGAGGGGTTCGGTGGGTTAAGGTGGGTCAGTGGGGGTTGAGTTTCTGACCAGTGACAGGATAAAGGAAACAGAGCAGCTCCAGAGGTTGGCTTGAGAAAACACAGCATCTGTCAGTCACACAGACTCCTGGGCCTGGATTAGCCTGGGGGGGTTGCGGTGGGATCGGGTTTCTCTGTCCGGGATACCTCACTGCTGCAAACCACTAACAGATGTAGAGCAGCCAGCATGAGAGCGAGAGGGAGGGGAAACCGTATGCTTTATATGCATGCTTGTGTTCCATTGTACTGTACTATTTTTTCTTGTATTTTACTCGTTCGAGCACATATGAGATGAGTTTGAGGATGGGATGAATTTCTAAAAAAAAATGTTGGTTATGTAAAAATGCTAATTTAATGAAAGGTTCTTAAATGAACCCATATGAAAACTGCAACATCTCCATCAGACATTCAGCCTATGAGATGGAAACTCATTAATTGTAGAATTCTGCTATTTGGTTACTCTTCTAAGCAAGAGTATGTTTATATATTATATTATATTATATTATATTATATTATATTATATTATATTATATTATATTATATTATATTATATTATATTGTATTGTATTGTATTGTATTGTATTGTATTGTCCAGGTTAAAATATGAGCATTTTTAATAATTAATAACACACAGATATATAGATAGATTGATTGCTAAATAAATGCATCCTTTGTGGTCATAAGAGACTTCTTTAAAAAAAAAAATAATAATAATCTTAGGGACCACAGACTTTTGAAAGGTTGTGTATAATACACAAATATAAAACACAACTGTATTATTACAACTATTATTTTATGTAATATGTTTATGCAAATTATGAACCATTTTTAATAAAAAAACACTCCAGATTAAATTCTTCCTGTACTTTGGATAGGAAACGCTAACCTTCATCTGTGTCGTGGCCCTGTGTAAAGGCTGTCCAAGGCTGTTTCAGATCTCCCTCAGAAGTCACAACCTTAAGAACTAGAAACAAAGAAGTACATTCTTCATGTTAACATCATCTCTGTCTGTTACAGACCTCCTATGCTCTCTATTTTTGTTTTGTCTGCTGGGTTTCCCTTTATTTAACCTGAACTTTCACCCATCACCTAGTCTGTACTTGTAATGCACTAACACAGTCTCCCCTGACAAGAAGTTACATTTACAACATAATAACTCTAATAACACACGTCGTTGAGAATAATGTCTTGTGAACATTTTAATGTTTTTTTTCTTTTCCTTAAGACCCCTTCGAGCAAAAGCCAGTCTAGACATTTCTATGTTCTGTGTTTATTTGGTTGAGCATAATATAAAACCAAGTAAAACCTGGATTACCGTGACCTTGTGTGACATCACCCATTATTGGGTGGTCCTCAGTGTCAACTGCGGGATCCCAGAGAGACAAGCGTATGATTTCACCATCAGGACCCATTATTAGGGTGCCCACCGCTTGGCCTCCCTGCCATTCTGACAAACACAGAGATTCAAACTGTGAGACTAAAAAAGGAAAAAGCAGACTGTGCTCCACATACAGGGGATCCAAGATGTAATAAAGCATGTAAAAACGCATGAATGTCACTGCATTAGAAACACTGACATGCATAGTAACACTGACATAGTGGCATAGATAGCATTTTACAAAAATGTGTTGTCAAACTTTGTTCATAGTCAAAATGAACATGAACAGCAGTCTGATCTCAAAAGTATTATTGCACTATATTTTCACTGTTTTTTTTATCTTATTTTATGTGAAATCATTTCTAACTGTTTTAAATTCATTTTAAATAAGTACATTTTTTAATAATTTTAAAAGTTTTAAAATTGCTTGTTTTATTCTTGTTCTTCATTATTATTTTACTTTCTTTTATGTAAAGCACTTTGAATTACCCTTTGTGTACGAAAAGTGCTATATAAATAAACTTGCCTTGCCTATTAGGCTTGTTTACACATGTGTTTTGTATGTTTGAGTATATTCCTAAACCTATAATATAGATAAATCAACAGCATCTATATAAAACGAGAGTTGATATATATATATATATATATGCACAGCTTTTGAAAAAAAATTATATTTAACAATCCTTTATACTATATATATATATTTGTATTGTTACATTTTACTATTATCTAGATCTTTTTAATCTATAAAATAGTTGTATTATTTATTTTATAATTAATTTCTCGATGAGCACTATTTGTTTACACAGCATCATGCATTTAAGCTACGTTTTTAAAAACTCAGAGTTTAAATTACAGTCTCCAGGGTCACAGCGTCCTAGACACCAATATTTTAATGATTCATAAAAATAAGATTTCAGTTGGGAGATGTTAGGATCATGATTTTTCGGTAGTATTACAGCACACTGTGAGTGTATATTAGCATGGGTTGTTGTTTGCGTTTAGCAAATGATTGAATGTTTGGTCCCAGAAACAGAGAGACTTGATGTCAGACTTAATAAGTGGAAGACCTTTATGAAGCATGCTGTTACCTCTGAGCTCCAGAGGGAGACAACCTCTAGTGATTCCTGTTTGTGTTTCTGTTGTGTCTTCAGGGTCATGTAGGTTCTGTCTGTACACCGCCATGGAGCTCTGTTTACCTGGACCCCTCCGGCCCACCAGGGGGGGCAGTGGACCAAGAGGGGGATGTTGATCTAAGGGAATTAAAGGTAAAGGATTCGTTAGTTCAACAATCTCAAACTGAACAAGAAATGACTGCAGAAATGCTCAGGTTGAATCTACAGCAGTGCAGCGTTCTCATAGAGCCTCGTTGTGCCTGGGTCCCTGAGCGCTAATGGACCACTGAACTTTAGCCTCTGTGTTGTTATTTACCATATCAGCCCCTGGGATCTCCCACAACCCCGTCCTCACTCCCCACTGCTCTGCCTGTCTAAAGACTTCATTTAGCTGCAGCCAAGCACAAGCTGAGCCACACATGAAGAGGTGCTCGGCCCTCAGAGGGGGGCTGCGCTCTTCCACCAACGCTAGCACTGCTTCACTGCAGCCCTGGAGCTTACAGCTTAAGGCAAGTTTGAGGATGGTACGTGTGAACTAATGAGAAGTAGAAAGGCAGTCAGCAGAGTGAAAAGTTAGATGGTTAAAAAAAAAGAAAGAAAATGAGAAATTGGTAGGACATTAAATTTGTCACGGTATGGTTCAGGCAAAGATAGGTCTATTTGCAAGAGGTATTTTTTACAAGGGCTAAAAAGAAAGCACACTATTAAATGGGAGCAAAGGAGAAACACAGGAACAATGCAAATCAACAGTTATATATTGACAAGATCAGACAAAAAAAAACAAAAAAAAAAAACAAGGAAACAAAAGACACAAGGATGAGATAATGAGCAGCTAAACAAGACACAGGTGAAAAACATAATCAGTAACCATGGTGATAATCAAGCTCAATCAGAGGAAGGAATAAGGGTAATATCAAAATAAGAGTCTCTAAACTGAAAAACACAAACAAAACATGACAAAAGTAAAGTTTAATATATTAATATTAGTCAATGCATTAGGTGTCACAGTACTTTTAGATAATTTATTAATTTAAGTACTTTTCAGCATTCCTTTTCTAAATGTAATAATGCACTTTTAACATTTTAAGTCGTATAAATGAACATTAGTAATTAGTAACCTTAAAAATATTGGTTGCACTTTATTTTACAGTACGTGTACTAACATGTACTTATAGTGTACTTACAGTGTATTTATCTAAGAACGTTCTGGTAATACAAGGTAACTACATGGGGTAGGGTTAGGTTTAGAAGTAGGTTCAGGGTTAGTACCTAGTTATTACATAGTTATTGTAATTACTATAATAAGTGCATAGTATGTACATGAGGAACAGGACTATAAAATAAAGTGCTACCAAAATATTGTTAATTGTTTGTTCATGATACCAGTGCGTCAACTATAATCAGTTGAACCTTATTGTTAAATTTGATCTAAATAAATAATCATACATTTACAAATAAGGTTGTGGGTTCAAGTCTCGGGCTGGCAATACCACGACTGAGGAGCCCCTTGAGCAAGGCACTGAACACCCAACTGCTCCCTGGACGCTGCAGCATAAATAATGCCCACTGCTCCGGGTGTGTGTCCACTTTGGATGGGTTAAATACAGAGTACAAATTCTGAGTATACTTGGTTGTATGGCACATCTCTTTAACCAATTCAGCGTGTTAGAATGATTTCTGAAGGATTACGTGACACTGAAGACTGAAGTAATGATTCTGAAAATACAGCTTTGCGTCACAGGAGTAAATAACATTTTAAAATATATTCAAGTAGAAATCTTAATTTAGGTTTTAATAATATTTCACAATTGGCATTTAGTAATTATGTTAATTTCAATCAATTTAATTTACCTTTATCCACCATAAGGTGAGACAGGCCAGTAAACCTCAACGCTATTATTATTATAATTATTATTATTATTATTTTTAATCAAACAATTACTGCAAACGTACAATTAAAGAGTATTGTTTTGAACTATTGTGTTTTTGAATTTTATTATTAAATTCTAGTAGGATCACTTGATTGCAGACTCATTGGTAACACAGTTACATGTACAAGTCTGAGTTTTGGCAGTGTTCTTGTATTTTTCATCACTTCACCAGTTTTCAATACCGCACTGCCGTTGACTTTCAGGGAGAGTCCTTTTGAGTTCTGTGCTTGAATAGGAGCCCCAGGTGTTTTTACAATATGTATTTCAGAATATTAGATCTGTTTTGTCTTCTGACAAGATTTTGAGATTTCATTGAATTCCAGCACCAGTTTTTGAGTTTGTTGGTTAATGCTTCAGTTGTACAGCACTGGGCATAAAGGTTTATATTCAAAAAGATCATATCACAAAAACGATCTTTCTATGATGGATTGTTTTTGTAAAGCTCATGCATCATGAGTTGTCATATTTCTTTCAGCAAATATGTTGGGAGTCATGTGTGAATAAGCAGCTATACTGTGTTGAACCTGAATGATAAATACATCTATCATTACCTCCTTTTTCTAGATCATCAGACCACATGACATGTCCAAGGTCCATTTCTATAATCCTGCACTTGCTGTCAGAGAGAGGGTCCTGTTTTCTTTGGTCTATCCCCACTGCATGCTCCAAATCACCACATGGCTCAGTATCCTTTACAGGGGTTCTGTAGAGTTCATCTGAAGCACAATAAAGAAAGAATGGTTAGTTAAATGCGACATGATGAAATAACACATTACGCTGTATTTATAGTTAATCGTATGCAATGTGATGTTGCATACCATCTGGCTGATGGGTGTCTGTTTGTTCTGTTTGTGCAGGGAAAAGCAGCAGCACTTGGCTGTGCACGCGTCTCTCCGAGGGGCTTTCATGTGTAGTTCCCACTTTGATGTCAGGGAGATGGATGTGTAGGTCCCTTTTTGGTAAATTCTCACAGCTGCTTTTTTTCTCCTTTATTTCCGTTTGATTCTTAAAGACAGTTCCAAAAGTATAACATGCAAGTGTTTTTTTTTTTTTTTTTTTGGAATTCACAAGAGACAAGGTTGTTATGTTGTTTCAGAACATTTACACAGTGCTGGGAAGGTAACTTTGGAAATGTAATGGGTTACAGATTCGAAGTTACCCTATTTAAAATGTAACTATTTCAATAAATTTATTAAAGTAATGCAACTGATAACATTTGACTATTTTATGAAACATTAAAAGCAGGCAGGGTTAGCCTTGCAGTAGTGCTCAACACTGTCAGAATCCTTCATCATTTGAATTAAGGTTGTAGTAATTCAATTTTAAAGCACAGCCACCACAAAATCAGACTTTAGCACCACTGTTTACTTTGAGATCGTTCAGAGGTTAAATACAGATTTAAAATCATGAGAAATAGTTGAATGGCTATGGTATTGTTTTTGAAATCAAATCTTTGCATAGATATGACGGGAAACACAGACATCTAACTGTTAATCTAAAAAAAAAAAAAAAAAAAAAACATAAACCCAAATTAGGAAATTAAACAATTATCCTTTAAACGTGTCCTTTTGTGTGTCCTTAACTCTTGAAACTTTGATGTCTCATATTTCAGAGCAGTCCATGCAATTTGAGGAAAAAAATCAATTAAATCTGTATGTGTGTGCTCTTGTTTTTGTGACATATCAGGACACAACTTTGTATAATGACATGGGTATGATGCAGGTATTACGAATGTTTATGTTTTCACAAAAACAAACATGTGTGTGTGTCCGTGTAAGAAAGTATTTGTTTCTGTGGTTCAAGTGGTAGAGCATTGCGTTATTAAGCGCAGTTTTGTGGGTTTGATTCCCAGGGAACACGTGTTAGGTAAAAACTGTTAGCCTGAATGCACTGTAAGTCGCTTTGGATAAAACATCTGCTAAATGCATACATTAATTTTATTTTATTTATTTAAATTTATTTAGATGTAACCCCCTTTGTATTCTTTAACATTTTAACATCACAACTGTAATTTAATAACACATTATTTTCTCAGTAACTGTAACTGATTACAGTAACTCCATGACATGTAACTAGTTACTCCCCAACACTGCATTTACATTGTATCTTTGAAAAGTTTTGGGGTTAAAACGATGTAATCCATATGATTAAACACTTAAATAATTAACTATCTTAAACCATTAATACTTTTATTCAACAAACATGCATAGGATTGATTGAAAGTAACATTTAAAATGTTACAAGAGATTTCTACTGCAAATAAAGGCTGTTCTTTTGAACTTCCTATTCATCAAAAAACTTTTTTTTCAAAGTATCACGGTTTCCACAAAAATATTGAGCAACTGTCTTTTACTTTGATGATAATAAGAAATATCACCATATTAGAATAATGCAGAAAATTCAGCTTTGCATCACAGAAATAATTGACATTAAAATAGAAAACTGTTCTAATAAATTGTAATAAAGTTTTTCACTATTTAATCATTTCTGATTTACAAATGAAGAACATGACGAGTGATTATCATGCAGGAGTCAGCAATATCCGCAGTATCACTTTAGAGCAGATGTTAAAATGCAGAAACGTAAAGAACAGAGAGACCAAAAAATAAAAAAATAAAAATTATAGGTTCATTTATATTAGTGATTTTGAGGTTTGCGCATGAATAAGAGCCCCAGGTGTTCTTACAATGCATACTTCAGTAATATTGTGAAAATGTTTGACAAATCTTGTCAAGATGTTGTCATCACAGAGGTTAAAAGTGGAAAATGAGATAAATGTGTCTACAAACGTTTTGTGGGATTGCAATTGCCAAATACTGAATTCTTACCATTGTTAAAGTGATGTCAGAGCTTGAGTTGACCAGTGAACTCTGGTTAATGGGTGGTAAGTGGAAAACGGTGAAGCTGGGATCTGTTTCTATATTCACTCTCCTCATGTGAGTTTCACCTCCGCAATGTCTCACTAAGACAAACACAGATTGCAGAACACCAGATTTATAACTTCATGCTTGAATCTGGATGTCACATATGGATTTTATGGACTTTAAATGGTCGCTAAATGCTGATTTAGTTCTTGTCTTACTCTGACGGGATCCCTCCATGTGTCCACCGTAGTAGTTGACCCGTGAGAGTGGGCTGCACTCCAAAGACGAATCCACATACACTGACCTCAGAGTGCACATCTCTCCAACACCACCTCCACTCTCCATCCGGCTGCGCTTCCCACGGCCGCTTAGATCCTGGGGATGGTCGATCAGATGTGGGAGTATCTGGTATATGTCAGAGCGAAATAATGAAAAGCTCTTTAGCTGAGTTTTGAAGTTATGGTCACATAGTTTGGAAAAACACATGGACTTAAAAGTGTACTTCATCTTAGCGTTTCTGCTCCACGTTTTTCATTGTAAAGGCTCAAAAGCCAAATTCTCCAAATAAACAGCAGTATATTACATCAGTGGCAGAGATTAACCAAGAAAATGAAATCAGATGCTGCTAAAGGTCAGATGTTTACTTATGAGTAGACCTTTCCAAGTGTCTGGCCTTATGATGCCAAAAGCACAGTGTCGATTAAATGGTCAGAGCGAATTTCAGGTCACTGTAGGAAAAGAGAGGAAAAGAGCCAGATGAACATACTGTAGAGGTGTTTTTTCCGGTTGCTGGAGTCACTGTTTGATCTTCATTCTGATGTGCTGGTTCTGTCTCAGGAATCGGACTCATGTGAGCTCTGCATGTGTCAGTCGCTATCCGGAGACTCTTTACTTGTCTTTTCCTCTCTTTCGGTTTCTGGTCTTTCTGTTCTTTGGTCTTAAAGGTCATTTCTTCATCTGGAATCAAGATCATTATAGACATTAGGGACGACCATTATTTTGTGTGTCCAATTTCACAAAGGCTTGAGAAGCTGCTTATGGTTGTAATGGTTTAGGAATCAGTTTTTACTTCTTCTTGGCAATGGGAAGGGTTTTCCAAATGTAATGCTTTCAGTCCCGGCATGAATAGAGTGCATTCAGAGGCAGGTATCTGATATGGGTTTCTTAAAGATGTAAACATTCACCATCTCAATGGATTTGAACTAAACACTGGCCCAAACACAGTTATATATCTTGAGTTTGTTCATTGTGTTCGCAGACATTGCTGTGCTGCACAGGATTTGTTGATCTAATCAAGAACTGCTTTTGAATAGTCACCATTTATCTGATCGTTTGTGTCATTCGTGTTTTATGAACTCTACCTGATGGCGCCTGAGCTTTCTCCTGGAGTTGTACATGTACCAAACCTTCCGATATGGGTGGTAGAGGTCCCAGGTCTGCCCTGTTGGGCCGAGGGGAACAGAGGAAACGTGGCTGGTATCTGATCGGATTAGTGTTTTCTCCTGAAAAACAATGAGAAATATCATGTTATGCTAGATATATAATGTACTTTTCAAATGTTTGGGGTCTGTAAGATTTAAAAAGGTTTTTGAAAGAAAAGCTGTTCAGCACGCTGCCTTTAGTTGATAAAAAATGCAGTAAAAACAGTAATAATGGGAAATATTATTCCAATTTAGAACAACTGTTTATTATTGCAATATATTTTAAAATCAAGTTTATTCCTGTGATGCAAAGCTGAATGTTCAGCATCATTACTCTATTTTTCAGTGTCATACGATCCTTCAGAAATCATTTGCATAAGCTGATTTGCTGCTCAAGAAACATTTCTTATTATCAACGCTTTTTCAGCTGCTTAATTTAAAAATAGAAAGTTCAAAAGAACAGCATTTACCAAAGCCAGAAATCTTTTGTAATATTATTAATGCCTTTACTGTTACATGAGGGTGAGTAAATGATGACGGATTGGTTTGTTTGTTCAAATTTTTAAGAACTTATAAATGACTTTAAATAAAGATAATGTTAAACCATTTTTTGCCCTTAATTCTATATACCTTTAAAATATATAAAACACTGCCCAGAGTGTTTAGAGCGTCTCACCTTTAACTTGGCTTGAATTATAGTTTTTCTCTCCAGGTCTGTGATGCATGCTGATGTTCTGTGTAACATGTTTATCTGGCAACAAGGGGTGTGTTACACCGGCAAGAGATCCAACCTTTGACAAAAGGAAACAAAGAATCATATATAAAGAGCATGTGGTTTATTATTATTATTTTTTACATCTTTATGATTTTTCAGGTCTCTCCAAACATGTTCCACATTATCTCTTTTGAAACCGCTCAAACACAACGTTCAGTTATTTTCAAGGTCATCTGTCTTTATTAGCACGATGGATTTCTCTGCACGTGGCCTCCCCTTTGTATTAAACACCAACAGAATACGAAAACGTGAATGCCAAGCTGGAAGTCACACTGGAATTCTTTTGGATGCAAAACCTTGTGATAGATTGAAAAGAATATAAGAGAACTGACATGTTTTGATCTCCCAGGTTGAGCATTTAACAATAATAAAGAGGAACCAGGTGCCAATGCTTTGAAAGCAGTTCCTAAAAGAGTCTAAAAAAACAAACTACAATACACTGAAAATATAAAAAAAAAAAAATTGGTGTGTATTTTAAAATATGCACTTCAATTTGTTGTGTTTTAATGCTGAAAGAATTATCTGTAAAGTTTTCTGCCAGGACATTATCCGTTTATCTCTATTCTTGATTTGTTTTTGTTTTTTCATTTTATTTTGTTTTAATTTTTGTGTTTTAGGGCTGCCAAAATCGTGGCATTTAAAAATGTTGAAACCTGGTGGATTGTAAATGGTTTTCCATGTTATTATTATAATTTTATATATATATATATATATATATATATATATATATATATATATATATTTAGATTGAGCTTTAGCAATAATACAGATGTTATGTCAGTAAAAATGAGCATTATTTGTCTGAATTCAGCTTGCGTTGCTGAAGTTATGGTGGCCATTTTTGAGTCCCTGAAGCACACCTGTGTTGTTTAAATTCTGCTGTAGTTGAACGTGACAGATCAAGACTTCACAAAGGCCACCCACAACCAAAGGCCCTTCTCACTGGAAACCCCTCCAAATCCCTGTCCAAACCCTCATGTCTATGAGGTAAACACACTGATTACTGCATTCAGCTCCCATCACCTGGATCATTCCCCTTTTCCCCGAGAGGGTGCCGTCTCGGTCACATACTGCAGCAATTTCTCGGTGTCATTGAAGTTGCTCTTTTCCTGCCGATCACAGAGTATTCAGACAGTTTCTCATCTGATGGTTCATGCGGGTTTATGTTTCTATGATGGAAGTTTTCTTTTTTCATCCAAAATGCACACCTGATTCGATGATCCTTTTGATTTCTTTCCTCATCGACAGATGAATTTCAGGGGCACAGAGAGAGGATGGATTAATGTGCATATAATGAGGGAACAGTCAAGGGCTGTGGAGCATTAGCAGATTGTGCTGGACAGGAATTGGATAGATTATGGACTGTGTGGTTATGTAAAATCCCTCAGGACACCTTTATTAAGATTTGCAGCTCACATCTCACGGAGGTCAAACGGCACATTATGGGTAAATCACCAGTTTGATTGACCTGGAATGTGTGGAAACTGAAGACACCTTGAGGACTGACCGTGTGTGTGTGTGTATGTGTGTGTGTTGCGTATTGACTGCAGTGTTATCTGCCTGGCCCAGGTGCAGCTAAAGCGCTCAGTGAAAGATTATGGAGTGAAATGTAAAATGAACACACCACATTTCCCCTGTTTGCCTTCAAGATGGGGTTACCTCTCCGACCAGAAGAGTAGAGGTGCAGCAATCAGGGCCGGTAACTAATACCGTCACCCTGACCTGAACCTGAGTTTCAGCTTTTCTGGGCAGTAAAATTCTGTAAGATTTACTGTGGACTGGTCTGTCCCTCAAGTTTACGTCCCACCTCTCTTGCTCTGCGGCAATCAGGAGGCAACTTTAGGCAGATCTGCACAATGGTTCATTTGTATTTGATCTGGGGCTCCCAACTGAAGAAATCTGACAGATAAAGAACCATTTAATGCAGTACTCGGTCTTATATGTATATGTTAACTAATACATTAATCAGATGACTGTTCTGTTCAGCAGCCTTTTCAATATCTTATGTTATTTAAACTTGACCATTAATCAAGTAATGAATGATGTTTCCAGAACTTCACGACCAGGAACAACATTCTTTTGTGGAACAACCCCTAAATATTTATTTAAAATAAGACTGTACTTGACATTAAATGCCACTTAATTGTTCATTAGAAACATAGGCATGTAAGTGTTTAACACTTTTCAGTACACTTTTAAAAAGTGAACATTTCACCTTTGTAATGAATTTTTGTTTTACACTTTAGATTAGGGAACACATATTCATAAACTCCCTATTTGCTGCTTATTGGACAGGGTTAAGTGGTCTAGAATATGGTCATGAAGTAATATTTGCTTTATTAGTACTAATTAACAGTCAATATGCTGGTGATATGCATCACAAAAAAAAATTCTAATCTAAAATGTTACCTAAAGTTTCACTTTTATTACTCTTAAGTAATATTTAAAGAAATACACTTATTTTAAAGTACTAGATTATAATTTTTGATTTCAGTAAAAATGACATAATATTTTGACTTTTAATGCTGATTTAACCAGATTTAAACGACAAAAACAATATATAAATATAATATAAATTACCTGAATCCTACTTATGTTAGTTGAAAAAAGCATGTTAAACTAATTGCATTTAATATTAATTTGAACTATACTACATTTGAATTTGATTGCAATTGACATGCAAACATTAAATTCAGTTTGCATGTAAGTATATTCTTTTAAAGTGTATTATATCTGAAAATAAGTACTCTTTATAAAGTGTACTGTCAGTGTACGTTTTCACAAGGGTAATAATGTAGAATTGGTGTATAACGTTTTCTTAATTCATTCTTCTACTTAGATTTACCTTCCTTTTGCCAAAAGCCAAAATGGCTCCAGTCAGGTCTTGCAGTGTGTGCAGCTGTTTCTCAGCTTCCTGTTTCGGGCAGCTCAGAGCCTTTCTCTTCCTGTTAACCTGGCAAGATCGGTATGCCAGTGCAAGGTCCTCTGAATACAGAATAAGAGGCCCTCTCCTCGTACTGTAGGTTTTCGGAGGCGCAGGCTCCAGGCCTCCAAAAATACGGCCACTGCTGGTAAGATGCAGCAGTGGAGGCTGGGATTTCCAGTTGAAGTAATCCTAGTTAAGAAAAAAGTTTTCAGTTGACTGTGTGGAAGAGCATTCAAATAAATCAAACTTGATCTTTGACTCATTGAAACTGGACATATATAGACATAGAAACATTTACCTGTGGTTCAAAACAGACCTCCAGTCTTCCGGCATGGCCGTCTTCATTTGGCACAATTTGGCCATACCCACGACTCAGCAATGACAGGACAAAATCATTCATTGTGGAGTTGATAATGCTCCTCTGAATGAATGCTATAAAATATAATCCTATCATGATCGTGTCCTTATATCATGTACTGAACAGCATGTTGTTAAAATCTGGAATAACGATAGTTTATAGCAAACATAAAACTCACTCTTAAAAATTTGAATTCTTTATTGGCATCTGTGGATCCACAAAGAGCTTTTAACATCTATGGAAACTTTCTATTCAGGTTCTTTATAATGGAAGAAGTACCTCTGAGTATTAAAACTTCACACACACACACACACACACACACACAAATGGTTCAGTGAAAGGTTCTTTGGGAAACCCATTTTTTTTTCTCTTCTATTGTAACCCCCCCCCCCCCCCTCCCTTTTTGAACATTTAGGTAATTTAGCTTTCAGAAACCTTTTTTTTTTTTTTTTAACAATAACAACTTATTGAGAGTCAGCCGTTTTTGTTCTCATGTTTGTTCTCGTACCTCAGTTTGTGGCCCAGCTCCCCTCTCCTCAGCGTCCATTTCTCTGTAATTCAGAATGCATTTGAGTGTTCGTTCAGCATCCCCGCCTGCTGCTTTTACATGCTACAGAATCATTTTGACCCATGTTACGAATGTCTGTGTTTACTGAGCTTTGCAGTTGCCAGGCTCTCCACAGCTCCTCGACTGAGGACTGTTTTCTTGTTGCCTTGGTTGCAACCAAGCAATTACCCCTCCTGGTCAGCCCAGCAACTCTGACTACCTTAGTTAAACCCGTCCTAAACTACAAACAAAGGGAAGATGACAGCTCACAGCTTTTGTGAATAACCTGAACGGAGTCTCCTGCACAACATGTCCTGTCATATGCCCGGGATAGCACGTCTTTAATTAGTGTTATTGACTGTGCCACAAGGAGTAGACTTTTCCTTCCTTCACATAAACCCCTGCATCAATCAAATAGACAGGAGAAATCGTTCAAGCTTACAGCTAAAGACTTGCAGGATGTCCTTAAATAATGTGAGAGGATACCGTGACAGTTTAGCCACAAAACAAAAATACACAAAGAAAGCCAATGGGAGTGATGTATGACAGCAGGTGTTATTGTGTCTGGCACGGATAATAATCATGTTTCAGGAACAGTACATTGGTTGTGATCTTTTTACCAGCTCATGTCTTTAACTATACTCTTGATGTCCAAGAGGTTGGAGGTTTACGCTGAGCTTCACAGTTAACTGTACAGGGAAGACTTATTCAACCTGAACCACAACACTAGCCTCTTCAACAACATCTCCATGTGCCTTGAGTTACGTGGTGAATCATTTTATTGCTCCGTGAGATCATACTTTTTGATGGTGAACAGAGCCCTAGTCTGGCCACCTGCAGGGCTCAACAGGCTGATGAGGACAAAATGTTAGAGGATACTTAACATTAACCTGCATACACCCTCTGTGCTAAGCTCTTGCTTTTTCTGAACCTTTTAGTCTGCGTTGAGTATTGATAACCTCTTATTGTCATAAGAAATTGCCTCCTTTATATAATTGTGATCTTTTTGAGCTTTATATCATTTGTGGCCCAAATTGAAGTAATTCAAAATTAATGATTTATGTTTCTATTCATGTATTTAATTTTTTGGGAATTATTAATGTATTTTTTCTTTCTTTTTTGAGTAGCCTACTGAAGCAGGAACAAGTTCTGTAAAATGAAATGTTAAAATTAGGGATACTACTTCAACAGTGAGCATCCTATTTACAGATTATTTCAGTCACTTTTGGCTTAATATAATATAACATACTTTGTTTCAACGTCTGTATTCATCTGCTGTTTGTTATTAATTATTCATTATTATCTTAAAGATACATTTTTGCTCTGTGTGTACACAGCATAAAATATAATTATTGTTACAGAATGCGATTCATGAAATTAAATATGCATTCTATTGAATTAATGATATAATATAATGCAGTATAGATTAATTGATTGATTAATTCTCCTTTGCAGCATGCTCATTTATATTGTCTACTTCTTTCAAGGCTGTAACAAAGCAGTCCGTTTAAATATATTAAAGCTATCCAGTAGTAGGCTACAGGAGATTAATTTTGTGCATGGGATTTTGAACGAAACTTATGCTTAAAAATAAAATACAACGTATCTTACGTTGCGTATCTTGAAACCTGGTCTTAACAGTTCATTCATAAGGCTAAAATCAACTCTTATGATCAAGTGTTCTCCACACGAGTCGCCTGTGGGTGGCGCCAGAGCCCAGGCTCCATCATCAAGGTGCGGGAGTTTCTCTAATAAACACTTTATTATTATTATTTTTCTTTTACTAATGCAGTAAATATAGTTGTATTTGGGGTGATTTACTCAGGATGACTTCGTACTATTTAAAATTAAATTAGCTATGTAATTTTCGTTTTACAAAGTTAGTAGCCTACTGTAATATCGCTTTTGGCTCAACAAAATTGTCACTGAGCACTTTATGATTTGCTTAAAATTGTTTTTCAAAATTGTTTTCAAATATATATATATATATATATATATATATATATATATATATATATATATATATATATATATATATATATATATATATATATTATAAAGGTTTTGTACAAAACAAAAACTGTAATGCCATTTGTAAAGTCAAAAGAGTCCATTCGTTAAAAATCTAATCATTTTATTCAGCGACACTGTACAGATACAAAGGTCTCTTACCAAATTAAAAGAATCAAGTAAAAACAGCAAGATTATTTCATAAATACATATATTCTTTCAGAAAATGTGATTATTTACACATCGTTTAAAGGGTGCTTGCATAAATTCACAGCTGTACACATGCATATAAGTAGGCTATCCCAATCCTACGCGTACTTGACGGTCCATGTGCGCCAATGTATGCATGATTGTCGACGGAGCGCTGCGAAAGTCATCCAAGTCCCCAGTTAAAACAAGGGTAGGTACATGTGTATAAGGCAAATTGCGTCCGATACTTTCAGAACTGTGAGCGTTGTGCAGATCATTCAGTACTGTCCACAGAGATCACATCTGCAAATGCTATCGTGTTACACAGAAATAGTATTTTTCACATACAGATAGCCTCTATGAGAAAAACCAATAGTTAAACAGACTCATGCAGACGGTCCGTTTCAACTCTGGAAACGTCTAGGCACACAGTAGTGTCCACAAGCATCACTACACAAGTGTCTTTTCGCGTAACAGTTCGCCATGTCTGCGCTCGAGACATTATCACAGAGAAAAGTTGCATGGTCAAAGTCTGACCGAGACTATCAGGTCGAGCCGCTCTTTTTTCATACCGTCGTCTCGCCTTGATTGCTATTGCTGAGCCTTTTATAAAACCTGCGCCACGATTGCAGAGTTTTCCCAGACCATATCCAGAATCCAGAGGTGATTCCCACGATCATGGTCATCAGATACTTTATCATGAACACGGTGAAGTCTGGAGACATGGGGGCGAAGTTATTGACCGGACAAGGGACGGCGAACCGCTTACACGTTTGCATGTGCCAGGTCTTCTCCCACTGCTCGCGGAAAGCCTGCTCGTAGAAGTAGCACGCGATCACGATGGTAGCGGGGACCGTGTAGAGCACGCTGAACACGCCGATGCGCACCATCAGCTTCTCCAGCTTCTCCGTCTTGGTGCCGTCGTGCTTCATGATGGTTCTGATGCGGAAAAGCGACACGAAGCCGGCGAGGAGGAACGAGGTGCCGATGAAGAGGTAGACGAAGAGGGGCGCCAGGACGAAGCCACGTAGAGAGTCCACGTTGTAGATGCCAACGTAGCACACCCCAGTGAGCATGTCACCATCCACTTGGCCCATGGCGAGGATGGTGATGGTCTTGACTGCTGGGACAGCCCACGCGGCCAGGTGGAAATACTGAGAGTTGGCTTCAATGGCTTCATGACCCCACTTCATTCCCGCAGAGAGGAACCACGTGAGGGACAGAATGACCCACCAGATTGAACTTGCCATGCCGAAGAAATAGAGGATCATGAAGAGGATAGTGCAGCCCTCTTTTTTCGTGCCCTGCGCGACGGTCTTGTATCCATCATCGCTGAACTTGTCAATACAAACGACTTTGTCTTCAAGGAAAAAGCCAGCCGCGTACGCAACAGCCACCATGAAGTAACACCCGGAGAGGAAGATGATGGGTCTCTCCGGGTAACGAAACCGCCTCATGTCCACTAAGTACGTGAGAACGGTGAACAGTGTACTAACACAGCACAAAATGGACCAAATGCCCACCCAGAGCCGACCAAATTTGACCTCTTCCTCTCTAAAATACATCAGCCCGTTGGGTCTAGTGGGCTCGCATGGCGCCCCGCAGTCCTTTTCGCCCATGAAGTGGTACTTGAGATAAGTGGGCACTTTGAGTTGTAGCGGACATGTGAACTGCTGGCTGGGTCTGACCACGTTCGGCTGTAATGTGATCAGTTCTGGGACGTAGGGCGTCGGGTTTGAGGTCGGGCTGCCCGCGTCCGAGGTGTTCTGACCCACGCAGATCTCCCCCGCGCCGTGCACCGGGAAATTCTCGCACTGCAGTCGCTCGGGCCACTGGAAGCCGAACTTGTTCATGAGGGCCTCGCAGCCCTGTCTCGCGCGCTCGCACAGGGAGCGACACGGCGGGATGGCTTGCTCGAGCACCGTGCAAACCGGCGCGTACATGGAGCAGAGGAAGAACTTGAGGTCCATGGAGCACTGCACTTTCACCAGGGGGTAGAACTGGTGCACCTCCAGCCCGGCGTCCTCCTGATTGGTGTGACCCAAAAGGTTGGGCATGATGGTCTGATTGTAGGCGATGTCCGTGCAGAGAGGTATCGATATGGGCTGACAGAATCCGTGCTCGGGAATGGAGATGCCCTTCTCTCCATGATTCTGGCCACCGGATAGCTGCAGGGCCAGGGTGAGGAATAGAAGAAAATATCGAGTAATCCCGCAACAGTGTTGCATTTTGAGGAGAGCTGTTTTTGGGGTGATTCTGTGCGAAGGAAATTAGGTTAGCTGCTCCGAGAAAAAAGTTTCTGTGTGAGAAGTCCGTATGCGTGTAGACGAACAAAAACTTCTCGTTTGAGCTCCTTTCACGACACTCGTGGTCTAAAAGCAATCATGTTAGGTAAATGAGTGGATTCGGGAAGAAAAAACTGACAAACAGTCACCAAGTGAGAAAATACATCCAAACTAGATCCACAACGAGCGCATGGTTTTCTTCCTTTTCTCCTTCAATGTTTGTGGAGAACCTTTCTTCTGTTATTTAAAGTTTTCTGCCCGCCTCTCCAAATCCTGCGTGTAAGTCTGTATCCAATGACTTTAGAGCTGCATTTAAGAGTCGTGTCGCTGCTGGAAAAGTTGAGTCGGATATCTTGGGCAGAGTGCGCTTTCCTCGCTTGTCTCGCGTGCGCTCAGTAGACGCGCTTCTCTCTGACTGAAGGTTTGAGCGCAAGTGAGGCGCGCATACAATAATGTGCCGTCGGTTTCTACACCCCCCTCATTCAGATTCACCGGCCCTCTGTGTAGGGCGCCTTGAAACCATTAGCGGTTTAGACCAATCACAGGGTTTGTTTTCCTTTGCGTCTTGCTTTTGATTGGTCATTTTGGATGTAATTGTGGAGGGTTTCAGCTATCAGAAACTTTCCTATAGAACAGAGAAAGAAAAAAAAAATCCATAGGCTGGTTCTTGAAAGTGTAGTAATTCACTGGGCATGCAAAACCTTTAACGTGACTTATACTCAGTCAAATTTGGTTTCTCTATTCAAATCCATTCTTTGTTTTATAAAATCCTTCAAAGGATAATTGTGTATGTTGTCACCTTAACAATTAAAACATATGCATATTGATTTACAAATCCAAAATTTGGCAACACTGAGTCAGTGTACAAAATGCAGTCACCCTTTTATCTGATAAACAATCAGCTAAATAGTTTAGTCTACTTAAGGGCAAAGAATGCAGAATTAAATGTACATGAAGAGTGTGTCCATGTAAGGAAGAGATTAAGAGAAAAACTACATGCAGTCTGTCTGGAAAATTTTGTGATATTGATTAAGGTACAGATTTAAAGAGGGAAATAAAAAATTGCTTAACCAAACACAGTTTCAGTCGTGCCAAAAATGCGGGGGGAAAAATTCACAACTTCAATTATAAACCAATTAATTAATAACTGTCAGAGATCAGCGATAGCCAGAGCTATTGGCTTATTGAATATCTTATTCTTTATCATAAATAAAATATCTTCTTCTCACTGCTGGAGTGTGTTTTAAAAATAGATCTGAGCTTTGCAGCTGTATGCCTGTTACTCGGTATGTTAATGTGAGGGCTGAGGGAGATGATCTGCTCTATGGACCTCAACATCAATCACACAGAGCCCAAAGCTGCTGCCTCAGAAATGAGCGCTATGGCACGCTTATTCTGGTGCACACCGTAGCTCTACAGCAGCCCGTGTTTGATCACTGAGCATATACACTCACTTCATCTTTCGAGAGACATGTAACTTTCTTAAGAGTATATTTCTCTGGCTCATTAGATCATAGTTGAAAAATACATCCAGTAAGTTGTTCTGATGTTGTTTAAGTGCTAGAATACAGCATGACTTTATCGTTGGTGAATCTTGTTCCTATTTAATTTTGAGAACAGAATATGGTTGAAAATGTAATGCTACTCTGCAAGAGTGATTTGTTATGCACATAATTTTGTTTTTAATGTACCTTAGGACCAACAGAAAGCATTAAAGCAGACTATGTGAAGCAGTCTATTTGTAATATGAAAAGATTTTAAGAAATGTTAGTATGGATGGACTGAGAGATTATTTAGTACAGACGATTAGACCAGTTTGAGAAGTTCATATGAGTTTTTATTAGACTTCATTAATGTTTGTGGTTTCCCACTGGACCTTATTAGCTCTCGCACTGCTCAGCTCCACATTTTACACTTCAGCTACTGAAGAGTGATAGTAGATGGTGGTAAAGAAGGAAATATGGTTGGCATGTAGTAGAATAAACTACACAATCTGGTGAAAATGATTTGACATAGGAACTCCCCAATCCTATTCATCTGTACTTTGAATAGTAACTTTATTAACCTGTTGATCATTGTTATTTATTTATGGCTTAATTGAATTTGACATTTAATCATCCTGACAAAAAATCAGTCCACTGCTTTGTCAATATCTATTGTTCTTTCTGTGTTTTATAGACTCAGTTAGAGCTCTGCATGTCTCTATGTTATTTTTATGAGTGACATCTGAGGTGAGCCTAAAAAAGACTGTATGTTGTTTTTTAGTGTGTTAACGAATTACTTCAAATGAAATTGTTAATTAGATCATCTACGAACATACAAATATATTATCATAATGAACATTACACAGTTATTGAACTAAACTGAATCAATACTGAACGGACTGGAGCTAAAAAAGGATTTTTTTATTGTCTTGCTACACATGCGCTAAAGCAGAATTTGGATTTGTCTCAGTTTTGACGTTTTAATCATTTATTCTGTTACTTTCCAGTTTAGTATTACTTTTACTACTTTTGAGTCTCTATTGTATGAAGCACTATGAAAAATTATTTGATATTTGAAGCAAAAAATTGTGTGAAATGTCTTGCAATGTCATGCAAAATAATTATGTTGTTTCTTTTAACTATATGTCAGTAAAGCAACTAAATCATGTTTTTACTAATAATCAGTGATGGTTTGAGAAAGGTTGATTTCCTGAGGGAGTCGTTTAGACGGACACACCCGCCAGCATTCACTCGACCCTTGAGACAAAAACTACCAGCTACAAGATTGAAAGTGAAACATCTCTAGCATGACCCTGCAGAAAACTAAAAAAAGTCCATTGTTGGCTTTCCAAGAATATTTCCTCCCATTGCTGCTATGTTTTAATCGCTTGTATTTGGGACAACATGTTTTCCAGATTATATGCAGTTTCTTTTAGAGTTTTTTCCATGGATCTATTGATGCTCACCCCATCAAAGCCTCATGATTTAGGATGTTCTGTACATGAGGAAATCTCATTACACCATGCTGAATTTGCTATCCTAGAAATGGTTTTATCATAACCACCAAATATTACTACTAAATAATATCACTTTTCTGAACTTATGCAATGGTTTTAGTCTTTCGCATTTCTCTCTTTTTTTAAATAATATTAATTACAGCAAAATTAATAAAATAAAAAGCTTTTCTCAAAATTTAATAGCACAAGCATAAAATCCCTCCCATACGGCCATTCAGCTCTTTCAGTAGCAGGTCTGTAAATTTGCGGGTGAGTCTGTTTTGATTTGGTCAAGCCCTCAGTTTCCCGTAGTCTGGCACCAACGTTACTAACTTACTGAGGACTGTGGCACATAACTCAACACTGCATACACATGCAAGCCAAATAAAACGCTTAAGGATGGTCAGTGAACGCTTTGAGCCGCATCGTCCCGGGCCAAGTGTATATCACTGTGGTCATTTAGCTACTGTGTCAGTCTGTAAAGCTCTGGCTCTCTGCAAGTCTTCAGTGGAGATCTTCCCTTTACAGAGTCATATACCCAGATATCTGCCTGGGTGGTGCCTATATATTAACACATCTCAACACTTTCATGTTTGAAGTAATGTTAGATCTTGTCTAAATGAATAGCGTTAATATAAGAGAGAAAACTCAACCCTGTTTTATACCCTGATTATGTCGTTCTGGACCTGCAGGATGCCACAGCATTCAGCTCCATGTAAATGCCCTTGATTGTTTGCTATATATTTCCATAGCTAATGGCTAGAAAGAGTATCATGATTCAAATACATATTTAAAAAAAGCCCCAGGCAAGTCTGCCTATGACAGTGGCTCTCATGCACCGGGAGAGGTGCAGGCAGCAGATGAAGGGATGGTGTCTGCAGAAGGAATGAATGAAGATAGTCATAAGAGACAGAGAGCAAGACAGAGAAAGGCAGAAAGAGAGTGAGAGCCATATGAAATGCAGGTTACGCTGGACTCTTGAGTTTTGCCTGAGGATAGGCTGCAGGCGCTGAATCATAAATGACAGGCGGCTTATTCAGTTCAGCTAATAAAGCCAAGTGTACTGTGGAAGGGGTTAATGCGGCCTCTCCAGAGAAACATGACCTCCACGGTGCAAAATGGGCACAATTTCTGGGAACAGTTTTTTCTTCAAATTATAGTTAAATGCATGCACAAACATATTTATGCAGATTACCCCCAATTTATTTCAAACAATGCATCTGTTAGTAGATTTACTAATTTCCAGTTTATATAGTTAATTCTCAGTATACAACTGTATGTAAATAATATACTTAAAAATGATATACTAGAGCAAACAGAATGTAATTCTTTACGACACTTAAAATGTATTATAGTTAATATTCATAGTAAATGTAACTGTTGAATGTGCTGTGAACATTTTTTCTGGATTAACTTTTTATTCAAGTAAGGGCTGGAAAGAAACAATAAACAGCACAATGTCCATACTATATCTCTGTTGTCAGAAATGTAACATAAAAAGGCATAACTAGGATGGAATGTGTGGAAAGCCTGCTCGTAATATTTGTAATTCCTTTTAAAATGTGTCACTTATACATTAAGAGCTTTTGAATGTCTGTTTCTCTCTGTAAGATATGTGTGTGTGAGAGAAAAAGCTTAGTTGTACAGTATGTGAGAGAATTTTAAGGGTGTTTGGTTGTGTGTGTGTGTGTGTGTGTGTGTGTGTGTGTGTGTTTTAGAGAGAGGAGAGAGAGAGAACTGGACCTGCAATTAATTAGCAGTTAAAACTCCCTCATTTAATATTTGTGCCAAGAGCTCAGTCCCTCTCCAGCTTTCCGTGTACTGCTGTCACAGGGGACGGGAAAAGGGAGGAAAGCTTTGGTTTAGCCCTCTGATCATCCAGCTTACTGAACATCACACTGTGTTACGGAAACAGAGCTCCAGGCTTCCTCCACGGGTCTTCATGACAGATATCCACACCCTAACTGCACCAGAATGTGATGCTTAAGATCTTCTATCGCCACACAGTTTAGTGGTATAAGCATAATTTACTCATAAACTCCCTTTTTGACATGTTCATGTTTTGTGAGTTGACGGCTTTCGTCTTATCTTTCCCTCCTTTCTTCTGCTTTTTCTGAGTGTGTTCCCTCTGACCCCATGCACAGTTTTCCCCCCTCCTGTTCTGGGCGACATACTTCTGAAAGTTTCCACTGATGGAGTTTGTCTGTCATTTGTAAAACTCAAGTGAGCAGCTGTCAGAGTGCAGGCGTCTGTCCTGTAATACCTTGATTCAGAGCAAGATTTTCTCTTTTTCTACAGTGGAATATGTACTCAGAGCATAAACACACTATACCGTTAACCTAAACACAGCCATCTGGGAATATACATTTCAGGGGAAACAACTTAGAGAATCATAGGCTCATCAAAGGCGAGATTGAAAGGAGGCTGTAAACCTGCTATCTAAAAGCGGACATACTATAGACTGCTGGAGACATCTTATTATGTGAAGCTAATAGTTTTACTACAGACTACATTTTCACATATTTAGATTAAAAATGTAATTTATAAATTATAAAAACCATTTATCTCCCGCAAAACTGATTAAAACCAGCCTAAGGAAGTTTGCCGGTCTTAGCTGCTTACTGGTCTTCATGTGGTCAAGTTGGTGTATAATTAGTTTAGCTGGGTGGCCAGTTGGTTTCCCAGTCTGACTAACAGTGTACAAAACTCATTTAAATCCTGACAAGACCAGAAAACCAGCTTACAATTTTTTCCCTTAAAACTTTCTGGGCACAAATTCTCTACAAATTATAATTAAATACATAAAACAATGGAACATAGCATCCATAGGTTTATGTATTTAATTATAATTTGTAGAAAATGTTCTCTGACAGCTGTGGCATTACGATTATAATTATGTAATTACATAATTATGTAATTATGCTTGTAATTCTTTTGGATATATTTAATGCTTTTTACATATAATTTACAATTAAGTATAATTGTATTGTAGTTCAAATTCAATTAACTCAACTTAAGAATGCTTTATTCCAAAGTTGGACTTTAATAATGACTTCTACAGTTTACTGCCGCTGAATGACAAGTGGTTATGCTAAACTAAAATATACTTTAATGTCATGTATTTATAATTAAATACATTTAAAATATATCAGCCTTAAATGTAATAAACACACTACAGTATTTTACATGTGCTTTAGTAGGTTGGTCAACACAAATAAGTCAAACATACAAATATACTTTAAAGTAAAACTTTTGATTTGACATCATCACAAAGTGCACTTTTAAAAAGTGTACTTAAGTGTGTTAAGAAACCATCATGAAAGTGTACTCTTTTCTTTCACAGAGGTTTTAATTTCATTGACTCACTGAGTGAAGAAGGTTGAATAAAATGAGATGAGATGTTTTTGGTCAGCAGACGTGGTAGGGGAGGGCTCTAGGGCCCGTCAGGCGGCCTGGAGAGGGCTAGAAGAGGGCGAGAATGTCAGGCAGAGGGCTGCTCACCCAGCCAGCTGGACTGGATCCATCAATGGTTTACAGAGCTGCCACAGTACAGGGCAAAGGTATGCTACCTCCACAAACCTGGAAAAAAACATGTCCGCCAGGAGAAACTGTGCGATGAAAGGATGATTTATGCAGCACAAATACACCATGCGTATACGGTCTGCTGGCAAATGAGCAGGCCGGCTGTTTCTGGCTGGTGGAGCTGTGCTGGGAAGGGTACGTGCTGCTGGTGTAGAGGGCAAGAGGCAGAGGGATGTTTTAACAGTCTTATGTAAACCAACTGGGGTGTGGGCGGCCATCTTGTGTTTATCACATGTCAGAAAAAAAAAGCAAGGCCAGGGCACCTCTGGGAGCTGTGTGCTGTTTGAAAGTTGTATTCTAACACAGGATTAATAAACAGAGCGACCCGCTGGACGGCTGGGAGTACAGGTTCTCAATACGTTCTGCACTTTAGCAGGAGGGGACCTTCCACTGTTTATGACTTCTTCGGGAAAAGGAGTGTAGCCTGTATGTGCTGTGTGTTACTGTTTGATGCTGTCTTATTGAAGCACCTGGATTTTTTAATTTATTGCACTCGATCAGGTCTCTGGCGAGAGTCTTTCAGTGCAGTGGAACATGTGATAAAACAATGAATTGCCTGTGCTATACTGCTATAAGGGTAAATATCATCCCTTGAACCCTGACAGCTGCAGAAGCCAAGTTGAATCAAGGATCTGTAGGAAACAGCTGCTCCACACATTTTTTCATCTGTGGAGGGGGATGGGGGGGGGGTGGGGGGGGGTGGGCTGTAGAGAAGAACTTATCTCAATTATATCTCAAACCACATTGTGTGTGCTGCTGTCTTTCTCCATGCTTTTAGACAGATAGCAAATGTGATCTCTTTAGTCATCAAATGTGTTCCTATACTCTGTATTAAGTTAATGTGGGATGATTACCTTAAAGAATGTATACTAACTTGTCATCATGCCACATTAAACATTTTCTAATGTCTCCCCCACCCCACCTCCCCAATGTCCACAAATGTGTAAAGTGTATTTATGTGGTTTTAGACACACAAGCTTTGCATAGAATATTTTTTTTACACAGAAGCTTTGAATTTGCGTAGAATGACAATACAAACATATTTACAATATCTGAAACTCTTTGTATAAACACCTTTAAATTAATAGAAATATTTAGCAATATTAGTTGTCTATGGCATTTTGCATTTATTGAATGCTTCATTTCATAATACAGAATTACTATAAAATGTAGTTAAATTATTTGTAATGTAATCAAATTTATTCAATGCATTACATTTTTTTAACATTACAAATTATAATTATAAAGACTCAATTCAGTCATATATAAAGTAAATGTAAATACATTTAAAATATTATATAATGTATTTACTTAAAAATAATAATAATAAAAAATGCATTTCTTAATATATATATATATATATATATATATATATATATATATATATATATATATATATATATATATATATATACAGTACAAACCAAAATTTGGACACACCTCCTCATTCAAAGAGTTTGCCTTCAGTGTGAATCTACAATTTTCATAGTCATGAGAATAAATAAAAACTCTTTGAATGAGAAGGTGTGTCCAAACTTTTGGTCTCTACTACATATACATATATACATATATACATATATATATATATATATATATATATATATATATATATATATATATATATATATATATATATATATATATATATATATATATATATATGCTTTTATGGACAAACCTCAAAAATAGGATTGAAATAACTGTATAATATAATATAAGTCTTGAATTCCTGATACTTGATCATCCTACAAGAAGGGATTTGTTGGTAAAATTAAAGTGATCAGCACATCACTGTTTCTGGTTGTTTCAATATATTTTAGAAACTTTTAAAGTTATATGATCTGGAAAGTCTCTCTGTCCAAACACACAAAAATGTATGTGTAAACACTACATACGTATACCTACAGTATGTGAATACTAATGAGATCACCCTGTAGCTCTTGTGTGAAAGAGTTATGTGGTTGATCTGAAGCTGTTTGTGTTGTGGTGATGCTAGGGGTGTCTGTATCGATCACCCTCTTTAAACAAACAGCCAAGCGGGCAGCTAGGAGAGTTAAACATGAAGGAGGCAGCCAGTCCAACTGTGCCTGGCAGGTTTGGCTCTTAGCTTGACATAAAATCAATGCTCCCAGCTGATCACAGCAGCGTCGACCCAGACTTTTGGATGCCGCCTCTCCTTGTCAGATAGTTGGCTTTTAAGAAAAAAGAAAAACATTTAGTGGAGCTCAGGGCTGGAGCCTGGTGTTTTTACTGTAAAGTTCAAGAGGCGTTTACATAACCTAGAGCAGAACTGGGGTTCGGTATTGATCCCCTCACAGCTGGACCACTGAGGTTAGCGCTGCACAGTCAGGGATATTAACACTTCCAGACAAAAGACTGCAGCTTCAAGCAGGATAAAGGGATGAGGCCTGTGGGGTGAGCTGGTGAGCATGGGGCTGATTCATTTTCTGCTGCATTCATTACAGTCCACATGATGCTGTTTCATACTGCTTAAGCAGCTTGGGAGATTCTGTTGTGATGGCTGCTGAGTTGTGCATGAATGTGGACTTTCTTTGTAAGAATTAAATAGCTATGGAGTTTGAATATTGCATGCAAGTGTGTGTGATAGTCATAGATAGTGTTGTGTGTTTATATGGAGCATTCTTTGAGCTAAATATCCCTCTGAGGCTGAAGTCATGCTTATAGTAATTAGCCCCAGGAGAGCTGGAGTACTGCTACGACCCCTCTGGCTGTGTTCAACTGTGACAAAAAGTGTGTGTGTGTGTGTGTGTGTGTGTGTGAGTGTGTGTGCTGACAGATCCCGGTAACAGTGCACAACCCTTCAAGCACAGAATGGGGTCAAATACTACCATACCACTACCATTTAGTTAAAAAACTAAAAAAAAAAAAAAAAGCAAAGTTTATTTTCATCTTCTGAATCCTGCACATTTCAGTTTCTGGAATTAGACTGGAATTTAAAATCTCTCAGTCCTGGTGACCTTGCTATTCTTTTCATTCCATACATCCACATCCACTTTATTCTCTTGTAAGACACCTGACCTTTCAAATGAATGAGGAGAAGGGGATGCTATAGGAACGATAGAAGATAAGCTGAATGATGTGGATGAATGAGGGAATGGTTTCTATCACAGAGTAGATCAGGGAGGGCCAGACCCCAGAGAGTAAGGGGGCTTATAACCTCAATAAGCTTTTTAAGTCCTTCAGACAGGTAAAGGCAGGGGAAAGACATCTATATTCTGGACAGGTACCCTCTCTGTTCATGTTTTATTTATCTTCGTATTCTCTCTCTGTTACTGTTTCTTCTGTTCTAACTCCTTATCTCGGAGCACTCCACACTTTCCTCTATGGCTGTCATAGGGCTGTGTTTTGCGCTAAGCTTCCAAGGGGTATTGGAAGTGGATGTGGGGATACTGTCCATTACATGCAAAGTAGGATAAACTGTAACTATAAATTATCACAGATAACGCCCAGGGGTCTTATACTCTTTAAAGTTGTGATGAAACTGAAGCAACAGATCTTTTCTTCTGTATTGTGATGTACGTCCGAGTGTAATGGATTATCAAACAAGGAAAAGTGTAGGACGGGGACTTGGCAATATGTTGTTTGTCTTTTACTGAACTTTTTTCTTTGCTAAGAATCTTTGTTTATAGAAGTATAGGCATAACCCAGTCAAGAAGTGTGCCACTGCTATGTTAGGTTCTTGCGGCTTGTGCAACTTTTGTTTGTGCCATGTATCTGCATGTGTGTTTGTGATCACATGTGGTTTCCTTATCATTTTCCCATGTTCCCAACTCCAAGACTGGTTGTTGTTTTCTAATGTAATGAATTGCACTTGCCACTGTGTCTGTCTGTTGGCTGATGCTCCAGTTTTAACCCCTCTCATTTGCTGCCCATATTATACTGTAAGCACCGAGCAACTAAATTTCCATGATGGTCAGGCTACCCCAAATACTATCAGCAATCAGGGCTTATTTTTACATCTTTGTCATCCTTTTTGTGTTTGTGTGGCACTCAAAATTTACTGCTGTAGTGTTGCTGCAGGAGATGTTTGACTCACATTTGGACTGTTTGAGAAAGAAAGTTTGACTGCCGTGACTAGAAGTTTTAAAGTCTATTCTTACTTTCAGCACTTCAGTCTCTTGCCCTATTTCTATTCCAAACTTCTGACAGCTTCTGTACCTCAGGGATGAGTAATAAGCAGCCAAGGACCAATGCCAGCCCATCACAACCCAAAGCAGATTATCCCCCACTGTAAGTAGCACATATGCATGTAATAAGAAAATATTGCTTGCTGTTTCAACTAGTATAAACCATCGAATTCTACTGTAACCAAAAAAATAAAAATTCACATATACATTTCCAACACACTTTCATGCTAATTCATAACCATTTTACAAATGGTACAATCTCATTTGCACAATTTCATGCAGTCTGCTTATGTCCCATTGGTGATTGGGTTTAGGGTTGGACTTTCATGCTTACATTTTTTCCCCTTAAAAATCATAGAATTGCATACATATAAAATTCCGAAATAATTATGTTTTCTCATGCAATTGGACATTTCTCAAAATGTTTTCTTTTATGTTCCACAGAAGCAAGAATGTCATACAGATTTGGAACGACAGGAGGGTGAGTAAATGCTTTCAGTTTTGGAATCAACTATCCCCTAAATTGAGAGCCAGCCGACAACTAGATTGACCCACTAGGAAAAGTTCCAATAGCCAGTCCATTCTTGAGTATATCTAAGATGAAAGCAGAAAAAGAAAATAATGGTGGAGGAGGAAAGAGAGAGAGTCTGTTTTATCAGTAAACCAATGGAGTTTTAACCCCTGTCCCAATAGTGTTATGCCTGTAGAGGTGACCAAAGTGCATTCCAAGGATTCCAGGTTGGACAGGAGACTGGATATTGTAAATCTGTTCTGTTGCAGTAAACAGACACTGGCCATTCCTCTCTTCATATGACCTGACCCTAGTAGAACGCCTCAGACCTGTAGACGCTCCTTTGGCATGTGTGAATCTTGTCAAGGCCTTTCTGTCACCATGTTTGAGCCTTGCGTTCAGATTCCTATTGCAAAGCATTCAGAAGAACAAAATGTATATTCTGATGTTTTGTCACAATGTTAAAATATAGGTTGTTTCTTCAATAACTTTGAGTAGTAGAACATACTTGGAAATACTTTGAGCTATAATTGTGATTACTGTAAATTTCTATTGAGGAGGCAATACCACCACAGAATTTTTTTGTTATCTGCAAATGCTAAAAAGCATTACTCAGTTCAGATGAGGGCACTGGATGTATTCTAGGTACACACTGAATGTTTTACGGGCGCACGCTTTGTAATTTGCATACCTTATGGATGATATATAAGCTGTATTTTTCTCTGGAATTCAGAATGTTCTGCAGACTACCACCAAAAAAAAAGTCCCACACCCTTCTTTGTGCCCAAATTGTCTTTCAGAAATACTGTTTTAGTGAAAAGGTGGTGGATCGTGTGTTGCACATTTGTTTGCCATATTATGAGTTGAGAGCAGTGGGTGATGAGTTCCCCGTGCATCTGAAGTTTCTTTCACGTTACCTGACCCTGCATCAGAATGATGAGGTGCTGCATGATCGGCCTTTAGTCTTTATCGCCTGGCACCTCCTCTCAGGTCACAAGAACCTAAACCAAATGTGAAATAGAAATAGATCAGAGATGTGGATCAAAGGACAAGCCCTCAGAAAGAAGGATAAAGAGGGGGTTAACGACAGGATGGGCTTCAGGGCAGAGGATGGAGGTTTGACCTGTCTTTTAGCCCATAGTTATGTTGTCTTAAGACATTTTCAATTTGACCAGAGCCATGGGAAATTGATTATACCCCAAGAAGCTAGTTGCAGTACTGTAGGTCTTGTTTACAGCTGGTATTAACATCTGCCTTGGACGAACCAATCACAAGAGGACAACACTAATACAGGTGTAAAAGGAGTCCAGAAAATTTTAGAATAGATTGCTCACACCACAAACACTGTCCAAATTGCATGTAAAAGTGTTACATTTGCAGTCTATCTTGAGCATTCATATATTGTGAAATAAATATAAACCATTTCAATATTTTATTTCTCTTATGCTCACCAATTATAAGTCTCTTGATGCTAATCAAGGCTGCATTCATTTGACTAAAAATACAGTAATATCTTTAAATATTATTGCAATTTAAAACAACTGTTTTACATTTTAATTCAGTTTAAAATAAAATGTATTCCTGTAATTGTAAAACTGAATCTTCAGCAGCTCGCATAAGAAATCATTCTAAAATCATAGAAATCATTCTAATATGCTGCTCAAGAAATGGACCATTGAAAACAGTTTTCATGCTTACGATTTTTGTAAAAACCATTTAACATTTTTTTCAGGATTTTGTAATGAATAGACAATTCAGAAGAACAGCATTTTTTTTTTTAATATAATTTTTTTTGTGAAATTATAAAAGCATTTACTGCCACTTTTTTCATCAATTTGATGCATCCTTGCTGAATAAAAGTATTCATTTCTTCTAAAAATATATATTACTGACCTCAAATCTTTGAACAGTACTGTATATTCTAAAAGACCGTAATTTTTAAATGAATATGTGTATACAGAATGTAATTTTTACTAGACAACATTCTAGTTGCAGTCAGTTTCCATTTGTGAATAGTTTCCAAAATCCAAAATTCTAAAATCCAAGTTTTCATTTTGAGTTATAATTATAAAGCCATAATACGAAAGTCAGAAGAAAGTCGAGATGACCAGCACCCAAGTCCCCTGGCTCTGTCCACTATCCTGCATTGTCCCGAGGCAGGAGGGTGCTTCCCCTCCTCTGACCCTCTGGAGTCTTCCACACTAATAACTGCAGTATACCTTCACACCGTGCAAATGGGCCCTTTTGTTGGTCTGCTTAGGAGCTCGGGGGGTAAGGATGGGGGGTGGGGGCCCCTCAGAGGGAGTTGCCAGGAGGATTTACTTTGTCATTTGAAGAAGGGGGAAACTCAAAACATGGGGCTGAGGCAGGGCACTGCTCAGGAAGGCAGCAAGAGCCTTTTCTTTAGACAGCATTGTTCGGATGGCTTTGTGGCTGGAATATATTATCATCTCGGGCTCTGAGGCTGAATGCTCTGTATGAGAGATGATTTTGGGCCAAAGAAGGACAGAGGAAGGGAAACAGTAGAGAATGCTTTACAGAATCACTGACATGTATAGTAAGGTTTGGGTCACATGATCAGATACAACTCACTGGATTTATTTTGTTCCCAACTTTGGTGCTAAATGCACTTATGAAGTCTTTAACCATGTTATTTGTAGTCCTCTTTCTCTCTCTCTCTCTCTCTCTCTCTCTCTCTCTCTCTTTATTCTTGGCCCACTGCTCAGTTCAGGTGAATATATCAGGATTGGCCAACCATATGTTTTTACCAGCTGCTCATTGTCTTCACTTTCCGATTCACTTGAAAGATTTCCACAGCGTCCACCAGAGTAAGTGCATCTGGACGCAGTAGAAATGAAATATCAAATGATAAATCAGTTGAAAAATCCCATCCCATGTGTTTTACCTGTTGTTTTTTTTTACCACTCTTTCTTGGTCATCTGTTTTACTGTCATAGCTTTTTGAAAGCACAGTTTAGGTGCCTTAGCAAACGTAAATGCCTGATGCTTTTCTCTGTCCTTTCAAGATATAATCACATCTCAATCAATGGATAATAACTATTCACGTTGCTAAAGCCACATGCGTATGCTTTAGCACACACACCTTAAAGAGCATCTGATGAAGTCTCCAGAAGTTTATCTCTCTCTCCTGGATAGAACAGGGCTCTCTGCTTTAAGAGAAAGGGGGAGGGAGAAAGAGTCATCAGAGAGAAAGAAAGGCATAGAGATAAAGGGAATTAAGGGAGGAAGAGGCTGAAACAAAGGAAGAAAGGACAGATAAAACCATGGTGGGGACCATCAGCTAGGATGCCCCCCAGCAGGAGAGTGACCCCTTCCTTTCTTCCTTTCATTGCCCATATACATCCATATCTCTATTACTCCTCCCTATCGCTCCATCTTGGATGTCCTTCCTCTGTTATGTCTCTCCATCCTTAAATTCTCTTCTACTGCCACATGTTGATGGCATCCTTGGCATATTGATGGCATACCCTGAGAACTGTCGGTGTGGCATCTGTCTCACGAATGTGGCCATACACTTCCTGTCCTAGCAAATTATGCCCATCATAAACCTTTTATTTCCTTTAACATGTGCAGAAAGTACCATGAAGATAAGTCACATTTTGGATTGCTGATGATGAATGTGCACATAGATATTTCAAATAGGACATACGACATAAGCCACTAGTGAGAAAGCATTTATTTGATGTTCTTTTCAAAATGGTTATATTATATAATTACTATTTTTACTGTATTTTGGATCATATAAATGCAGCCTTGCCCAGCTTTTTAATAAATTACATTTTAAAGGTGCCGTATGTAAAACTGACACAGAGTGGTTAAACTCAAAATAATTCAAAATAATGGATAGGGGGTTTTTTTCACCCGGTCTCTCCTCCTCAGACTTGACATACACACACACATGTTGCCAGATTGACTGGAGGTTTCCCGTTGTGTTTCCTGCCAACATGCAATCTGGGGTGCCGAAATACAATTGGGTAAACTTGCAGAGGGCGGGTTTCACAAACCAAAACAGAGACTGACATTCTGGCCCGGAACTAACATTTTCAAAGGAGATTAACAAATATATTAACTTTGCATGTTTCTTAAATATCTGCAAATATATTATGGTATGTTTATGCTTTAGAAGAGACAAAAAAATTACATACAACACATTTAGATATATTCAAATGGAAAACAGTTATTTAAATTTGCAATAATATTTCACAATATTACCAATATTTTAGTGCAGCCTTGGTAGGAATAAGAAACTTCTTTCAAAACTTAAAAAAATCATATTGAGCCTAAACTTCTGAATATGTCATAATATTTCTTTGTTTTAAAAGTTCCCCCAATTTTTTTTTTTTTTTTTTTTTTGCATGACCTCCATTGAACATCTCACCTGTACATGGATTTTATTTGAAGCATTTCTGTTGGATCTTGATGCTATCTTGGCTCTGTTACTTTCTAGATTTTTAGAGGATTTAAAAAATCATGTCAATGGGCGGCTTTCCAGATGATTAGAAACTGGAGTAATTGGCTGGAAGATAGACTGGTGTACTCATGTGTGCTAAAGATGCTCAGAGAACATGCAAGACTAGTATGGCTACTTATTTTAGTCTTAACATGGCCCATTTAACTGCATCCTAATTGTATCACTCTATTCTTAGCATTTTCTCTGTTTCCTTCTAATATGTGTAATTGTATGTTAAATGCCTCTAAGGGTTATGACAGAGTCTCTAATCTCCTAATGACAGTGGAGTTGTGGGTAATGGCTTTATGGGCATATAACAGCATCTGTATTATTTGCTGTCTATGGTGTCACCGAATGGCCTAAAACCCTTCAGTCCTCATTATGCCTCCAAACCCAGCATTCCTAAACAAGAGATCCTCTTCTCAGTCCTCTTACGTCAGAGAAACCAGTGACCTTCGTAAGACCTCCAAGTAATTCTTGAGCTGTGCCACCATCTCCTATGGAAAAGTTTCACTCTTTTACTCTCTTCCTCTAGAGTGAGAGAGTGGGGAGGGGTAGAAATACTGAATAGATAGCGAGAGGCTACTTTTGAATGGGTGTGCTTTGGTAGTATGTTAAAAAGTACAATAGTATTTACATCCAATTACCGCATCGTTCAGGGCCATTAACAAGACAAGCCGGGCCACGAGGCCCCAGGCTGCATCGAGGGAGAGAAAGAATAAAGGATGAAAAGAATTTTTTTTTACTTATAACCCATAAATGACAATTCTTTCACCAATTACTCCTGTTCCAAACCCATAATGCTTTCTCTCTGGTGAACACAAAAGGTTAATATAGTGTAAGTGAGTGAGGACTGGGGCTGTTAAATTTAAAATGACACCATGAATGTATCATCAAGTAAATATGCCTAATGTGCTATATTCCACGTCTTCTGAAATGATATAGTGTTTGTATGAGAAATAAACTGAAATTTAAAATGTTTATGTGTTTTAGCACCAATGTAAACAAATTGGTATTTTCAGTTAAATGTTTTAATGAATTCCAATCCGACTCATTGGTACAATTATTTAGTCTCAGCACATCTCACTTGGGGGGAAGATGATTTTAAGTTATTATACTGTATGAATTACAACATACAAATTGTTGTTTGCATTATTGTACAAATTGTCATTGTTAGATGAGCTATGGCCAGTGTTGTTATTGTAAACTAAGATTATGAAATATAGTTTTTGGTAATTGAAAGAAAGCTGAAATAAAATTAAAATGAGAAATTTTGCCTTGGCAACTAACTACAAGTAATACAATGACTGTAACACAGTAACACAAGACTGATAAATTTCAAATGTAATTTCTTTTAATATTGGTGATTATAAACAACAACTAAAGAAATCCCAAATTCAGTATCTCAGAAAATTAGAAGATAACTTAAGACCAATACAAAAAAAGGATTTTTAGAAATCTAAAAAGTATAAAAATGAAAAGTATGAGCATGTACAGCACTCAGTACTTAGTTGGGGCTCCTTTTGCCTGAATTACTGCAGCAATGTGGTGTGGCATGGTGTCGATCAGTCTGTGGCTGTGCTCAGGTGTTATGAGAGCCCAGGTTGCTCTGATAGTGGCCTTCAGCTCTTCTATATTCTTGGGTATGACATATCGCATTTTCCTCTTCACATAGATTTTCTACAGTAACTGGTAGCTTTGGCACTGTGTGCAGGTGCCAAGTCCTGTTGGAAAATGAAATCTGCATCTCCATAAAGTTGGTCAGCAGCAAGAAGCATGAAGTGCTCTAAAACTTCCTGGTATACGGCTGCATTGACCCTGGACCTCAGAAAACACAGTGGTCCAGTCCTTTTTGAAGCGAGTGACGCTGTCTGTTGTTCAAGAGTGGCTTGACACCAGGATTGCAACAGCTGAAACTATGTCTTGCATACGTCTGTGCGTAGTGGTTCTTGAAGCAGTGACTCCAGCTGCAGTCCACTCTTTGTGAAACTCCCCCACATTTTTGAATGGGTTTTGTTTCACAATCCTTTCCACAGTGTGGTTATCCCTATTGCTTGTACACTTTTTTTCTAAAACATATTTTCCTTCCCTTCGCCTCTCTATTAATGTGCTTGGACACAGAGCTCTGTGAACAGCCAGCCTCTTTTGCAATGACCTTTTGTGTCTTGTCCTCCTTGTGCAAGGTGTCATTGGTCGTCTTTAGGACAACTGTCAAGTCAGCAGTCTTCCCCATAATTGTGTAGCCTACAGAACTAGACTGAGAGACCATTTAAAGGCCTTTACAGGTGTTTGCGTTAATTAGCTGATCAGAGCGTGGCTCCAGGTGTCTTCAATATTGAATCTTTTCACAATATTCACATTTTTCTGAGAGACTGAATTTGGGATTTTCCTTAGTTGCCAGTTATAAACATCAAAATTAAAAGAAATAAAATACATATATATATATAATATACAAGTTTCACTTTTTGAATGGAATTAGTGAAATAAGTCAAGTTCTTGATGATATTCTAATTATATGACCAGCACCTGTATATATATATATATATATATATATATACAGAATATTCTATTTTATTAAAGGGGGGGGGGGGGTGAAATGCTCGTTTTCACTCAATATCCTGTTAATCTTGAGTACCTATAGAGTAGTACTGCATCCTTCATAACTCCAAAAAGTCTTTAGTTTTATTATATTTATAAGAGAAAGATAGTCTGTACCGATTTTTCCCGGAAAACCACGACAGACTGGAGGCGTGACGTGTGGGCGGAGCTAAAGAATCACAAGTGCGAGTAGGCTTTTGCGTTGAGAGCATGTGGAAGCTGTGACATTACCGTGAGGAAAAAAACAACCAAAACAAACCATGGCTAACAGTCAGATTCAGCCGTTTATTTATGATCCAGAATCAGATCCCGAGGCTGAAACTGAACGAGAGCATCAGCAGCAACGACTCGCTCTGAGCGGGGCTCGAACCCGGGTCTCGGCATGGGAGGTGGACGCACTAACAAGAAGGCAGAGATATTTGAAGCAGTTTTACTCACCGCCTGCGGTTCCAACACACGATCGTGGCCCTTTTTCGATGGGATTGCATCATCCTTAAGAAATAAACGATACTCAAATCCGTCGTCAAACTGGGCCATGTTTGTAAAACAAGCATCTTCGAAATGCAGGGAACAAACACAAACACTTGCACAACTCCGTTGATGCTCTGTAAAAATCAGTGTTGGGGCTAGTTACTCAAAAAAGTAATATATTACATATTACATATTACTCTCAAAAATAGTAATGCCTTACTTTACTTTATTACTCCCTGGAGAAAGTAACTAGTTATATTACTAGTTATATTACTAGTTACATCTTTTTTTCTTAATTACTCTATGATTGCCTGAGATGCATCAGATGGAGGGAGAACATACAAAGGAGGAGTGTTCTTTAGGGTCTTTATCAGTGGCGGCTCCTGCCAATTCTCTCAGGGGGGACAAATGTTTGCTCTATTAATGAGGATAGGTCACCCATTCAATTGATAAATTAACGGGTAGTTAAAGATGTAAAGGGAACCGAACTACTATAGTATTAATTAAAAATAAACTGACATTAGGAATCAATCTCTTGCACTCCTTATTTTTCTATATCCGTGTTAACACTATTCATCAGCATATGAAGACTAACACTAGGATGTGGTTTTTCCAAAAAATACTTTTTACTTTTCGATTTCAGTTTAATAAGAAATAATTGAAGTCACATAAATCACTGTTTACACAACTCACTTATATTACTGCTCGTCAGTACACCTGTTCTCTAATCAGCGGTTAATTCCATCAGATGTGTGATTTCACATAGAGCAGCTGTTACTACACAGAGCCGTTATTAACTGAGAAGATGCGCAAATCCAGTTCATTTTCAGCGTTTATTGGCACGGTTGTATGAACATATGGTTCACGCACCTGATGGAATAAACCGCTGATTAGAGAACAGGCTTTACTGAGATGCGCATTAACGAGCGGCCGATCGTGATCGGAGCACTCCTACAAAATAATTACTGAATCTCCACCCGTCGAAACTAGCTTTCTGTTGCTGGGAACCTTCCTCTGAAAAAGAGCTTGCCATTGTTGACGCTTCCATTTTTCCCCATCTGTCTGAGCGTGCCGCTCTGCTGCCGGCTGTCGACCAATCAGTGATGGTAAATGATACCTCGTGCCAAACCCAGACCAATCACTGTTCCATTCACGCCCTCCTTCCCTTCCCTTCTGTTCTCTGTGTTGTGTGCCTTGTGTGTGTGATGAAGGTGCTACTGGCAAATGTAACGCAAGTAACTAGCTTGGGAAAACTGTAATAATATTACCATTTTCAGACGAGTAATGCCTTACACTACTAGTTACTGAAAAAAGTAATATTATTACAGTAACGCGTTACTTTGTAACGCGTTACACCCAACACTGGTAAAAATAAACTCCATGCACTGGTCCCTTAATGCTGTTTCTCTTTTGGTAATCTGTGCAGGGTTGTCTTGCCCTGGCAACCAAAAACACACTCCTTTTGTGACATTTCTCGACGCTCTCGCTCTGATCAGTTAATGTCTCTGCTCTCAGTGCTCTGCTATACGGGAGCACGCGCTCTTCCGGCAGACGTGCCCTCAGGACCCATATAAGGAAATTCCGCTCCATCTAACGTCACACAGAGCCATACTCGAAAAAAACTTTCCGAAACTTGTGACAAACCGGAAGGAGTATTTTTGGAACAGAAATACTCCTTCAAACGTACAATTTAATTTTTGAAACTTTGTCCATGTTTAGCATGGGAATCCAACTCTTTAACAGTGTAAAAAACTCAGTATGAATGAAATAGCATTTCACCCCCCCTTTAATAACAGTATATAAATAATGAAAACGGACTATAACGTATTATAATACCAATATTTAACAATATTTTACATTATTACACAATAGCCATATAATTGCATAAACAATCTTATTTGCAGCTCTAAGCTTGCCTAGTTTTACTATTTAAAAGTTATTATTAATAAAAATTACATAATATATTGCTTAACATATCCTTAGTGCATTAAAGTTGATTATTTATACATTTAATGGAATATTAATATTTGAATTAACATGAACATGAACATGAACTGTCTGTTAATAATTATATAATATGTTTTAAATGACTTACTAATGCAAGCTTAAAAGAAGTCTTCCAATGATTGTGTGTGTGTGTGTGTGTGTGTGTCATGTGCCTCACAAAAGCCATCTATCTGGACAGGAGTGAGTTGTCAAAGAAATTAGTTTCCATACTCATCCTATTGTCAGCCTTTGTTTTCTTATAATTAATGACCAGTAAATCAAGATGACTATCCAGTATGGTATGTTTGCCTATATTTAATATCTGTCACCACTTACAGAAGGTGACTAATGGTCTAAATGATTGTAGCCAGTGCTGACTTTTATTGTCACTGAGGCAAGAGTTTGGATCATGTTCAGCCCTCTCAACACTCAAACGTTTGAGAAATCTGATATTACCCCCTCTCAGGGACTAACTTCTTTTCTTTTGTCTCCCTCTTCTTTATTTCGTTTGATGGAAAGGCAGAGGAGACCCTCTCTCCCTCTTTTGTCCAGCATCTCTCTTTCAGCGCTCTGTCTTCCTCTTTCTTCCACTGGTCTTCAGAGCAGTAATGCATTCCTCCCCCTGGCCGTCCCACCTTGCGTGAGAAAAGCAGAGTCCCACACAAAAACACAACTGTTCCCAAATTCATAAATATTAATCAGTCAACACCCCTTTCTATTAAACTCAGAGACTGCTACTAAACTGGTAACTGGCAGCCACCCCTCCCTCTTTCACCCCTATTTTTCCTTCCTTCCTTTCTCTCTCTCTCTCTCTCTCTCTCTCTCTCTCTCTCTTTCTTTCTCTCTCTCTCTCTGGGAACTGGCTAGTGAGTGGTTGCCGTCTCCTCTCTGTGTCGTGACCCGGGGGGGTTGTAAGGTTATAGGTTGCAGTGCAGAGACTTTGACTCAATTGTGTAATGTTTCTTTGAAGAGAACAGTTTCTCTCTACCTTTTCTCTTCTTTTTAAAAGCTTATTTTGGAAAGTGTTTAGACGCTGCTTCTCCATTAATGACATTTTTGTCTCAAGTGTAAATTGTGCCCCTAAAATTTTTTGGATGCTTTTGGACCAGTTAGTCTAACCAAAAATGAAAATGTCATAATTTGTCATCATTTCCTCTCCCTCAAGTTATTTCAAACCCATCAGTCCTTGGTTAATTAATTACACACACACACACACACACACACACATATATATATATTTTTTTTTTTTATTTTTTTTTTAACCTGAGCAGTTTTTTTTTAATTTGAAAGTTCAGGTATACAACATAAAAGATCCAAAAAGCGAATAAATCTGTGTTTACATGTAAATAAAAGCCTGCATTAAATCTGTTCATCATATATAGCGATCATATCTCTTTACAAGATTTGGTTTTGGATCTTTTAAGTTTTGGCCTGGACTTGTTGGGAATGTAGAAACTTCTCAGGTTTCATTCTAAATATCCGAATTTAAATATATCCTAACATCTCAGAATATTTTGAATGTTATGAGGTTGAGTAAATGATAACAAATTAATTTTTTTTGGTGAACTGTCCCTTTAAGTCACACTTAAATGCATAGGAATGTCATTGCATTGCAAAAACAATTTGGCATGATTCTTTTAACAAAATATCTTCACTTTTGTTATACATTTTATTAAATAACAAACTAGAAGTCAGTTCCCTTCAATTTCACACAGGTGTTTAAGGAGAATGACCACAAACAATGTTTTTCTAAAAAAAAAAAAAAAAAAATCCTAATCTTTGGCTTGATAAACTGTTTTACTGTTTTTTTTTTTTTTTTTATATGAATGGTACTTGGTTTGATTTGCTATTATATAATGCAAATATATTGTAAGGTGTGACTTAAGACTACTGTTTTTTTGACGGCACAGAATTTCTTATGGTTTTTTGTAGTACCATCTCTTTAAGACACACATAAATCAGCAGATCATCACACATCGTATCATCAGTATTGGCCCACTTTTTATCCATTGTGAGATCAGCCATTGACAAAGATGAAACTTTAGCCATTGCTGAAAGCCAAACTCTTTTCTTCCAGGACCTCTGCTCCATCTAAGGTCCCATCAGGTTATCACAGAGGCCCCTGTGGCAGTGGATACCTGTTTTCTCTATACAGCCTTTATCTGAAGCCCACCCTACTGTGGTGACCGTCCGTCTAGGAGACAGAAATTCCATTGCTTTACTCAGTGTGGCCGTGCACACTTCAATGCATCCGGTACAGGCACATTCATGCATTCTGAGCCTGAAAGCTGTGTGTGAACTCTGATATGTAGAAGCCTGCTGGTTCAGTGGCAGGAAAGTGGTGTCAGTTAAACCTGATGAAAGCTATGCTTTTCTCACAGCTCCACTCAGAACTGCTTCTATCATCACACTTAATTACCCTGCTCACTTAACAAAAGTAATCGTTGATGTTTAACGGGTACGTTAAAGCTATTGTCTTATCTTTCCTTACAATGTAGTAAACGGAGGTTTTGCCTTGCGAAACGTTCTTGGAATGAAGTTTTGCGGTGATAATACTAGTATGTGAACACTGCTAGAAACACGTATTTCTATTTCTGCATCTTCAAACAGACTTTGGAGTTGAAACAGCAATGTAATATTAGGTTTAAGCATTGGATAAACACTTTTACTTTGTTTTACATTTTTTGCTATGTCACTGACCCCAAAACTTCTGAACAGTAGTGTTTATTTATATGAATATGAATTATTTACAGTTACTTATGAAAATTGTAACGATTACAAAGGGGATAACATTTGAATATTTACACACATCCACATACAGCTTATTTCTTTCCTAAATTATGTAATTATGCAATGATTTGGTTTTAAACACAGTATCTAAAAACTATTTCATTTGGATTTTAAATCTGCATTGAACATCAGATCAATCTCAAAGTAAAAGGCAGTACTAAAGTCTGATTGTGTGGTGCATGTGTTAAAATGTGATCATCTTAATTCAAGTGATGAAGGATTGTGAAAGTCTGACAGTATTGAGCACTACTTTATGGTTAAACCTGCATGGTGTAAATGTTTGAAAATGATTAACAGTTGCAAATAAACATTCATTAGAAATTTAGAAAAGTAATCAAAAAGTACTCAAAAACAATTAGTTACATTACTTTATTAAAGTAATTAAATAAGTTACATTACTATTACATTTTAAATGGGGTAACTTGTAATCTGTAACTTATTACATTTGCAAAGTAACCTTCCCAACACTGATTATACTATACCTCAAACTGGATTTATTAGGTGTTTGACCAGACAATGGGAAGCCTACCCTAATATGTCTATCTCTCAGATAGTGCTTATCTCTGGTGTGCTGCCCACCAAGCAGCTCTCTGCTGGTGCACAAATGTCTGTTTTATCCTCGACTGTCCCAGCATGAGAAGGTTAAACACTCCATGCATGAGATGCTAAGCAGGGGAAGTCTTCCCATCATCCCCACCTGATCTTTCCCAGCAGGACACTAAAGCAGAGCCGTGTTGGGCTTTTTGCTCTCTTTGGGAGAAAGAGAGCGACTAACAGTGCAGGAATGTCTGTAGGTGAGGGTGACGGAAAGATAGACGGGTGATGAGATGGAGAGAAAAGACTAATTAAGCTTAGAGGCTGAACACAGTCGACGGTATGGAGATTTGTTTACCCGTGAAGTCTTTTATTTCGAAGCAGGGCTGTCTTTCAGCAATCTCTTTAAATCGCTCCCTCCTTCACCGTCTCACTTTGTAGCTCTACAGCTGCTGGGCTGTGGGACTCGAGAGAATGAGGGGTGAGGGGGGAGAGAATAAAAGGGTGGTGGGTACGGATAGAAAGGAAAGTGATTTGTGGGGAGAGAGAGGTCGATGCAGTGCTGCTTTGAAGTCAAATGAATCAGTGTGTGTGTGTGTTTGTGAGCAAGATCCCAAAAGCAGAAAAGAGAGTTTAGCTCTTTAGAAGAGGAGCTGAGGAAGGAGTGAAAGAAGAGAGTCAATGGCCGAGGGACTGCTGGATGGAGAGAAAAGAGGAGGGGTACCGCTGCTGGTCAAAGAGTTTGGAGTGAGTGACTGACAAAACCCAGCGCATTCCTCACATACCCTCAGTACTTTTCATCTTTCCAACATTATGTGTTTTTCAGCTCGACTCCCTCTGCTCCTCACTGTCCTCTCATCTTGCACACGATCACAACTGACTCTTGCTTTCATAAAAGCTTTAAGGACACTTTTAAATGTCTCTCCTCTAATGACTCAGAATTCAAAAGGGGTTGACTTACTGGTTAGTTGCATCTGAAAGCATATATACAGTACACATTGTGGTATTTCCTGAATATTTCAGGATAACACTCGAAAGGTATTTTATTTACATGTTGAGCACTTTGGTGGGTCAGTCTCACAAAAACATGTCCTGGTCACATAAATACAGTACAGACCAAAAGTTTGGAAATACCTTCTCATTCAAAGAGTTTTGTTTATTTTCATGACAATGAAAATTGTAGATTCACACTGAAGGCATCAAAACTATGAATTAACACATGTGGAATTATATACATAACAAAAAAGTGTGAAACAACTGAAAATATATCATATTCTAGGTTCTTCAAAGTAGCCATCTTTTGCTTTGATTACTGCTTTGCACACTCTTGGCATTCTCTTGATGAGCTTCAAGAGGTAGTCACCTGAAATGGTCTTCCAACAGTCTTGAAGAAGTTCCCCGAGAGATGCTTAGCACTTGTTGGGGTGCTCGGGTAAAAATAAGTTATAAAAACTTGTCCAAAGACCTTGCATTGTTTTTCCTTTATGCTGTCCTTTCTGTGTCCTGCATTTTTAAATGTTCTGTATGAACCGGCTCGAAATGAAAAAAGAAAACAACTTGTGCGTAAAAAAAGGCTCAGTTGTCTCTAAGCCAAACATAATTTCTTATTTCTTATTTGAGAGTGAAACATGACCCAGACATGTTCTTGGGGTTCATCCTGTTGAACACTATTGGGAAACACTAGCAAAAAAAAAAACATTAAAACAGGTTTTCTAAACACACCCTGAGTTTGCATTTGGTCACATCCCAAACCATTTTTTTTTATTATTATTATTATTAAGAAAAAATGATTTCAGCCACATTCCAATTTTAATGCTACTTTTTTTGGTCTGAAAAAAAAAAGCTTTTTGCGTCTTGTTTCTTAGGTTGTTTGTGGTTTTGTTTGAGCCTCTTGCTGCTGTTGTCTGAGTTTTGAGTACGCTCTAAGGGCATGTTGTCTAATTTAAAGCTATATTTGTGGTCTTGGCGTTCGGGACTTTTTTGGAATATCATTATTTTCGTCTTTTTGAGGTTAACTGACAGGGCCCATGTCTGACATGCCTCCCTCTCTCTCTCAGACTCTTCAAACAGCTAAACTGTATGGAGATACTCTGAGCCCCTGGGCACATGACAGCCTGATCCTGAAAATAGTGCTCAGCTAACGGGGATGTCTCGTCTCTACACCCCCACTCATAAACCTCCTGCAGCACCAAAAATATGACTATATTTGCCCTCAAATAAATCAGACCCGCTCCAAATCCCAGCACAGTTCTTTACCAATGTCAGATCTGGTTAAAAATGCCCCTGAATCCAACATTTCTTCTATTTGCTCATATCATATGCATATGCACATTTTCAACAGGATCGACAGCCAACTTATTTTATTTGATTGAATATCTATTATACTCAGCAGACTAAAAATAAATGCCTCAGATAACTTCGATAAACATTTGCCGCTGACGTCATTTGCTAGACAGTATGTCGAACATTTTCAGCGTCCATTTAGCTGCAATGAGTATCTTCTATTTAAGGCTGTTGACTTTTGGATTGGCTCTCAGTCGATCCAGCACTTTCCAAAATACCGAGAGATACTTTACACTAGATAATTAGGACGCATTAGGATGTCAAGAATGTCTAGCATCATCATTTACATTAACCTCCAACAGGGATTGTGTTTCCATCTCCATGATGATTTTTTTATTATGTGGTTAACAACGTCTGGTCTGCAGGAATGTGTGTGTATTGGCAGTGAGGCTGGATGTAACAGGCAGTAGCGTGTTAAAAGAGAAATTAGCAGCAGATTGCATTTTCACCAACTGTGCAACCGGCAACAACTACCTTTTCCATTTCAATTGCAGTTTAAAGGGGGGGGGGGGGGGTGAAATGCTATTTCATGCATACTGAGTTTTTTACACTGTTAAAGAGTTGGATTCCCATGCTAAACATGGACAAAGTTTCAAAAATTAAGTTGTACGTTTGAAGGAGTGTTTTTGTTCCAAAAAAACCTCTTCCGTTTGTCACAAGTTTCGGAAAGTTTTTTTTCGAGTATGGCTCTGTGTGTCGTTAGATGGAGCGGAATTTCCTTATATGGGTCCTGAGGCACTTCTGCCGGAAGAGCGCACGCTCCCGTATAGCAGAGCACTGAGAGGCTGAGCACACTGATCAGAGCGAGAGCATCGCGAAAAGTCACAAAAGATGTGTGTTTTTGGTTGCCAGGGCAAGACAACCCTGCACAGATTACCAAAAGAGAAACAGCATTAAGGGACCAGTGGATGGAGTTTATTTTTACAGAGCATCAACGGAGTTGTGCAAGTGTTTTTGTTTGTTCCCTGCATTTCGGATTGCACATCGTTTATTTCTTAAGGATAATGCAGTCCCAACGAAAAAGGGTCACGATCGTGTGTTGGAACCGCATGCGGTGAGTAAAACTGCTTCAAATGTCTCTGTGTTGTTAACTTAGCTATCAGCGCGTAAGCACATCAAGTAAACAACATGCGATGTTGTCATCAAACTGCACTTTCCACATGTACAGGTAAAAAAAAAAAAAAAAAAAAAAAAGTCGACATAAAGTGGAACTTAGTCATTTTCCAAAACCGCTAAGCAAATATATACAGTTTCAGTACATACCACATAGAGACGTCGTTTGCTGATGCTGCTCTTGTTAAATTTCAGCCTCTGGATCTGTGTCACAGCTTCCAGACTCGTTCAACACAAAATCCTACTGGTGCTCGTGATTCTTTAGCTCCGCCCACACGTCACGCCTCTAGGCGCTCGTGTTTTTCCGGGAAAAATCGGTACAGACTATCTTTCTCTTATAAATATAATAAAAATAAAGACTTTTTGGAGTTATGAAGGATGCAGTACTACTCTATAGGTACTCAAGATTAACAGGATATTGAGTGAAAACGAGCATTTCACCCCCCCCAACAAGCTTTATTGGGATGCCATATGTTTTACTTATTTTCTAAAGCGCTTACATGGAGATGTCCAAACCAAAATGTGCATGTGTGAAACAGCTATACTAATGCAGTAAATGTATCACTTTTATAATATTAAAAAAGATTTCCCTTTCAGATAAAGGCCGTTCCTTTGAACGTTCTAATCATTTAATGAATCCTTTGGAACACGTATCACAGTTTCCACAAAAATTAAGCAGCACAGCTGCTTTCAACATGGATAATAAGAAAAGTTTTTGAGCAGCAAATCAGCATAGAATGTCCTCTGAAGGACCGTTTGACACTGATGATTGGAGCGGTAGCTGCTGAAAAATCAGCTTTGATGAACATAAGAGGCTTTTGAATGGTAGTTTAATAACAAAGATAGTGTGTAATTGAAAAAGAAAGAGAAAATGTATTATACTATAGACTTATATTATTAAAAAAAGTAAAGGAAAATAGAATATGACAAAAGTAGTTTTCAGTATGTTAATAGTCATTAAGTCTCAATTTCAGTAGACTTATTTTTAGTTTTAAGTTTGAACATTGAAAAGGCAATTTTCAGTGGCTGTTTTAAAAATTTTCACTATTTTGCTTCAGTTTGTGATGATGTGCTTTAGAAAAACAGTGCTTGGCTATCGCTAATGTCTTATTGATTACCTGTGACCTGTTGTTTTTGGAGTAAGCAGGGAGGGAGGAGGCTGCTCAGTATGTGGGACACATTTTCTTAGATTTATAATACTTAGACAAATGGTGTTTTAGACCCTGTTTCCTCAGCTCCACCGCACACTTGCTGTTACACTTTAAAGCCAGTGTGTAGCAGAAGAGTTTCGAGTGTAATACAAAGCATCCAAATTCTTTGCATCACTATTCAAGCAGACCAAGACTGTGATTGAGAAATTCAGACGCCAGTGAAAGGTAACGGCCTGTGAGTTTGAGTGGCAGTGGCGGAATTTTGAAATGCAAGATGAGATAGTGATATGGATCTGAATTCACCTTCTCAGTCCTACAGTGGGAAATGAACAAAGTGAAGGAATCATTCCAAATGCAGAAGGGTGTTTCATCATTGAGCCCTTTAAGATGTGATTTTGTGACTTGTGAAGGTGTGGAATTTGGGTGTGTATGTCTTTTCCACTGCTGTGATCTCCTGGGTGCTTTCGGCAGCTGCATAAACAACACTAAATCCTGGGCAGCCTCTCCTCTCAGCTGGGGGTCACGGCAAGGTTTGTCTCTTCCTTTCCCTTCCTCCTCTGCTCTGTCTTTTTTCCTTGTCTCTTCCTCCCTCTCTCTCTCTCTCCCTCCAAACCCATAAACAAAAACACACTTTGCATGTCAGATTTGGAAATTATCTAATTCTGGCAGGACAAATTCCTAAAGCTCTCCTATGAGCGTTTAAATGTCTATTATCATCCACAACTTATCTAGATTAGCATTTTCATAATAATTATAAATCCATGCTCTGCAACACTGAGAAATGCAGAGAAATCAGAGCAATATTAAAGCATAATACAGTTCATTATGTGTTTTTAAAATTAAATTTTAAACAGTGCTTTGTAGGCTACTATGTGTTTTAGCATTCTGTTAGCTATATAATATGCTAATACCTGACCAAAGACTGTGTATATACCAAGATGGGGCAGTTTATGTCAGATTGTTTCTGATTTGAAGTATTATTTAACCATGAGTTTGTGTTGAATTTTTTTCGATATCAGTATTTCCCCATTCAAGTAGACAGGTTTGGGTCTTGCATGCCTGAGACAGCTGCCAAGAGGCATTGCAAACATGGTCTCAGAGTGAAATGTCTTCGGTCAAATGCTGTTGAAAGCAGGAGCTAGTTGCGACACATGTATGCTTCCAATGTGCAACTTTTCAGACTGATCAAGGATCCATTGAGGTCAGGATGGTGACTTAAGATCCGGTCACGTTAGCAAAGTTTTGGCGGGCTAAAAAGGTGTATTATGTATTGTTAATAGTGTAGCAATGAAATTTTCCCTTCAACATACAGTTTCTCTATCAGAGTGGTTATTTGCTTTGCTAAAAGTCTCTAGTTTTGGGGTAAATCTTCATGGTTGTATAGGTTTTGAAGCTGTCTGGTCAGTGAAGTCTTCATTTGGATCATGACTCTATGCTGACAAGGATGAGTGATATCTGCTCCAGATGGGGTTATTTTGATCCAGTCCTGAGCGCAGGTTTAAGAAACGGTCTGGCACTGGTGTGGGTTGAGTTGCAGGCCATGATGGCAGCACATGGTGGGGGGGGGGGGGGGGTGTTATTGCAGGAATGCAGAGATGTCTGACCATATCATGTGAGCAGAGGAACCCCCCTGCACACTTATGCACACAGCCGTCATTCAGACAGACAGCATGAGGGCGAAGAGCAACCATGAAGAGCTGATCTGACATCAGTGTCTTAAGCAGTTGCCGCTGTTGGAATGTTGGGAGACAAAACAGGTTCCAGCTCTCTTAAAAATAAAGGAATCAGTTAGTACAAAGCCAAGTATACCTTTTAAGTTCCAGAAATCTGGTCAAGTTCTTTAAAAAGCATACATGCCAAATGACAGATCTGAAGAACCAATAATGTAACAACAAGAACTTGTGTAATGGATAATGTACAGTCTGGTGGCCATTATCTCAAAATAAATAGATAGAATCAATAGATAAAACCTTGTGTCAGCCTTTAGAGGTTTATTTTGCAATAATGAGTAGCTGGTGTACAATCATCCCACATATTACACATTCCACATACTAAGTGAGCTATTGATTTGAGTTAAAATCACTTCATACGAGAGACAGTACACTAGTAAAGTGTTAGAGAGCGGCCAAAAATGCAGTTTAGGAGCCATTACAAAAATAATTTATATTATTAATTAAGAAATATTAATAATTTATTATTCATATTATTTATAGTTTAAAGGGGTCAAATGATGTTGCTAAAATGAACATTATTTTGTGTATTTGGTATAATGAAATGTGTTTATGTGGTTTAAGGTAAAAAAAAAACAACATACAACTTGCAACTCAACGACTTGAACTCACAACCTTTGTAAATAAACCTTGCAACCTCTGTAAATTACATACAATTTAAATTCATGTCTCGCACACTTCAGTCCACTTTGAATGGAACATATACGTTCGCATTGAACTGGAATCATGGCGGAACATCCTGTGATGTCCACTTCGCAGGGCACTTACGTTTGAATAGAACTAACGTCTGAAGCCGTAAGAGAAAAAACAAAATGTGCAGAGCAGGGGGTGTGAGGACTGGAATTGAAACCGCTACTCTACACTGCTCAAAACTCGTGTTTGAATCATCAGTGGCAAATCCTTTACATATACAAACGTACTTACAGACTGTGAGTCAGAACAGCATTGTAGTCTTCAACAATCATGTAAGATTTTATATCATGCATTCTAGGTTTAATGCAATAACATAGATTAAAATTTTTTAAAATGCTACAATCCTTACATCATGTCATTTAACAACACAGTCTCAATGATGAATTGATAGAAGCAATGTGTGGCCTGTTCACGAGAGTCTTGAACAAGCACACCTCTTGGCTCTCAGCGTAGCCTGCAGCGTTTGCATTTAGCAAGTCTGTGTCCCTCATCATTCACCTCACTGACAGATTCTAGGTCAGCAGATACATTTTGAAGCTTAGTCTTTTAACAATGCATGCAGATGATTGGAATCTACAAGACAAGGAACACAGGACTGTTTGCATTGCTGTAGAGCTCTCATCAGGTGCCCTCCTGGATCAACAAAAAACAAGACCCTGAATAGCAGCTCTTGACCCCATGCTGGCTCCTGTGTGGCTGAGAGCGGGACAGTTGTGTGTAGTTTGAGCTGATGGGGAGATACTATCTGACAGGTTGTTATTCAAAAAAAGGCTTGAAATAGGACAAGAAAATCATGTTATGCAGGCCGCCACCAGGGGACACAGCAGCCACGATGGGAATGTTCATTTGCCGTTGAGTGATTTTTGTGGGGACTAAGCAGAGTTCATTCATCATGGCCAAATTCCTCACAAATTTCCCCTGTTTTTTTGTGAGCGTTTTTTGCCCACCCCCTTCTCTCACTTGCATATTTTCTCTGATTCCCTCACACCACATGGCCCTCTTCACAGTCACACATAAAGTCTTCTCACTGTCGTCATGCACCTTTTGTCCCTGTTCTCCCAATTTTAGTGGCTTGTCAAATGAACACCTCAGTCCTAAGCTTGACTTTAGCTGAGTCTTTGGGAACAATCCTCAAAAAGCTATCAGAACAATGACATCAATTTTTCAGCTAAGTGGCCCAAATCAAAAGTGCCTTAAGCTCTCACTTCATTCCGTGTGTTTAAGCTAAAAATAAAACCTGTGCTCAAACTGCCATCATCCAGGCACTGCTAGAAGCAGCGGGACATGTGGAGAAATAAAGCAGGAATCTTTTAATCTCTTGTCCAAGTAATAGGGGATTACTTGGACAAGAAATCCCCCAGAAACCCCCTCCTGCCTGGCTCAATGGCACAACAGGCTGAACACGACCTCGCTGGCCCTTCAGTGCCTCAGTGGGCATTGGGCTCCGCTGTTTGGAACAAGTCTCCGGCCCTGTCAGCCCATTCCATTGTGCTTCGAATTAACCCCCTCTGCATCTCAAAGAGACCCTGCTCTCCCTGCTGCCGGGCCTCTGAAGAAATGTTGGCCCCACACCCTCCCCAGCCCATCATGCCTTGCTTTCTGCTGAAAAAAATCCCTCACACTCCACTATCTGTGAGGAGAAGAGAGACACCGAAATAAGTTTTGACCACTGCTGAAATGCTGTTAGTGTCCAAAATAGTTATAGTTAGTCTGCTAACTTCATTAGCAATTTCAACATAATGCATGGAACGAATAATAGTCTCACCCTCTCTGTTGTTATGTCAACAACATGAAGTGACAGTGTAATAATTCTGTGAATTTTAAAATAATGTGTCCAAATGCGTCTGTCTGCTTGTAAAGACCTGAGACTACTTCAGTATAAACTTGTAGTGTAAAATTTACCATCAGAAATGTATCTAGCATGCCAAAAGTTATATATTAAGAACATTAAACTGATAAGATTAAGAACATTAAAATAGCTTACAGACCCCAAACTTTTGAAAGGTTGTATATGTGATAAATTAGTCATAATAAGTCACTAAAATTAGTGTATAAATGTATTTCAATGAGAACTAGATTTCAGAATATTCAAATTTTCAGAGATACTGAATTTGGGATTTTCCTTAGTTGTCAGTTATAAACATCAAAATTAAAAGAAATAAACAATATAAATATATCAGTCTGTGTGTAATGAATGAATATAATATACGACTTATGTTGTTTTCTGTAATATGCAAGGGAAAACAGCTTTGTTCAAATTCTGTTGTCAAAATAGATTTCTTTTAAAAAAATAATGCAGATACACATTTCTGAATATGGCTAGTAAATGCTGTCAAATCATCTTATAGTACACAATTCTTACATGTGTGTTTTATCCATCCAAATAATCCATCTAGTACCATGTTGTTGTTGTAGGTAATGCTTATTTATATATTTTTTCTTATGAATAGAGAATATACAATTCATAATAATATCATAATCAATTTTCCTGACCCTTAAACTAAATATAACCACAACCTGATACAGGGCTTTTACTTATGTGTCCAGATCATATATCCCAAACAAAGTCTTAACTTTTATCAGAGTTTACCAAATAAAAACCCATATTGGACATTTCTTTTTATTTTCTTAGTCTGGTATCCATATGAAAGAGTGGAGGAAAATGGTGAGAGAATGAAAGAAGGATTACTGGATGTAGAATATCATGAACCTGATTTAAAAGGGTTCTCCACCCTAAAGTGAAAATTTTGTCACTTTCCCCATGTTGTTCCAAACCCGTAAAAGCTCCGTTCATCTTCGGAACACAATTTAAGATATTCTGGATGAAAACTTGGGAGGCTTGAGACTGTCCCATAGACTGTCAATTAAATAACAGTGTCAAGGTCCATGTAAGGTATGAAAAGGCATCGTCAGAATACTCCGTCTGCCATCAGATGTGCAATCTGGGTTAAATAAAGAGACGGGAACACTTTTTGTAAGCAAAGAAAACAAAAATAATGACTTTATTCAATTCCTTTGTCGACGGTCTCCTCTGTGTCACTCCACATCACTATACTGCATGTGCTCTTCTGTGTCCTCCACGCCACAAGGATGCGCTGTTTTATTTCAACTCAAAGCTAAATACACGTAGAAACAGCACATCCTTGTGCCACTGATGACACAGAAGGAGTAACCCTTTAACTACTCACTGATATCAGTGCATTTAAACATCACATATTCTTTTGTTTTGCTTTGGTGCTTGTTTTTAATGCAGTGTGAAGGGTCCTACAGGTGTTTTTCTGGCTTCAGTTTAAATCATTGTATGATATTGCTTCGTAAACCTCACAGCAGCACTATTTATAGGTCAAAGCAATTTATATGCTTCACATGCAGATAGATATATGCAGATAAATCACTGACAAAATGTGCTTGCTCTACTACTGTCAAACAAATAGAGTGAATACAGGTGAAGTGGGAAGTCTTCTGATAATTTGTCATGTTTTAAAATGTAATGCTAAATGCCTTAGCTGCAATTTAGATAAGTCTTAAACTGTACTTTACTACACTAGCTAAAGATGTAACCACACACACTGCAGCCAGATTAGATCTGTTATTCAGATTAGACCTGATAGGATGGATGAGATCTCATAGGTCCATAAGAGGTGAGCTATGAGCTCTTCACAGACTGAGCTCAGGACCGGAGCAGGGCACTTAAAAGACATTCCTCGGAGGTTTGTGTAAAGCCAGAGCATTGTGTGTGAGGCTGGAGGAATGCCAGTCTATAGCTACTGGGGCAGTGCCTTGTGCTCCAATAATCCTGCCTACTGCGTTATCTCTGAGCAGGTTACACTCAACCTGTCTGGTCAGAGTATCTCCAGTTTACTGTACCTGACCCTGGATTTCACTCCATAAAATGTGGAAGAAATCCATCATCCCAACTAGTCACGTAACACAGTCATGTGGCTAGCATTTGGCTAAGTGTATCTATGTTTTGATTGTAAAATGGGAGCTGCTTTTTAAAGTCTGACATTAAATAACAGGATTTCTTGACTCTCTCCATTACAGTATCTTCAACAACCACTGCTTTAGACGGGTTATGCCACTGCAGACTTTTTAGATTAAAAGAGCCAATTCTGTCAAAATGCAATGAAAGGGAGGTGGTAGCACCTCTCACACAATGGTACTGAAGTATTTTGGCAGATTTTCATAGCACACATGCCTTTGTGACCAGCATTAAAAGAACAATATCAAGTTGTTTAATCCCTCCTTCAAAAAAAAAAAAAAAAAAAAAACTTTTGATTAGCCTCTGCTTCTGTATAATCTGATTATTTGTCACAGCAGAGTTCCAGTAGTGGGATGAAAGCCAAAGATGATTTTTCTTTGCAAAATCAGGGGTGTGGGATGAAAGTTCAGAGGTCAGATGTGTGGGTGATTTCAGCCTGAAATTGATTAAGCCATCTTAATCAAACAGTTTGAGCTGCTCCTACAAGCACAAAGTAGAGATTATGGGCTGTGAGTGAGTCTATGTAATCAGTCAAGTGGTGGCTGTTGGTTTGTGTATATTGATTGTGGTTAGGCACCTAGAAGAGGCAATATTTTTACCAATTATAAATAATTTATATATATATATATATATATATATATATATATATATCTTTCCTGTATTCCATTTTCCTGTTCCCATGTGCACTAACTCTCAGTTTCAGTGCTTCCCTATCTGTTCTTGTGTTTTTCTAAGAGATACAGAAGTATAAAGCCTGTTTGCACAAAGTATGTTCAGACTATTCTCAAAGGTCTGCCATAACAGAACCACCTTTTTTCCATTGCCTTAGCTGATTTTCAGGAAACATACTTGGAAATCTGTCTGCCTAAATGGAAGATGGTGGAGTGTTTGGAAAAAATCTGTTCCAAGACAATTTGCAATTCTGTTTGATGCTTAGTGGCACAGAATTTACTTAAAAAAAAGTTTCCATGAAACAGATAATTTATTGCGTATTGTGACAATATCCAAGTGAAATTGAGCGTTGAATAATACATTTGCTGTTTATTTGATGGAGGCAAATCTGAATGTGAGCTTAGCAGTTAATTTTAAGAAAGGAGCAGAGTTTTAAATTTTTAAATGATTGGAGAAGTCTGGCATACATCACCAGAGTTGTTTCACTGGATGATCGAGTTATGAAATATTATTTTGTTGGTTTGAAAGGTTAATTGTTTTGCCTCATGAAACATATGTATTACATTATGCATGTGCTACTGTACTTTTTTTAATTTTACTCCCAAAAATATTTATGTGCTGTATTGTTCTCTCTCTCTCTCTCTCAGGTGATTGAGAGCTCCTTTCCTGCTTTGAAAGCCTCCTGCTGAAATGTGACAAAGTGCTTTACAACCTGGCTATAAATAATTGCCCTGCATGTCTATATGGGCTTGTGTGTGTGTGTGTGTGTGTGTGTGTGTGTGTGTGTGTGTGTGTGTGTGTGTGTGTGTGTGTGTGTGTGTGTGTGTGTGTGTGTGCTCTTGTTTTTGTGACATATCAGGACACAACTCTGTATAATGACATAGGTATGACACAGGTATAACACGGAGAGGGTGACTTATGAGGATCAAAAATCAAACAAAGCACATCACAAGCAGCTTTTAAATATTAAGATACATAGAAGGTGCAGTGTCATTCACACAAGCACTAAACACCATCATGGCGAGACTCATTAAACTGATAAATGCAAAAAACATTAACTTAACAAGATTACATGTAACATGCAACACTAATAAACATATCCACTAAGAAAAAATTAAGAAGAAACATAGTTATTTCAAAGAAAAAACATCAAATTTAAACAAAATTTAAAATGCAATATGACACAAAATTACCTGTTTCCTGTAGTTGACGACATAAATTAAATCTTAATTTCAGCAAATATACCTAAAAGAAAATGACGATTATTTCTTATTAATATTTATTTATTTGTAATAATATTTCTTATTTGTTTTAAGTAATCTATTTAACAGAAGGGATTCAATATTAATTAATTATATTAATTATTAATTAATTATATTTAGATCTGTATATTGTGACACACTGATTGATATTCAGTTGTGAATTATCTCTCGTCATGCGTAAGAGATCCAGTCCTTTGGGTTTGTTCATGTGTCCTGGCGGAATATTACTTTTTTGCACTGCTTTTATTTAAAGCTGCAAGCATTGTCAGATTAACCACACGATTTACTAGCTAAACACAAAAGTGTGTAGCACATTCCCATATGTGTGGCGCAGATTCTGTTTGACCCAGATGAGTAGCATCTGCATCAGTGGCACTCAAAAATACACCTTAATCTGCTTTTTATCTAGTTATGTTTACTTACAGTCCTGTAAACAGATGCGGTTGGCATCTTATTTTCCTCACAGAGTAGTGTTTTGGGGGGGTATGGGGGGTGCAGCTCAGGCCCTGAAGGGTCACAGGACTGAATTTGACCCCTCCTTGGGATAAGTATGGTAATGCACGAGGGAGGGTGGGGTGTCTCAGGAGGGGGGACCCTTCAGTCTCTTTGACTCTGCTCCACCCACAGAGGAGCCCATCTGCTGTGAGCCAGCACTCGGTGTGAAAGACAAACACAACACCAACCACGACTCAAACCTGCTTCCTCTGTTTCTACTCTTCTGTTCTCTCTCCACCTTGCTGCTCATTCCTATGTTTTCTTCTCACCTGCAACCGAAAGCTTACAGGGAAAAAACATGTTGTGCTTGGAGTGTGTTTTCTGAAGGGGAAACAGGTGCTTTTGGTGGTCTTTCTTCCCCCACCAACTCCAATCTGAGCCATTCTGACAACAAAGGGGTTTTCTATTCACTTTAGTTCACTGGGCTTTGCCATCTCCATCAGAAAGAGGTCTTGTAGTTGACATGCTAATTGCAGAAAAAGGTAATTTGAAGGAATGCATCACAATGAGAGAGATCTTCAGTCATGTTTCCCCCAAGATAATGTTTACAATGGGCCTGATATAAATGTTTTATATGTGATTATTTACTCTTTTTTTATCATTGTTAATGTTGAAAAAATATATATTTACAAAAAAAAAAAGTTTTCAATTTTAAGCAGCTTTGACAAAAGCTGAATACAGACGAAATAAAAACAGGAAAAAAAAGTGAGACATGCTTTTCCTTTAACCTCTGAGAAGTTTCATTTGTCACACCGTTTTCAGCAGCGTGACAGAATAAAAAAAAAACACAGCATCTATACAAAATGAGCCGAGGAACTTCAAAAGCTGTCATCAACTGATGGCGCTTGCTGTGTCGCATTTGAGCAAAATACATTGTATCAATGAGATAATAAGAAGAGGCAGAGTGCCGACAGAGAGCAAGAGACAAACAGGGACTGTGCATGTTGAGGGGGTGGAATGTGGACATTTGTCTGTGTGAGTTAATGGTGGCTGAGGCAGGGACCAGGCCTCTGGAGTGAGGGTCAGTGTGTCCATGCTGTGTGGTGGTGGGTCCTGCAGGGAGAGAGGGCAGAGAGCAGCCTGGGGCCATATGGCCATCAGAGTATCCCTTTATGATTCATCATCCGGTTACACTCAACCAGCATCTCAGGGATCCGCTCCAGTGGGTCAAGTTCACATGGGGCTCCAGGGATCAGTCTCAGTCAGGCTTAAAAGATAATGCATGAACCTGAAAGAAATAAACCTGCTGCTGTTTCACAACCTGTGTATATAATGCATTGTAAAGGTGTATATACTACATTGTTATTTACACTGTCATTCAGAAGTTAGTGGTCAATACCTTTTTTTTTTTTTATATAAGTTAGTACTTTTATTCAACAAAGACACATTGATTTTACAAAAGATTTCTATTTAAAAAAAAGTGGTTCTTTTGAACTTTATACTTATCAAAGAATCCTGAAAAATGTAATGCTTCCACAAATATATTAAGCAGCACAACTGTTTTTTACATTGATGGTAACAAGAAATGTTTCTTGAGCATCAATTCAGCATCATATGAAGGATCATGTGACACTGATGAATGGAGTAATGATGCTTAAAATTAAGCTTTGCCCTCACAGAAAAAAAAATACTTTTTAAAATATATGAAAATAGAAAACAATCATTTTAAATTGTGAATGTACATTTAAATATTGCTGAGGAAAATGTCTTGCTAAGGATAATTGAAAAGATACCATTTAATGCCTTTCAAAATAAAATTATTTTCACATTTTTTACAGCTATTTGACAGAACTGCAGCTTGATTGGAAGTGCTGAATTTTTTTTTTTTTTTATGTGAATACATTTCATATTTCACCTCAAGTTGCTTTTCACTGACATTGTCCATTGCTAAACAAGTACTCTTACTTTAGAAAAAAAACTTTTGTTCGGTTTGGAAATAATTAATGCCACAAGGTCTGAAGAAGACATGTTTATTTTTATTTTTTTATCATGTTAAAATAGTTTATGCATGTTTGTTTAGATTATTAGATGACCATATGTATGACGTATAAAGAACTCTAAAAACCTTTTATAAAATATTATATATCTTGGCTTATTCAGGAGTTAGCCAATTTCATAACAGAGAGAAAATCTGTAGTTTTGATATGTCAAAAGCATCTTCCTCCCCAAGGAAACGTTCAATCATTACGGCAGATCTTAATGTTAATGTTTTAACTTCTTCAAAATGCACGAACGATGCTCTGCTTATCACCTTCTGATGGGATCTCTCTTCATTCTCACTCATTTCACCGCCAAATGCTATAAGCACCTTTGGCACGTAAATTAATACTGGGGAGGCTCAGGCCTGCACTGCTGTTAAAACTTTGCTCTCTCATCAAAGCGAGCTCAATACACATCTCTCACAACAGCACAGTGCAAGAGATAGCAGATAATCACTCCCGTGATTAGATTTCTCCTCTCTGTGACTCACTCAAAACCGCTACAGTCCAGCTCCACACAGTGCACAGGAATGCAAACCTAATTACTGTTAGCCCATTACTAGGCTGGGCTGTAAATAATTAAAAGCTGAAATGACAGTCAAATAAACTGAGAGATGCATTCAGTAGTAGGAAATGGAGAGCCCTCTGTAGGCCAAAAGAAGAAAAGCAGTCCTGATTTGTAATGCATGACCTCTGGCCTGACACCCAACTCCCCAAATGTGAATGAGGCTTGGCTCAGATAAAGGTGTGTGTGTTGCCACCTGCATGGGTACCACTTCAAATGGGCCACAGAAGAGGTGAGAACATGGATCAGGTGAGCATGAACAGATGGAGTTAGCACTACACTTAAATGTGTTTGTCTTTTAATTTGGCCTGATGAAAGCAGGAGGCGCTGACTGCTGTGGCCCCCCAATTACACTCACAATACACATGATTACTAACTGATTTAATTGGAGGTAAACACTTTTGATTCGTTTACCATGCAGCCGGCTGCAAAGAGCGGACCTCTGATAGAAATGTATATTCACTGCACTGTTTACCCAGACAAAAGACTACTTTGTATAATCTGCTTTGTTTTGTGTCTCTTCCTAGGGTTTTAAACCTAATGTTTAATAGTTTTTAGTCAAATTTGACTGGCTGAGCAGCTAACACTCCACTCTACTCGTCTGTGTTAGTTCTAAACATACTGTCCATCTGTGTTTTACTGATGGGGATTCCTCACCGGTTCTGCAGGTAGATCGTAAGTTCAGGAAAAGTGACTATGAGCATGTCATTGTTTGATTCATTCAACCAGTTTCTTTAGACACACTAATTCATTCAGGAACAATACAAGTGAATGTCTTTATGGGTTTGTCATTCATTATTCACTGATGACACTGATTCATTCAGCAAGTGATTGGCTGAATCTGGTATTTCATACTCTTAATGTTCCTACCATTTCATGACACATGCACACACACACACACACACACACACACAAACACACACACTAACAAATCAGTTGACTCTCCTTTGCATGATACGGCCTAGTTGCAATATTGTAAGTTAATTTTTTCTTCTGCCATTGAAAATACTACAAAATAGATATTAGATATTCTCTGCACTATCATAGTGGGCACAAAAATAAATAAATAAATAAACAATTATATAATAGTGATATCTATAGAAATTGTTTATAAATAAATAAATAATGGTATCAGTCAAATTATTTAACTTTGTTTATTTTGTGTTCTCTCTTTTTTGGCCAGTGAAACTCACTCAAAATACAAGTCTAGAGAGAGTTTGTAACCATACCACAAAAAAAAAAAAAAAAAAAAAAAATGGCACTTCCTAAACTTGTTTTATTTTTTTTAATCAAATCCAAAAAACGTTTTCAGGTGTGTGTAGAGTGTCTCGCTTTTTTTCTGACGTGATTTTGTATGACAGTAGTACCTATACACACCAAGGTTATCATCTTTTTTCTGTTTCTTGACAGAAGCCAACCAGTGTTAATGTGCAGTACCACAACCCACTATATGGAGTGTCAGCCAGATGTCTGGCGCTGGATATATTTCATGATACAATATTTCATTTGTAAAAATCATATTTAAAATAATAATGATAGCAACACCCCTACTTCTAAAAGAAGCTAAAGTAGAATCAGTAGCTATAGGCCTGAACACAAGCCTTGTAGAAGCATGCGTTATTAAACATGTCATCACTCTATTACTCACAGATGATGCTGTGATTTGTAATTGTGTTGGCAAGACAATAGGACTCATTTCCACAGCGCTTGCACTTGTGGCCCTGCCAAGCAGAAGCGCAGATCTCTACTCCCTTCTCTTTAATCACAGAGCGAGATCGGCGCTCTCACATAACACTCTTCTCTAGCTGTGTGAGGACACGCAGACGTGCAGCTCAGTTAAATGAGATGCTTCTCTCCTCTGAGGCTGCTGGCGATGAGTGTCGGCTGATTCGCTCTTTAAACAACATTATCTGGCAGTATTTGATGTGAGCCAGCCTGTCAAACCAGAATCTGCATCTGAGCGCAGGGAGAAGATCTCCTCGTCTGCTCTCTCTGCCTCTTCTTCTCACTATCTCATACTAGCACACATACGCCAAACACACACCCTTCTGAAATCTTTCACACTCACACATTTGCATACAGATGAAAATTACGGCCACCCTAAATTAAGAACGAAAACGCAAATGTATTGTTATTTACTGATCAAGGCAGTTTCCCTGGACTAGAAACCAGGAATAGACGGAGCCCCTAGGGAGAGAATCATCAAGCGCAGTTGTCATGTGACCAACTGGTGGGCCACTTTCCTCCCCAGCGGTGCCCATTATAAATCCCCAACACACACAAACACACTCCCACCCTCACACCATCTCGTCATATTCAGCTTTTGATTGGTTCCGTCTCACCCGCGGTGATTGCAAAGGCTAAACACGCCGAGCAAAGCCGTTTCACGCCCCCTCTCAAACTGCTTTACTGGGTGGGCACCTGTGAAGCTCATCATCAAATTAATATGCAAATGAAGCTGTAAGTTAAATTAAATTAACCACACAAAGATCAGTCGTCGAGATACTGAGATTTGCTTAAAGCCACATTCAAAAGTCATTTGTAAATAAATAGCTGTACAATGTATTATGATTGATAGCATGTTTAACAATGGAGCTTCAAACTAATTGGACATCACCAGTGGACTCACAGTGCTTCTCAGCTGTTTGATGTGTTTTCAGGCTTTTTAATTGCTAATAGAGTATGTAAGAATACAATGTGGCCCTCCAAATTAGTGGGAATCTCATCACCATGGGGAATACAGTGACTTGGAGTTTTTGGAGCAACCCACAAATGTCCCAAAATAGCTACATTTAACTTACATAAAACAAATCATATATATCAAGCAGCTAACAAACAGCATAGTGGTTTAAATATTTATAAGGCTACAGACTACATTAATATTATTCATACTCTTGCTTTTTTCTGTTGTTTGTATTGACATATTTTTATTAAATAATAAAAATAAATAATAATCATTTAAAAACAAATAAATAATTGAATACTAATAATTTTCCATTCCCTATGCCTAAATTGAAGCCTTATAGAAATTAGATATTTTTTGACTGGTAAAAATTAAATATCAATAATATGTTAGTAGTGCTCGTACAGTACTATTGTAAAAAATCCAGCACCAGTTACTATCTGGTTGATGCTCCAAAGTAGTAGGTGTATATTAAAGCTGGTTGCCACCCATCCATACAAAAGAAATAATAAAGACGTAAAGTAGTATGTAGCTACTACTGCCACACAAAATCACGTCGGAGTAGATGACAGATGAAAGCCAGAGACTCTGCACACACCAAAAAAAGTGAGTTTTTAGGATTCTGTAAAAAAGTTGGGGAGTCAGATGCCCCAGACAACAAGGACAAGATTTAAAAAAGAAAACATAAAAAGGAATTTTACTGGTCGCATTTTTCAAATAAATTTCTACAGATATTGGAATAATGTTGTTATTGTGAATTCTGTTGTCCATGATAATTGTGTTGTTAAAATCTGATTTAGTTTACTCCCAACGGCATCTGTACCATTTCCAGTGAAATGCAATTTTAGAGTCTAAGACAATTGGACAATGAAGCATTGACAATGTAAAGTTAAAAAGAAAAGACGAGAAGAGAAAAAGGTGTTGTTCTTCTCAAGTTCCATTCTCAGATGGCTGAAAGTCATTACGATCCCCTTTAGGCTTTATGTGCTTGGTAAAGGATGAAATCATAAATACCTCAAATCTCTGATCATTAAGCAAGCAAGAATAAGCTGCTTGGACAGTTATTACTAACATATGAAGGTGCTAAACATATTAATAGCTTTATAGATATGTGTTAAATAGTAATAAAATAAATCAATTGTGAATAGGCCTACTCCTCTTCCCGCATGAGTGCCAGCAGACAGGCAACGCTAAACTTTTTGTGTTAATAATTTTTCAATTGTTAATTAAAAGAGTGCTTTTCTTGCCTACTGCAAATAGAAAGCAGATGTGGAAGATGTATATGCATGTGAGTATCTTTAGATAATGTGCACAGAGAGGAAGTGAGTATGTGCCTGTGCGAGACTGGAATGTATCGGAGTACTTTGAGAATGATTGAAAATGAGAGCTTTTTTGAAAATTAATTAGGCTGGCACTTTTGCCAGAGTGTAATGTAGCGGTGACAGGCCCTGCCTGAGTCATGACACCCAGTTCAAAGACATGTCAGACTGAACGAATATCCCATAGACTTTCCACTTCATCTTCCTCTCTTTCTGTCAGACTGCCAAACAGAGCCGAACATATAATCTCAGGAAATCAGAAACAAATGAGATTTCTCCTCATTAGTAGATTCAGTCAGTCAAAGCATTCTCAAAGACGGTAAAAACTGATTGAAAACCATTTAATTATTACAGAACTGAATGAAACTGAGCATTTGGTTATTGTACTATTGAGTCCACAACAGCAGCTGATTCTCCTTAGAGCCAAAAAATCTCAGACTTTGCAATATCAATGACATCATGTGTCTCTTGTTTCCTTTCTCCCCTCGTTATTCAGTCACTCTGTTTTCCTCACTTTCTCTACGCCACTATGCTCAAACTTTTGAAAAATAGTGTACGTCACAGCTTTTTCTGAGAAGCTGTCATTTTTTACATAAATAATGTTTAGTAATGGCTCAATGGAAGGTATTTTATCATTTCATGCAATCTCTGGGAATCAAACCCACGTCCTCGCCTTTCCAGTTCTAATGCCATACTCTACTGTTTGAGCTAGAGGAAACAAATGAGTCTGGCTCTAGCAACACCAAGGTCATGTGTTTGATTCTCAGGGAATGCATGAAATGATAAAATGTATACATTTCATACAGTGTCAGTTGCTTTGGGTAAAAGCATCCACCCAGTGTATAAAACCAAGTGTCCCATATACATGTATTATTCAGCCTAGAACTCTGTACAAAAATGAAGTAAGTCATTATTTTAAGAAAAGTTTTTTTTTTTCTTGTAAAAAAGTATGTTTTACAGCCTTGAACAAAAATCACATCTGGGTATTATTATTACTGTAGGCGTGTTGACGGTGGGAACAGCAGGGGCACATCCTCATCTCTCGTTGCCATGAACAATTTTTCCGTCTTTTTTTCTGTTGCAAATACAAACTAGCTCATGGCAGGGATGCATCTAATACAGAGGAATATAAGCAGGAGTTTCATTTGGTTGGTGTGTGGTTAGTCTGATATCAGCGCTGGAATGTGAAGTGTTTAATGTTTTGTTGTGTGTTTGCTGCAGTTGTCACCAGTGGAGGATCCTGTTATAGAGCAGCAATGTTCCTTAACCATACAACATTTTCTCTGTCCACTCTGTTACAGTCAAATCAGAGCATGAAATGCAAACCAGTAAATATTTTTATGTTTAACACTTTTATCCAAAGCAACTTCTTGAGTGCATTCCAGGTTAAAGTACATTTGAGCACTTGATTTGTTTGAAAAATATTTATTATTCATTATTCATTCAGTTATTCATTATGCAAAGACAATGGATTTTAAAGGGGGGGTGAAATGCTCGTTTTCACTCAATATCCTGTTAATCTTGAGTACCTATAGAGTAGTACTGCATCCTTCATAACTCCAAAAAGTCTTTAGTTTTATTATATTCATAAGAGAAAGATAGTCTGTACCGATTTTTCCCGGAAAAACACGAGCGCCCAGAGGCGTGACGTGTGGGCGGAGCTAAAGAATCACGAGCGCCAGTAGGCTTTTCTGTTGAGAGCGTTTTGAAGCTGTGACACAGATCCAGAGGCTGAAATTTAACAAGAGCAGCATCAGCAAACGACGTCTCTATGTGGTATGTACTAAAACTGTATATATTTGCTTTATGTCGTCTTTTTTTTTTTTTTAAGCTGACATGTGGAAAGTGCAGTTTGATGACAACGTTGCATGTTGTTTACTTGATGTGCTTACGCGCCGATAGCTAAGTTAACAACACAGAGATATTTGAAGCAGTTTTACTCACCGCCTGTGGTTCCAACACACGATCGTGACCCTTTTTCGTTGGGACTGCATTATCCTTAAGAAATAAATGATGTGCAAATCCGTCGTCAAACTGGGCCTTGTTTGTAAAACAAGCATCTTCGAAATGCAGGGAACAAACAAAAACACTTGCACAACTCTGTTGATGCTCTGTAAAAATAAACTCCATCCACTGGTCCCTTAATGCTGTTTCTCTTTTGGTAATCTGTGCAGGGTTGTCTTGCCCTGGCAACCAAAAACACACTTCTTTTGTGACTTTTCGCGATGCTCTCGCTCTGATCAGTGAATGTCTCTGCTCTCAGTGCTCTGCTATATGGGAGCGCGCGCTCTTCCGGCAGAAGTGTCCTTAGCACCCATATAAAGAAATTCCACTCCATCTAACGTCACACAGAGCCATACTCGAAAAAAACTTTCCGAAACTTGTGACAAACCGGAAGTCCTTCAAACGCACAAATTATTTTTTTTAACTTTGTCCCTGTTTAGCATGGGAATCCAACTCTTTAAAAGTGTAAAAAACTCAGTATGCATGAAATAGCATTTCACCCCCCCTTTAACGTAAAAAAAGGCAATTTGATTATTTATTGAAATCTCATAAAGGACCATTCTATCATTATTTACTTGCTGAAAATGTTCCTTTTCATTGCAGTTCTCAAATGAAACCGCTGTAGATGGAAGAAAGGAAGATTTTCAGTAACTGACCAATTTTTTTGCTGAACTATTCCTTTAAATTCACAAATTATTTAAGGCAGTGAAAAATCATCCAATGATTGGTTTTCCAAAGTTAATAGGTTGGATCTTGACCTTCTTTATTTCCTTTTGAGCCATAAACCCAGCAGGCACACAACGTCATATGATGTTAATATTAGATTAGATTTAGGTTGCGACGTCAGGTGACCAAAATTCTATGTCAAGCCAACGTCTAATTACAACATTAAAAAGACGTCCAAGACCAACATCAGCTAACATTGATATTTTTTTTGTACAGTATACAAAGTAACCAAAATCCAACATCTAGACAACGTCTCAAGCCAATGTCATATTGACGTCAAATACTGACATTTAGTCGTCAGCTATGGGGACCAAAACCCAACGTCTCTTTACCATCATGATGGTAATGTCCACACAACGTCAAATTATAACATAATTTGATGTTGATCTGTAGTTATTTTAGGTTGTGGCATTAACTAACCAAAATCCAACATTGAGACAACGTCTCAAGCCAACGTCACATTGACATCAAATACTGATATTTAGTCGTCAGGTATGGCAACCTGGTATGAAAGGTGTTTGTTCTTTAAATCAAATCAAATTAAAGTAAAATAAAATGAAGTCTGCTCAGATTTATAATGAGGTTGTTGTATAAATATTAGATTTGTAATTGTGGACAGCCTCACCTTTCCGGTCATGATTTTGGAGGCAGCATTTAGCACAAAGGAACTTCGCAAAAATGATTGCGAAAAGATTAGTGCACAGCTGTAAGGAACACTCGAATATATGTACACTGTTTTTATTATATGTTTAAATGTATTGTTTTTTATTATTTAATGAAGTGGTTTCACTTTATTTGATGGCCCCCTTTGAAATTCATGCTGTTGCACTTACATACCTTCTTGATGTACTTGCAATATTACTTGTAGTCAGTAAAACATCTTTTGAGAGACCATCACAATAAAGAGTTAGAAATTAAGCAGACAGTCTATTAATACTGTAGTGAGAGTTAGTTGACATGTAAATGCAATATTTATATTGTCAATGGAATATTCAAAAGGGATTATGAAAATAAAGCGTTATGAATTTATTTTGACCCATAACCCATTCATGACCCATAACAGTTTATTATTAATTAATATCCAATCTTGTTTGTAATATGTAATTAAAACACTCTCAAACCTGTTAAGACATTGAGGATGATCAAAACAGTATTGATTACTCAATTCTGGGCTGGAAACATTGTTTAGAACAACATAAACCTGTTGACCTTTGTGTTGGGATGTAAAGTGAGTTCATGTAGACAATGCAAACATTATTGTTTATTGTACAGTCTTGTAATTATGCAATATAACTGTCTAATTTCCTTTGCTATTTAATTTGGTCTGCTCTTTATATTATTAATTTTTTTGTATAAAACAATTTATCAGATTGATTGCTGCTTCTTGCATTTTTTCATATTTAAAGTACATTTTAGTTAAAAATTTAAAATTATAAATCATTTAATACTGAAATGTTGATCTCATCCATCAATGATGAATATGCTTCAACTTTGCTGTGTATGGATTTTGTGGATAAGCACCAATGTAGCAAATAATACAAGATAATTTAAAAGTATATTGTTATTTTAATTATTATGTATGCATTTTTATTTTTTTTGTAAACCCCCATATGACCCCATGGCCAAACCATAGGCCCAAACATAATGCAACACGATGACATCGCTCTATTGCACTATTTTGCAACTACTTGCCGGTCTTTTTTGGATTGGCATCAATTTATCAGGCGGCCTGCAGTGCACTTAGCCAGCTAAAACTGTGGTGAGTATATCTGGAAATTAGATTATGTATGATGTAAAAGTGTTTATGACACCCTGATTTTACTTGTAATACGTATCAAATACATCGAAGTGTTTATATAGCTGATAAATAATTAGAAAATGGGATATCCCTGAAGGGCCCTATCATATACCCGGCAATTCAACGCAAGGCGCAGCACAAGTGTGTTTGCTAGTTTCAGTCCTGCGCTGTTTGCATTTTCCCGTCCAGCGCCACGTCGTTTAATTAGCAAATGCATTTGTGCTCATTTGTGCGCCCATGGGCGTGCTGGTCTGAAAAAGAGGTGTGTTCAGGCGAATTGCTGACGGAATGCTATTTTAAGGGGCTGAAAATAGGCAGCGCCATAGACCAACTCAAACCTGGTCTAAAGTCTGGCGCAATATTTTTTCTTTGTTATTTAAAGATTGTGTTAGCATAGGCGGGTCCACAGTGCGCGTACACACTGCTTATTAAACACAGGGACGCACAGAAGGACACACAAATATGCCAAATATAAAAAAATTAAAGGATTGCAATGCATAAGATTTTTTTGTAGGCTAATTAAATATATATATAATGCCTACATGTCATAATGGATAGTTATCGCTTGTAACAGAATTAGGCTATCTATTTGCTCGCACACGAACAGGTCTGTTTCATCTCGGATACACGATCTGTCTTTGCGCTTGCCAAATTCCTACAAATCTGTCATGGCACAAGCTCAACTGGCTCTTAAAGGAAATGGAAGATGAGACTCTGATGGTTTATTGCACGTTACTCCCAAAAAACACCCATCACTCATTAAGAGAATAGGGACAACCAGTTTAGGGCGCATGGGCCGTTTTTCCGTCGTTAAATACCAAAAGTGGATTTGGACACGCCCTGAGTGCACCTGCGCCGTGCGCTTTACACTTTGCATTTAGATGGTTAAAATAGGGCCCTAAATCATTAAAGCCATCTAGCACTGAAAAACAGTTCAAATAAAGTTTCAACTTAAGATCTATGATTTTTATTATATATTTATTTTTAACGTTAAGCTCTTCATCATTTTCTTGAATTTTTTCATGCACATTAGTTATGCAGATGTTTATAGTAATATTCTGCTGTACAAGTTGTTTAATTCATTTTGGAGTAATTAGGCTATCTCCGTTATTGCTGTCGGATTTCTACAGAGGATGTAAAGAGACTCCTTTTTTTCATTTAATTTTTAGCAAAAACAGCTTTTTCTACTAAACGCTCTAGTTTCATATTTAGGATTCAAGTTTATCACCGAGGTCTATTATAGTATTATAATATATTTTATATAGTGTGATGTTGTGGTCCTATGCCATATGAGGTTATAACATTTGTTTTGTTTTTGCATTTATCTCCTTGCCATGGTCTGAAGAAGCCATATTGTTGTAAATTATGTTTTTTGTTCATTTATGAATGAGCCGCTAGAACACTGATGTTTTAAAATAAAATAATATATTACATAAATTAGATTAAAAATATTAATAGATTGAAGGTAGTTAATCTGAATTTTCTGTAACCTTATCTCTCATAGTTGGTTTTCTTGTGTGCTCTTCTGTTAGCTTATCATTTTGCACTTTGGAGTTGCTAGCAAGCAGAAATGAATGAAATTAATATTTAATGTAAACTCTGATGTTCGACATTGGGCTTGTCTTTTTGTGCAGAACACTGCATGTCTTAAACGTTGGAGAAAAATTCACTCAGAAGCTGCTAAAATTGCACTGCAGTGCACTAGATGATAGCCATGACAATTTGGATAATCCAAATCAGTCTGATGTAAAATGTGGTGAAAATTTAGCAACAGAGGAAAACAGTACATCAGTACTTCACAACCTAATTAAATGTTTAGAGATATTTCTGTACGTTCATCCTTACTGACTTTTAGCATTAACACCAGGCCAAGTTGTTGTAATGGTGGTGGTTTTACATTTTGAAATTGCACAACATCAGTTGTTCTGCAATAAGATAAAAACCTGCCAGTTTGGGTGAGCCCATGACTTTTAATCTAGCACCAGCCGGAGGACCTGTATGATATCTGCATTATACTAGATATGATGAACCAAACACAAACTATAACAACTGCCTCATAATGTGCCATGTATAATTCATTATTTGGGCTTTACTCTTGTATCCACAGGTTGATGACAAATGAGGTCATGGCCTGTTTCAATATGAAGTGCGGGAAGGGCAAGCATTTGTGAACCGCATCAAAACCGATAGAATACAAAAAGATTAGAAATCTAAAATAAATTTCAAAATAGAATTTGAATAGTGAGAGTTAAAGACACTATTCAACACACACACACACACACACACACACACACACACACAGTAGACACACTTCCATAGAATCACAATATAACATGAATGATGTTTCTGCTGGGAAATTACTTTTTATTTCTCCTTAACAGTAAAATTTTAAGTGATGTGATGGAGAACAAATAGTTTATATCATATTTTATAAACATTTATTAGCCAACTTATGAAATTGTATGAAAATACAGATGTTTAGATTATAACTCTGGTTTATTTTTTATTATTTTTTACAAAATATAGATTTTAAAATGTCTCGATACATGTAGCCTAGTGACTGCAGAAAAAAGTTAACCATGCATTCATAAATTTGCAATAGGCAATTATATATAACTTAAAGAATACACATTACATGTTTCTGAATATTTAAATATCATGAGTCGTTCGCTGCGTGAGGAAAGTGAGTCGCCGGCTGAGGAAAGTGAGTAGTTCGCTGAGGAAAGTGAGTCGCCGGCTAAAAAAAGCGAGTCGTTGGCTGCGTGAGGTGAGTGTGTATACTGATGCACCGCCGGCCTATCAGTGGTAAACTCAGTGGCTGTACTGGCAGTTGTATAGTGAATTTCCATCATAGCCATATTTTTGGACCGGAAGGCACACCATAAAGTCCAATGTCAGCACAGCCTTATACCAGGACGTTTTAGAGCACCAGACCAACTTTATGGAGATGCAGATTTCATTTTCCAACAGGACTTGACACCTGCACACAGTGCCAGAGCTAGCAGTACCTGGTTTAAGGGCCATGGTATCCCTGTTCTTAATTGGCCAGCAAACTCGCCTGACCTTAACCCCTATAGAAAATCTGTAGGGTATTGTGAAGAAGAAGATGCGATAGGCCTCCATGCCACGCCACATTGCTGCAGTAATTCAGGCAAAAGGAGCACCAACTAAGTATTGAGTGCTATACATGCGTCTACTTTTCATGTTTATACTTTTTAGTTGGCCAAGATTTCTAAAAATCCTTTCTTTGTAGTGGTCTTAAGTTATATTCTAATTTTCTGAGATACTGAATTTGGGATTTTCCTTAGTTGTCAGTTATAATAATCGAAATTAAAAGAAATAAACATTTGAAATATATCAGTCTGTGTGTAATGAATGAACATAATATCAGAGTTTCACTTTTTGAATGGAATTAGTGAAATAAATTAACTTTTTGATGATATTCTAATTATATGACCAGCACCTGTATGCTAGAATTTGAAAGATTCTATATTTCTGATATTTTTTTAATTTTACATCGTCTTCAAAATTATTCAGATACTATCGCTAAAATTCGATACATCGCCCAGCCCTAATACGCAGTAAATTTTGCTCATAAGAGTAATACATCATTCGTAACTAAAGAGTATTCTTTTATTTGTGTGCACTTACAATATCAACAAAATTTGAAATGGCTACTTAAGGAAATAAAACAAATCAAAAACAAAAACTCATTCATTTTATTCATAATCCGTAAAGATGAACTTCTCTCTAAAGGCTCATATAATGACGAATTGGCGAGTCAGGATCGGCAACATCATCCTTGTGACACCGACCCAGAAAACACTTTATTAGTAAATAATTCAAATATCTCCTTCCTTTTTCATCCTGACTCATTTATGGTAATTAATTTTTATGTCAAGCTTAAGCCTATTGCGTGCATTTGAAATCCGAACTCTGCGCTGCTGCTGCGGGACACTAAACACTGTCGAGCCGCTATTGACAGTCATGGTAGCACGTTCTCGTGTTGTTTCCTCCAGTGCAGCAATTTTTCCATTACTAATTGATGGATGTCTAAAATATAAAAATAAGGAGAAGCCTTAAACAGGCCCGAGGCCCAGCCTGCATTTGAACTATGATGTGAAAATTGGCCCGAAGCCCAGCCCGAGGGGCGTAAAAAACTCTGGGTGAAATGCAGGGCTCTAGACCAGCCTAAAAGTTATACTTTTAAAACTTTTTGTCGTCCTAACAACAAACAGCTTTACTCATTCTTATACACAGATTCTTACACTGTCTATCAGCTATGAATACCTTTTAAAGGACAAAATGGGTGGAAAAACAGTAATAAAAATAGATTTAAGAATAGATATAATAGATATAAATGACATAAAATGCAGGCCAGGAGCGAGGCCCTCTAGAGGCGCGAGGAACAGCCCTTGCAATTGTACTGTGCCCAAGACAGGATGGGTGGAGGTGGCAGGAAGAAAAGCTGTGAATAAAATCAATGTTAATGTTTTGAAAACTATTCAGTTCCAATAAGGTTGATGTTAAAATTTTATTATTTTGAAAATGTTCTGTTCCAACAATGTTAATAATAAAACAAATAAAATTAACCACAAAACATTTGTGGATTCCATTTTCAGATTAAGTTGAACTATTCTTTTTGCTAATGTCTTAAAATGTTGCTAATGTTGTTGTCTCCCATTGGATCTTGACCTCTCTCTGATCTTATGTTACACTTTCTCTGTTTGTTTTTATTTTTCTTCTCTCTCTCTCTGTATGTTGATTTTTATTTTGCAACAAAATTCCTGGCACTGTTAAAGGTTCGATGCCATGTCAACAAAATCCATACTAACCATATTTTTCTTTAAAAATTGAATTTGAGCTTGACAAAATTTGACAGTTGTTGGTTTTTGACATACTGATTTTGATTTAATTTTCCAACAAAATGCAATGTCTGTCAGATGAAGGAGATTGATGTTAGTCTGACGCTGGGTTCTAACATCAACAAGATTTTCATTTTCATCCAAAATGCAACATCTGACCAACATTGGAGATTGACGTCAGTCTGACATCAGGTTCTGTAATCATCAAAATTTTCATTTTCATCCAAAATGCAACGTCTGACCAACATAGCAGACTGACATTAGTCTGACATTGTGTTCTGACGTCAACAAGATTTTCATATCCACCAAAATGCAATGTCTGACCAACGTTGTAGACTGACGTCAATCTGACATTGGGTTCTGTTGTCAACCTGATTTTCATTTTCAACAAAATTACAATGTCTCTCCAATGTTGGGGTCCAACGTCAATCTGACGTTATATTGCCTGTTGGGAAGAGACAGTCTTATTGCTGTGTATACTTACACTTTATTTCTGCTTCTATCTTGGTTCCTGGTTAATCTTTTCACCCTCCTAGTACCACAGTAACACCCCAAATCAACCAGCAGACTGTACACACACACACACATGCTTGGGAGATGTGGTCCAGAGAGGGATGTAAAGGTTAAAGTGATGAAAGGTGATGAATGTGGCGGAGTTGGACAGGAACACAGCACAGCTCCAGGATTACGGAGCTCAGCTCCAAGGGGTAATGAGTGAAGGGGTGAAGACATGTTAAGAGGACTCTGGACACACTGTGAGTTAAGACTGATTTATAAAAGTCAGAGTCTCTGGATCTCAGCCTTCTTCTCAACCACCGTCTGCTATGAGCCATCAGTTTTTTTCAGATTTCATTATAATGCACTGCTGGTTGAAGCCAATATGTGACCCAAGGCTGAATCCCAGCACTCTCTAATAAAAGAAAAAAATAACGAATTAAATATAATAATAATAATCAAAAAGTTGTGCTGCTTCTAATTCAGTTGCATTTTCTTAATAGTGTAGCTGTATAGTAAGCATTTTTCCACAAGTGGCCTGATAAAACTATGCTCAGTTGCATGGTTTAGAATAAGATGTTCAGCTGAGCAAAATGATGCAATCAAGCCAAATGGAAAGTCCTCGATTTCATGTCATTTTAGTGGATCAGTTTGAGTGGACGGATTGCCTTGGATGTTAATTAATAAAGTTAAAGGAAACAAATCACTGGTTCATTTAAGGTATAACATTTTATGCCTCTTTTGTAGCCAAACATATTGCTAATTGATTTTTATACAACAATATGTATCATGTAAATTACATTAATTCCACTTAAAGGAGTTTAATTTTAAAGGAGTTTCAAGTTTTTTTTAATTGAATTTTGTGTAAATATATTTATTTTAATGCCGTCACCTTAATTGAGATCATTAAAAGGGGTCCCTTGCAGAAAAGTACTCAAAGACAAAATGTATTACTGAAATAATATACTTGTGCAAACAGAATATATATTTTTGAACAACAATGCTAAAATAAATTTTAATGCAATTTCTAGTGAAACTTGTATCATTTATTTGAATGTACAATTATACATTTGCAATTTGCAATTTAGTCATTTAAAAAAAAACTTTAGATATTGTCTAATAACACTAATGACACAAAATTATAATAAAGTGATTTTATGTTTGTCAACACATCAGTGCTTTAAAACATTACAAAATATTGTTGAAACAATGGTTTAAAATGTACATGAAAGTAAAACTTTTGATTTGACATTACAAATAACACTTTTTTTAAAGTGTAGTTAATGTAAGAAATATAAAGTGTATTTTAGATACACTTAAGTGGCCTTTCACTTTATTCGTGTTATATTATCTGCAAGTACAGTTAAAAAAAAAAAAAAAAAAACTTTTTGAAAACACTATAAGCAGACTAGTTTATCTAGTTTGTCTACCTGTTCAGTTAGCATTAGCAAGCTAGTTTGAAATAAGCTTCTCAAACACTGAGTCCTTATAAGGTATTGTGTTTAAACAGAGACAAATGGATATGGGGCTCATACACCCGGTGCAGTCCGCGGTGCAAGTGTTTTTGCTAGTTTTGGCCCAATGTAGTTCTCATTTTACCATCCTGCACAGCATTGTTTAAAAAGCAAATGCATTTGCACACATTTTTGTGTCCATGGGCGTGCTGGTATAAAAAAAAACAGTATTGTTCAGGAGCTTTGTTGGAGCTTTGCTATTTTGATGAACTGAGAGTGAGGAGTCACGTGCCGATTTGGGTTGATTTGGGCAGGGTCTGAGCCGGTCGGCCATGACGGTAGGAGATGCTATCAGTTGCCAGGGGCAAAGCCTTCAGAACTTCACAGAGGCGTGACTAAATATTCCAGAGCTCTTCAATTTGTGCATTTATTATTTCGGCGGGACAGAGACGGATCTATGAATACGAGACCGAAAAGGAAGAAAATAAAGCAATGCATAAAGATAATGCAAAAGAAAGGGGACCTTACAGGAACAAGCTCACACCCAGCGCAAAACAGCGGTATTTGGAAAAGCTCTAAGGGATCCAAAATATCGACCCATACCAGCTCCCTGCAACGGCACAGAGACCACCACCTGGAGGCTTGTAGATGGCCAAGTCCTGCATTCAGCCACAGCAGAAAGCCTCGTAACTTTCCAAAGACTTGTGGCTTTTAAAATCCTGCATTGTGTAGTAACGTACACCAAAAACAAGATAATTCAAGATGTCTATATATGTGCATGGAGGTATGGTCCAGGTCTCTGTGCCCTTCCGCTGCAGGGAGCTCGTATGGGTCGATATTTTGGATGCCTGAGAGCTTCTCCAAATACCGCTGTTTTGCACTTGGTGTAACCTGAAAAACTGTATTCCATTGTTCCTAGGTTTCCTCCTCTACTACGGAGTTAACTACACATGTAAACAATCATGTTTTGCCGCCCCAGGCACACTGACCGTTGGATTCTGACAGGCCTTGAGTGAACCTGCACCAGTGTCAACCGCACCTGATTCCCATCAAGCATGATCCCAATCACCAGTGTACTGATCACCTGCACCTGTACCCAGTAATCACTCATCAGACACCTCCAACTCAGTACACAGGTGAGCAGTCTACCGTTCACATCCGTGAACTGGTGCCCAACCTCTCTCTACAAACCTGTCTTTCTTATGTCCTCAGATATCCCCACAATGATCTCCTGTGACATACCTAAGCTGACTCTTCGTGTGTTTATCTCCAGAGCTCTGGAAGTTATCCTCTCAACAACACCCTGTCACATTAGCACTTGTAAATAAACTGTTCATTTGCACTAAACCTCCGTCTTCCTGCATGTACAAAATGTTTTTCTTTTGAACCTCGTGTCTGAAACTCAACTGTTCTTTATAAACTATTCAAATGTTGCCGTTTTTTTTAGCCACAACACCATTAAATTACTGAAAGGTTGAAGAATTAGATACATACACAAACATATGTACAACCGTTCCCAGTGGTTGTGGTGAATAAAATGGTGAAGGAGACCAAAAGAGAGCCAGATAAAGAGAGACAGGCATGTCCCCTGCTCTTAAATAATTGCGTTCATAATCTCTTTCAACTGGAACCAATCTGGCTAATAATCCTGTTAGAGGAGCAGGCAAACACACATATACACACTCACGCCTGGGACCTCAGTCCCCCCTTCAGTGGTGCATGGTGATATCTTCATATAAGGTCTTGATTAAGAAGACAGTGTATGAAAGCTCTACTGGGAATAATAAGTAAACAGGAAAGTGTCTGCTTCGAATAGCAAATGAGGTCAGAGACTGTTTGCCAATCAATTACAGGGGTTATTTTCCAGTCTTTTTCAAGAGTTGGACAATGACATGTGGGTGTCACAGTCAGTGCGTGAAGCTTCCTCGTGAGTTGGAATGAGGAATGGATGAGATTGGATTCATGGATCAATTATCTGCCCATATCTGTCTGATTTATAGAGGTTCCCTCCTACTCCCCTCCCATCATGAAGTGAATCATTTGGCCAGCAAACTCAAACCTCCTGGTGCAGGGTTTATTAAATTTATGCTGTTGATTTAAATAGGATGATTATAGATCCCGAAAAAAAATATACATATAAACAGAAATATTTAAGGAGTTTTTCTCATGATAAAACAAATCTCTTATAGTTGGATGTATGATGTTGTAATTCTGTGCCAATACACTCCTTTACGCTTTATAAAAGTTTTTTTCAAGTATGGTCCTGTATAAAGTGCACACACATCAACCAGAGCAAGAGCTGCCCATCAACGTGCTTCATTAAGGTTACAGAAGTCATTGGCAATTGGCATAAGTTAATAAAGTCAATGACGTTTTTCTTCCTGTTTTATTTATGTCAGTGTCACAGCTTGCAGATGATTGCTATTCAAAAGCTTAACTTGCTCGGGACTCTTCAGCTTCTCCCACAGCACGCCTCCAGGAGCTCGACTGTCTTTTATAAATCTGATAAAACTAAAAACTCTTCTGAGGTATGAAGGTATGAGTGACTGGGCATTTCTCACCCGAGAACAGTGAGAGGACACCGGGACACTGGTCCATATCCCCTGACCTCTGCGCTTAAGGTCAGCACAAGGACTCTAGAAGAGAATGCAGAATGATTTAGTGGCCCAGAACAGTGAAGTCTGGCAAATAAAGGTGCAAGTATCAACCTTTTTTTTTCTCCATGGTCACTTGCACAATGTTTTATATACTTCTAGCCTATATAGTTTGATATAATGTGGAAAACAGCAATATGAAAGTTTTTTGTTAGTATGAGTACAGTAAGATAGCTCTACTGGAAGCCACTTTGTGGTGTCTGTAGGTCACAGTTCCCCTGAGCAGCATTCCCTTGCACCAAAAATTATTTCTGTGATATAATATATTGATATAACGATTTCCCAGACAACAAACCAGACTCAGCTATTTGACCACCAGGCCACCCACACACTGGTCTAATGAAGAAGAATAGTCAGAAAGCTGGGAAACGCAGAACGGCCTGTAGTCATGGGTGGTAAATGAAGGCAGGTGGCGGATGTCGATTGGCAAGATCTTATCTATGCACAAAGCGCAAAGCACAATTTCACAAAAATGCCACATCTTTTGAAGTCATGGGACATCAACTACTGCATACAAACAAGTTAAAAATGCAGTAGAAAAACAGCAATTCATTGCACAGCGCTTATGTCACTGGGGATGGTGTTGCACTAATATATGAGGAATATATGAGAGGATATGTATATTTATCTGTCATTGCAGTCAAAATATAAAGAATGCAATGTAAGAATTTCAGCACAGCTCCTCGAATCAATGTTCAGAAGGTGAGATGTTTCCCTCAGATGCTGACTTTCATAGTCCTGTCTACAGTTTCCACAACAAAAGAAAATATTGCTTGCGGTTTTATCATAGCACTTCTCCCCCATGACACCCCTCTACTCAAACAAGTGGAGAGAGAGAGAGAATGTAAGAATTACAGAGTGATATAAACTGTTTCTGTGAAGTGCTGCCAAAATATCTTGATGTTGAGTAAACTCAAATTAATCTGAATGCATTTATGTTAATCAAAAAGTGAGACTTGAATGAGGATCAAACTAGTTTCAAGCTCCAATCTGACTGGCTGGCTTTACATAAATAATTGGTACTTATTAAAATAATCAGTGTTTATTATTTTAATACAAAAGGGAAAATCTGACTACAAAGCCAATACACATTTTCCAATAATTTCATTGGTATTAGGCTATTTGTACAACTGTTTGGCTGCTGTGCCATTATTTGAGCTACTAATTTGCTGCATCACAGTCTATTGTTGAGGTTTTACTGATTTCAAATTTGCCCTCACTTTAAATGTCACATTAGAAAAAGAAGCAAATAAATGATGGTCGGATCAGATTTTACACCAGACCTACTGTCATTCTATGCATTAGTGGACTCTTTCTGCAATATTGTGTCTAAAATGTTTTTTAATGTTTACTTATTGTTTAATGAACTGTTGTAAATGTATTCAACAGTAAAAAAAAAAAAAAAACATATCCCAGTACAATGTAATGCATTTGACTTGACCTTCCGTCCAAATGAACTAGAAGTAACGTCTGCCACAGTCCTTATATTTTGTTCTGAACTTAATCACTCTCTCTAAAATGTGCAAGGTAAACAAGACCTTGACCAAAACCAAATAGCATATTAATGTTTGAAATGTTTATCATTGCATAATCTGAATAGTTTCCACATGCTATTATACTGCACCTTAAATAGTTAACAGTACATTAGCATTCTGTTCTGAACACTTTTTACAGTGTGCTCTTGCTTTAAGTCGTATCTGCTTTGGTCTTTTTCTGTGATTCATCCACACATGTCCATGTGACACATGTCCACAAAGGCTCAGTTACTAAAGTCCAGGCTCAGGGAAAACATCAGTAACTATCACATGATAGTAAAAAAGCCAAACAAAATGAGCTCAAATAAAGGATTTACCGGTTATAATTCATGAGCCCCCGCCATGACCACCAAGGCCTTGCTCTTTTCTTCATTAGCCAATTGTTTCTGTCTGTTAGTGTCCTCCCTGAAAGCCATGTAAGCTGAAAAAAGGCATGGGATAGGGCTGGAAAAGCAGGCATGATAAAAAGCAGCAGGCTTGCTAATAGGCTAAAGTGGGAGCCCGTGCAGACAACTGGGGCGCGTGCAGGTTGGATGGTTACACATGTTTAGGTGGCTTTTTTCCAAAATGAGTCTTTGGGTCTGAATTTTAACACAAGCGTGACCCTCCTCCCCTCTTGAGCTTCAAGCATTTTAAGACGGTGAGGAGACCATGTACCCTCTGAGTCTCTCTGCCCCTGGATGTTCTCCAGAACTATACTGAGGTGATTATGAGCCGGATCTCCTCTTCCTCTCTCGTCCACAGAAGTGTTTTGGATCTCTGAACTGGATGTTACACAGATATAGCCACAGAAACACCTGGAAAATAGAAGCTATACTAGTCCAGTCCAACCCCCCTCATCCTAAACTGATATTTCTCTTTTAGCTGACCAGTATTTTCTCTGTGTGTGTATGTTTTCCTCTGAGGCCGTTCCCAGTTATGTTTCACAGTGTTTCATTTTTACTGAACAAAGGAACATGGGCTAAATTGCATCCCTCCTGTTCCCATGTTCTAATGAATGAAATGCTTGTCAAGAGGGAAAACATCCACCTCCACATCCTTCTCTTCTGTGCTGCAATCAGTTCTTTAATATATACAGTGAGACAACAGTCAAAATCTCATTTCAATCTGTGAATAAACAACATTTTAGGATTTTATAAAAAAACATTACCACAAAATACATAAAATGTTACAAATACTATGACATTCTGAAATTCATTTTAATTTTTCAATGTAATTTTTTCTGACATTTATGCTAATAATGAGTACACTGTAAAAAATAAAAAGTTGGGCCAACTTAAAATTTTAAGGCAACAAACTTCAGCAGATTTTTGAGTTTGCTCAACTTAAAGGTCAGTTAGTTGTACAAACTTTTGTGCATGTCCAATCAACATAAAATATTAAGTTAAGTGAACTTTTAGTTAAACTTTTAATTTTTTGTATTTATCTTCAGAACACAGTTTAAGATATTTTAGATTTAGATTCCATGTGACATCATAGGGTCAGTTATAATTTTTTAAAGCATCAAGAATACATTTTGGTCCAAAAATAGCAAAAACTACGACTGTATTCAGCATTGTCTTCTCTTCAGTGTCTGTTAGTTCAAAACAAAGCAGTTTGTGATATCCGGTACGCGACCAAATCATTCGATGTAACCGGATCTTTTTGAACCAGTTCACCAAATCGAACTGAATCGTTTTAAACGGTTCGCATCTCAAAAACGCATTAATCCACAAATGACTGTGGCTGACACTCCCTCTGAGTTCAAACAAACCAATAGCCCGGAGTAATTCATGTATTCAAACAGTACACTGACTGAACTGCTGTGAAGAGAGAACTGAAGATGAACACCGAGCCGAGCCAGATAACGAACAAAACATTGACTCGTTCACGAGTCAAGAACTATTTCTGTCAGACGTGTCCGATTCGAGAACCGAGGAGCTGATGATACTGCACATGTGTGATTCAGCGTGAAGCAGACCGACACACAGAGCGTCTGAACTGAACTGATTCTTTTGGTGATTGATTCTGAACTGATTCTGTGCTAGTGTTATGAGCACAGGTAAACCGAAGGCTTGCAATTATCACCAATGACGTCATTACATCGAGCGCAAAAGAACCGGTGAACTTTTTTCTTCAACCGGTTTATTGAATCGAACTGTCCGAAATAACTACTGGTGATCCGAAAGCCGACAAGTCAATGTTTTGTTCGTTATCTGGCTCGGCTCGGTGTTCATCTTCAGTTCTCTCTTCACAGCAGTTCAGTCAGTTTTCTGTTTGAATACAAGAATTACTCCGGGATATGGGTTTATTCTGGCTCGGAAGGAGTGTCAGTCACATTAAAAAAGTTATTGGAGACGTGAACCGTATTAAATTCAGTTCGATTTGGTGAAATGGTTCGAAAAGATCTTTCTCACAACAGACACGGAAGAGAAGACAATGCTGAATAAAGTCGTAGTTCTTTGCTATTTTTGGACCAAAATGTATTTTCGATGCTTCAGAAAATTCTAACTGACCCTCTGATGTCACATGGACTACTTTGAAGATGTTTTTCTTACCTTTCTGGACATGGAGAGTAGACCGTACACACAGCTTCAATGGAGAGACTGAGAGCTCTCGGACTAAATCTAAAATATCTTAAATGGAGGTCTCACGGGTTTTGAACAACATGAGAGTGAGTTATTAATTACATAATTATGATTTTTGGGTGAACTATCCCTTTAAAGTACTATCTAAAAGCAAGCAAGTTGGTTAAATGAATATAAAAAAATAAAAAAACTATGAATTTAAGCTTTAAAATAGCTCTTAAGTTATTTGCATTTTTAAAACATACAGATTTATAGCACGCCTAGCAAACATAAGCACATAAACTTAAAAGAAGTTAAAAGAAGAAAATACATCTTTGAGACGAAAACACACAAGCTTATCTTATACGGTTACATTTGTTTTAACTTTTTTTATTAATACACTTATAACTTAACCTTATTCAAAACTCAAAGGCACCCACACAACTGTACAAAATGAACATATTATAAACAAATAAAGAAAACTCTATATCCTTAACAATAATTAAATCCCTTTACTTAATATGATTTAAAACAGTACTAACCTAAGTCATGATACTGTCTGAAAAAAAAGCCACCGAATGACTTAAAGACTTCTTGAAGACGAAGCAGGAGAGGTTGAACTGACCAGTTTGGAGCCACCTAAGCAGCTGTACAGAAGCACATATTGTGAACAAATACCATTCAGACCTTTTTGTTAATTATTCTCATAGCCTGCATAGAACATTACCTGCCAGAGCGACTGCACTGTCGAGGAAAAAAAAACCTTGCGCTCGTCTGACACTTCTCAGGCAACTCGAAGACGAAGCAGGAAAACTGAAATGATTAACTTGCCGCCACCTACACCGTTGTAAAGATGTGCATATTGTGAACAAAGTTCATTTAAATCATGGCTTAAACTTATACACAAAGAATAAAGTTCTCTGTGTGTGTATGTAAGAAGTAAATATAATATAAAGAACAGCACCTACCGGAGAGATTAATTTACACTGTCAGGCAGAAAAAATAGGCGATGTCTGACCTGAGGCAACAATAAGACCAGGTGGGAAAATTTAACTGACTAACTTGCTGCCACCTATGTTGTACAAAAGCGCATATTGTGAATAAACTTCATTTAAATCATATCTTGAATTGATACACATAGAACTACACTTACCGGAGCGATCACAATGAGGGAATAAACAGATCACAATGAGGGAATAAAGAGAGGCCGCTTAAGGTGACTCGAAAATAAAACAGGAGAAAATAAAATGGCGCTGTTTATAAAAAAGCATTCGAACTGCGCATGCTCATCAGCCTTTGTTGGCAATACTAATAACCAACTTAAAGTTGTTAGTTGTTCTAACTTGAAATATTAATTTGGTGTAACAAAATTAAATTGTTGAATTAACTTTAAAAACTGAGTTTGCAATACAAAATGTAAGTTGGATTTTTTACAGTGTAGGAATAATATAGTATATGAGTTAAAGGGATAGCTCCTCCAAAAAGTTCCTCCTCAAGTTGGTAACCAAACAGTTGACAGTAGCCATTGTCTTAGTATGAAAAATAAAACTATGTCAATGAGTCGGTGGCTACTATCAGTTGTTTAGTTACCAACATTATTCAAAATATCTTCTTTTGTGTTCAGCAGAAGAAAGAAAGTCAGGTTTAAATGACACTTAGGCACGTAAATGATGACAGAATTTTCTTTCTTTTTTTTTTTTTTTTGGTGAACTATCCCTTTAAGCCTTCTAGAGAAAAGGATGGATAGAAAATAAAGATGAAGAAAATGACAAGATCTTAAATAGAGGCATGTGTCTGCTTTTGGATACACTGAAAAATAAAAAAAAACAGGTTCTGACATACAGACAAGGAGAGTGAGAGAGATTGGCTTGATGTCTCTGACTGTGATAATGAGCTGTCATTAATATCTACCTTCTCCCCGCTGTCCTCCTCTCATTATCATAATTATGCTTGTACTTATTTCTCCCGTCTACCAACATTCCAAGACCAGTGATTTTTTTTCTCTCTCTGTAATGATGGTTCATTTCCCTGGGAGTATATAGTGTCTGATGAGGCCCAGTGTATGAACCAAGCTGCTGTCATTCATTCACATCTTGTGTGTGTTTGTGTGTGACTGCATTTAGTAGACATGCACACAAACCACACACACTTGAGCATTTTGGGGCAACTGAAACCGCTGGGAGTGTTATCATGAGGATAGCACAACAACAAGGACACCAGCACACTGCTGAAAACACATGAGAACAGAGCAGATGACAGCAGTGCTGAAAGAGTTTTAAGTCCCAAATTCAGTAAAAATTCTGATTTTCTGTTCCATTTGAAAATGACAGTGAATTAAAGTAAAATTACTTGGAATTATAGATTAGTCAGACTATTAAAATGTTTGCCGACACTCAAATAACGAGTGATTTATATTTAAGAAAGACATCTAGCCCATCCAACCATTTCCCCATCAATATTATCCTTAGCTTTCATTTCAGTCATTCTCAGTCTGTGTTTGAACAGTGTGCTCGATGTTATTCAAATATACTATTTCTTACAGCGGAGTGCATGTGTTGGAACAGCCAATTATATACTTACTGATATATGCTATGTAATGTATTTGTAAATCAGTCACTGTGTTTTTGCAGAGAAAGGAGGTCCATGTGTTCAGAAAGCCTGAAAAATTGAAATATCCTCTCTGGATTCAGAATACAATCCGACTGCACTTCTTTAAAGGTCAGGAACGCCATTAAAGAAACAGTAACCACTCATGATGTTCCAAAACAAATTACTGTATGCTCTATGTCTGTAAAACATGCCTTTTCTGGATGATTTAAAAGCAGAAATGCGGGGGTGGGGTGGGGGTGGGTTGTTCTAGGTGTTTAAAATATGTAAACGTTGGGTCTTTTCTTTTCTTTTTTTTTTAGAAATTAGTACTTTTATTTCATAAATGCTGTTTTTCAAATTATATTTTCATCAAAGAATCCTTAAAATATGTATGAAGGTTATCATAAAATATGTTTTCAGCATTGATAATAAGAAATATTTCATTTCAAGAATCATGTGACAAGTCTGGAGTAATTGCTGCTGAAAATTTTTAACATTTTACTACACTTTTTTTTTTATCAACTAAATGCCGCCTTGTTGATCAAAAAAACTTCTTTCAAAAACATTTTAAAAAATCTCACTCACCCAAAATTGACCCAGTGTGTAATTTTGTCATTAAGTTACATTTATGGGATCAAACCATGGTCATAAACATGTATAAGGATTTTGCATACACAAAAATACACATGTCTCTGTCAGTTGTCGCTCAGGTTCTACGCGTTCTTTGCCTTTCTCTCTTTCCACAATGCTCTTTTGGGATTGACAGGGTGACTCATTGGAATATGTGTCTCTAGAGTGGCAAACTGCTCTTGCATTTATTTTTGGAGCACTGATGCAGAGGCCCTGAACATCAAAGCAGAGTAAGCGTGTATACCCAGCTGTAGCAAGTGTGTGAGTGAGAATGTGTGTCAAACAGATGCATTTTGCAGCAGGGTGCCAGATTTGCAGCAAGTTGCACTATCATCAATGGGTTAATGTTAACTTCATCAGCTGGGATATGGAAACCACCTGTCTCTGAATACCTGAGGTCTTTGTTGTCAGTGGTGCATGAGGACATAATCGTAACCCTCATAATGGAATTGAAAAAAATTATGACTGTTTTCAAACAGTTCTCCATTACTCCTTCTTCCATTCTGCTCTGTTCTCCCAAAGGAGCATGTGCTATGTATTTTCTCATCTAGTAAGAGCATGTCAAGTCAAATCACCTGTATTTATATAGTTTTTTATACAATACTGATTGTGTCAAAGCAGATTTACAATGTCAAACAGAAAAATAGTATGGAAATCTGGCAAGAGGACAATAACAAAGAGTCATTTGTCCAGCTAAAGTTATTTTATTGATGATTCATTGATGTCATCATTCAGTTCAGCTCTCTTCCAATAGTGTCTGTGCAATCAGTCAAGCGTCCCCAATTAACCCAGACAGCAAGCATGGATGTGAAATCCATGCGGGCCAAATGTGGGCCAGATATTGGCCGAAACTGCTTGCTGTTTGGGAAGCAAACCAAAGGCAACATTGGCAAGGAGTCAAAACTCCATCAGTTACAGAAATAAAGAATAAATAAACCAGCCTGCAGTCAGGGGGCCAGTTCTCTGGCCAGATGAAACCAGCAAGGTGTGGTTCAATTCCAGGATGAAACACTGGTAAGCAGGAGGAAGATAATAATAATGAACTTAATAGAAAAATAAGGCATTCAGGATAGAAACCCAGGAAGAAAGAGGACATTGCTGCATCAAAATGTGCATGAGGAGGGGTTGTACAGCAGTTTGGTATCAGAGAACTGTATAAGAGCTTCTGCTTTTAACATGGTCATCATAAGCCCAGATACTGATCCTTCTCCACAGCACAAAAGGTTTTGCGAATAATAAAGATAACCTGGTTTCCAGACCTCTATAAGTAATAAAACAGAGCAGTGCATAACTTTCTTGATCAGTTCACACATAATCATTTGAAAAAGTGAGGCTAGAAGCTAATTAGTGTTAGCATTGTGCAATTTCACATTTCATAACAGGCATTCTTAATGACTTTTTGCACAATTGCAGCTGTGACTTTATTTTTCACAATGTGACTGTGACTTTATTTCCTGTGATTGTGACTTGATGTCTCATAATGTGACTCTTTATTTTCAAATGTCTTTATTTTCCTCTAAGGTGGAAAGGTTTCTATATAAGATCTCTGGATTAACGAAATCTGAATCAGAATTTCCTTGTCTGCTTGTTTGTTCTTACAGTTTTGTGGTCCTGACCCTCAGCCAGACCACCAGTGATTAATGTTGTGGTCAGAAAGGGAAAGATCCTCTGAAACATGAATCGCTTATGATGGAATTTACATCTTTGCAATTTTTTGAAATATGGTTCAGATTCTTGAGAAATATTCTACAACGAGTAAAGGCATAAACAGTGTCCTAACCAAATAATCAGGCTTGCGAGATATGACTAATGTTTGAGCAGAGCAGCCTGTTCCTTGCTTTCTTACATCTCGTCTCCAGAATAAAAAATATGTTCACAGTTCACGGCTCCCATATTCACCTTAAATCAGAGCTTTCGCCTCTGCTGTTTTTATCTCATTTCACCTACGCTTATCCATCACTCCTTCTTCCATTCTGCTCTTTCTTTTCTGCTGTGCTCTCCCAAAGGAGCATGTACTAAGCAAGTATTTTCTCGTCTCGTTAGAGCAGGAGAAGGATAATAATAAGGTGCTAAATAGAAAAATAAGGCATCCAAGAAAACCAGGAAGAAAGAGGGCAAAGCTGCATCAAAATGTGCTTTAATTGGTGTGAGGAGGGGTTTTGCAGGTCTGTTCAAGCTGCTTCTGATGTTAACATGGTCACATGACCATAACTTCAGATCCTGATCCTTCCCCACAGCACTAATGGTCTTGCCAGTAATGTTATAACACAAAGAAGTTCATACCTGGTCACAAGTGTGAGGCAAGAAGTAAACTTTTGTTAGATGCTCTGTTTTTTTTTTTTTTTTTTTAATATACTGATCCTTATGTTTCCTAGTTGTTGTTCATAATCACTATTTACATCAAGCTACAGTCTTCGTCTGTCAGTCCAAGTATACATGTGACAAAGTAGTGTTGACTATTTGAAGGATTAAATACAATTGCTCATCACTACCAGAGCATGTGCACAACAAAGAGGACAGAAATACTTCCTAGATGAAACTGAACTATAATCACATTATTCAGAGCTGTTAATCCGGTTTTGTAAAACCTGGACTGAGTGTGTAATTTAAAGCATTGACATGACATTTAAAAAATATCAATCACCACACACCTCTTTTGATATAACTTCAGTATGTATATATACATATATATACACACACACACACACACACACACACACACACACACACACACACACACACACACACACTTACACACATACAGTGGTTTAGAAAATAATCACCCACTTTAAACCACATTTTGTTGCTTTGCAGCCTCGATCTTTTCTATACCCAATGTGTGCGTGTGTGTGTGTGTGTGTGTGTGTGTGTGTGTGTATGTATATATATATATATATATATATATATATATATATATATATATATATATATATATATATATATATATATTAACCTTTGTAGTTATGTTAGTTGCTGTTGTTGTTTACACAGGAGTGACCCAAGGATAGAGAAATGGAAACAAACAAAGAAGCTTGAAATCATAGTTAGTGCCCATTAATTGGCCAGCCTATGTGTATTTGCATACTGCTTTGTGAGCTCTGTTATATTTACATTTCTGTAACCATCTATCTTTCTTTCCTCAGCAGTCATATCTGTCGGGGTATGCAGTGTTCCCTCTCTGCAGGGGGTCCCTTTAATTAAAACTGTGGATACAAAAACAGGGAGAAAGCGTCCTATTAAGAAAACTCAAACAAAACACTCATTCTCCCTTCTCTCGCACTCCGTCCTATTTATTCCTTCATTTTCTTATTCTGTGTTTTTCTTTTTGCCCTCCATCTCTCGCTGACTCTGAGCAGTCAGAAGAGCTTTGAAGGCCACACATTTTATTGCACATATATACAAAAATGAACACACATTCATGTGCTATTAAACCCCATGCCATCTTGTTGTGTTGGGGCTTGACCTTGGGCTCCAGCTGCCACTGAAGAAACTAAAATGAAAGTGATTTGAATTTCTCTTTCTCAATGTTAACCCAGCATTTCAAACACCAGTGGCATGTTTGTGACTCTCTCTGCCCTCTGGACATTCAACTCCAGAAGGTGCACTATAGAGGTTTGCTGGTGTTGTTGTTGTTAAAAATTAACCCATTATTGACATTATTGATATTTTAGAAAATGTTTAAACTATTTTTATTCATACAGAACTTCACTGGGGTCCAAAACAACAACCCTCACTGAACAGAAAACACTGAGGTTTGAAATTACATGAGTGTGTAAATGATGACAGAATATTCATATACAAATAATAAATTTGGGGTGATCTGTTCCTTTAGGTCATTTTCATAGAAAGATGAGCTAGGGATAACAAGATTTGGTTCAGGTTAGGACACAGAGACCAACTTGATCAGCATGTAACTTCCACAATCTGGTTGTTGGGAAAAAGTTTGCCTAATGTTTCTTTATTTATTAGTCTTGGATCATTCAGTGGGTCATTCAGGGTTAAAATCAGACATTTCTTAAATCGCCATCTGCCAAAAAAAACATGCGGTAATTCAACATAGTTACAGGGGGGGTCAAGATGAATTAAATGGTCAGAAAATTTCTTGTCTTGAACTTTCTAATAAAGTTTCCATTACCACCATCTGAGATCTGGACGTGGGTTTACATCAGATGAGTTTATAGAGTCACAGGCCACTGCCTTTATTGGTATGTGAAAATAGAGGATTTAAGGTGAATTTGAGGGTGACGTTCGGGCCCAGGCCCAGGCTGTGCGGCTCCCTGCTGAGGCCATGACAGTGAATTTGATGTGGGATTGTAGAGTTGTACTAACTCATTTCCCCGCCATGTTCCCCAAGCTCCGCTCCTGGAGTCTTAAAAGAGCCCCATTGTGAGGGGTTGGATGTCACAGCACTCGGAGCACGGAAAGCCCGGGTGCTTTTACAAAGACGCTCCTATTCATTCCGACCCCCCTCTTTTCCTCTTTCCCACCTTCCCTCGCTCTCCCCTTCCTTGTCCATGTGCTCAGAGGCGAGGCCTGCTCAAATACAGGCTAAGTGATAGATGTGCTCTGTTACATGATCCACAGCACACTCCATCCCCTCTGATTCCAGCTGTACAGCACATTCCCAAAGACAAAGAGAACTTGGGAAAGAGGAAGTTCTTATACATCCACGCATACATTGAGACCATCTGCATGCCCAAAGGACATTTTTGTTCACTCAGATTTTGCTCTTTCATAACTTAGTGGAGACTTGAAGGGGTCATACGATGCTGTAAAAAAAAAAAAAAAAAAACCTTATTTGGTGTAATGAAATGTGTTTATGCCTTTTAAGGTTAAAAAAACACACAGTATTTTCCACATAATGTATATTATTGTTTCTCGTCTATGCCCCGCCTTTCTGAAACACATAGTTTTTTTTACCAAGCTCATAGTTCTGAAAAGCGAGGTGTGCTCTGATTTGCCAGCTATCCAGTGCATTGGGATTGTCTGAATGTTTCAAGTGTCTGAAGGAAATGTTACGCCTCTTAACTCTTATGGCATGTCCCATTCAGAACACCGTCACGACAGGAAAAAAACAGTAAAACCCATTACAAACGAGGCAGTTGTTGCATCCAGTGGGGACATAATTACTGATTATAATGACTTATATTGTATTTTTTACGTGTTTACATGTTGTTCCAAACCTGCATTACTTTCTTTGCTATGTGTAACATGAATGAAGTTATTTTGAGAAATATTTCAGTGTGTGTGTGTGTATGTGTGTGTGTGTTGTTTTTGTTTTTTCTCCATGCATTAATGGATATTAATGGGCAGCAAAACTGTTTAGTTACCAACACTTTTAAAGACTTGGAACAACATGGGTAAGTAAATGATGACAGAATTTTCATTTTGAGGTAAACTATGGCTTTAAAAAATTGACACAAATGATACTTATTGACATTCACTATGAATATTTGATATATAAAGTGAATTTTGGACAATTCAGATAATTTGGTTGTGGAAGAATTTCGACTTTTGAAGAAGAACCATGACAACCTCTGCTGAGAATATTTGTGCCGTTAATCAAGTAAATCCCACCAAACTGTTGTGAACCACTAGACACCAATCAAGAGAGAAAAAAACCCTCTGTTTGATGGTTAATGTTTTTGCTATGCTGCCCTATCAGTGAGACTGCGGGAGACGCAAGAGTTAGTTTTCTGTAATGTCTATGTGGTTATCCTCCATTTAAACTTCTATTCACTCACTCTAAAGCTGACTGTCTACCAAGTGCTCTGATATTTGTACACAGGCCAGTGTTGTTGACTCACTTATATACCACTATATAGACCAGAGAAGTGTTCACACAGTCCTTCTATTTCTGTGAGTCAAGACATGAAACCACTGTTCGACACAGAGGAGGAACTTGTGTATCATTCATGGTTGAACTTGAGTCATGGAATGTATTTCAACGTGACCTGGGAAAAATTGTAGGATAGGACTAATTTTTACCATCAGGACTGGTTTGCTTTATTAAAACTACATACCAGAATGATTTGGGCATGACCCTATGCATCGATTGTGTCCTATGAGTAGTATTTTTTTCTGTACATTTCCCACCATTTCAAAAACCCCAAAATTCTCTTATTAATATTCACAGACTAGTTCACACATTCTGTCCAGCCACACTCACAAACGCACGCATCTAAATACTTAAACAGTTTTTTTTTATTTACACAGTCACTTAGTGTGTCTACTTGTCCACCGAATGGCCAGCCGGTCTTATTTGATGAAAGGTAGTCAGTCTGAACTTCATTTAAATCATGTGGGCAGATGGAGTGAGTGATATGTGCAGAGACCGCCAGTGAAAGACATAAAAGACAGTGAGGAAAAAAGGGGCTCAAGTCTAACCCTTGAAAAGTATCAGATCAGTCTTCACTTGCACTTTCTTGGATGATATCCTGCGCCCTCTGTTTGTTTGTCTGAGAGTGTTAGTGTAGAGAGCTGGTTTGTTTGTGTGTGTCAGAGAGATGTAAAGTTTTCTCCACCCTCTGCTCAGCTGGACAGGAACTCTGAGGCGTCTACAGCAGGACTCCAGCTGTTTGGCCCAGACGCCCTCGCATCAAACACACACACTCCATTTCATCACTGCAAAACCTGTTTTAGAATATATACAGGGTCCTGAATCTTTATTGAAGCAGAATCAATCATTTGAAGTTGATGTCAAATGTATTATGCCTAGGTGTGTAACGTATTACCGGGAACGCTTTACAATACAGTTCCATTTGTTAACATTAGTTAAGTGCATTAGTCAACATAAACTAACAACGAAAAACAAATCTAAAGCATTTATTAATCAGGAAATGTTACTTTCCACTTATATATCATTAAAATCAAAAGTTGTGTTTGTTATTATTTAATAGATCTGACCAAACAACAAAAACCAACGTTAACTAATATGACTTTTTGTACATTACAATATGTGTTTGTACATTGTATGTTGGTTCCCATTTATTTCTGTACAGCATGCAATGTATATTTTCTTCCTGCCATCTCACGCTCTTTACATTTCCAGGACCAGCTGTGAGTAAAACCACATACTGTGTTGAGTGCTGAGCAGTTCCTGTCTTCTTTTGCTCCGACATCTCTGTGACCTGCTGTATGATTACAGACAAACTCCCTCAAACACAAATGCTGTTAGTTTGTGTTTCAGAAACCTTTAGAGAAAGTCAAAACTCTTTAGTGAGCGTCTGCACGGATGAGAGGAGCATTGTGCTCCACTATTCGTTCACTCGTACCTGAGCTATAAAAATAGACTCCTCTGATATCTTCTCCCTAAAGACCCTCTGATATCTTCTCCCTAAAGACTGAAGAGATTCTTGAGGGAATGAAGATTTGATATCTAACTAAATAGAGCAGCTAGCTATATACAGTAGTTTGTGGCCACATCTGCATGACTAAATGAAAGTGTAGTGTTTTTCTTTCCTAAGCTTCTGTATTTTCAATCAGTTTTAATTTCAGTCCTCCAATTTCCAGTGACGAACTTTGAACTGTTCAATGTTAGGTTTGTTTTTGAAGGAGTGTAATTACCATTTGATGGATTTCATTTCAACAGGATATCATTATATGTCAAACCCAGTTGTTCTTCATTCACCTCTCCTCCCCAAACATCATCTGCTCATTTGTCAATTGTGATGTCATGGCGAATAAAATGGAAAGCATGTGTGGCCCAGATCAAACCTACAGTAAGTGAGACAACGCAGGGGCGTGTGTGTGTGTGTGTGTGTGTGTGCTCTGTGTCAGAGCATTGCATGCCAAGTGAACGCTCCATGTTTTGTGGTATGCAGAGTCCATATGTATTTTTACAGGGCAAGCAGTTTGAAATGGCGGATGTGTGAACTGGCATGCAATGAGAACGGAACGCCTGTATAAAATTACACACAAGCTTGTGGCCATGCCAAGCTCCTCTGCAACCCTGCTAGGCGCCCTGAAAGAGAGGGGGCACAGAGAGGCTAGTGTATATGTGTGTGTGTGTGTGTGTGTGTGTGAGGACCAAATGTTTTCACATGTACCGTAAAAGCTGAAATCACCTACACTGTGCACACTTTTAAATGAAAATGCTAATGCATGATATAATGATGATTGACCATAAGATTATGGTGTAAGTGTCTTTGAGATCCATCCAGGATTAAATGGAAGAATGCTTTTAGATATAGATATTGTGTAATATTATATCTTAATTTTAACTGTGTGTTTATTGAACAGTTATATAGAAACAGAATGACCCTTGTATCCATGCTGTTTGTCTGAACTGGACAAATGGATCACGTCTGTCCCATCTCCTGCAAAGACACACTTGCAGTCTACTTACTTACAAAAAAAGAGTGCACATTCATAAAACATATGCTTGTTTTCATCATTTCCATGGTGTATATTTTGAACGATGCAAGATCTGTGTCATATTCATGACTTAACATTTGATTCTTGTCATCAATTATTGAGAAAGCTGGGTTTTCTCTCAGTGCTCTGACAGTGTTTTTTTCTTTTTGTTCTTCTGTAGGTGTTTCATTATATATGATGTACAGTCACCTTACACCAATCCACTGTGGTTGCAGCAAACAGCAGAACAGGTGATGGAGATCTGGTGAGGGAATAATACAGTGAAATCCATCTTTGTTTTTCCTCTACTATTAAGAAAAACAAAGTACACAGTAAAAATGGTAAAAGGCATAAGACAGAAACATCCTCCTTTAAGCTGTCTCTGTATTGTTGGGGTTTCTCCTTGTCATCACCTGGAATTATAAACAGCAGAAGTGCATACTGTATGATTTATGTGTTGTGCTCACACACAACAATGTAAATGACAGATTCTCAGTTAGAGGGAGGAAGAATAACAGAAAGGCACAGAGAAAGAGTGAAAAAACTAACACAAGTTCTCTGAACTTGAAACCATAAAGAAAACAATGGTTAAATTGACATTTGTATTAGCATACTGAACTGACTGCTGAGTTTGATTTGAACTGTAATGTAATCTCACTTTGGTTTTGCACGTCGTGCAAAAAAAAAAAAAAAAACTGGCCATTGAATGACTAAGAATCCAGGCACATGTAAGTAAATGCACTTGGCTGTGGTTCTGGTGTTAACAGTGTCTGAGGGCATGATCACAGCAAAATAACTGCAGGACTGGAGAGAGCATAGGGATGTGTATGTATTCTGTCATCATGGAAATACAGCTGCTCATGCTGATGCTAAGTGCTCATTAATTAAAAAACATCAGAAGCATCACCTTCAGAAGCAGCTGGACCACAATGTTGAATTGTCTGTTACATTACACTTTATCTGGTGCATTGAAGGCTCTGTTTCCACCAGTGCACAGCAGGGGGCTCAATCACAGCTCCCTCCTGAAACAGACATCTTCAGCTGCTCATTCAACCAGGAACGTGCTCTCTGCCCTCTGCTGTTCAACTGCTCAATTACACATGCTGTGTCACAATTCAAAGCTTTCTTATAGAGTGCAAAGTGGCAGATTTTATAATGAAATATAGACAGTATTCCCTTCAAATTATTCCGTTTTGTTAGCAGTTTGCAGTTTGTGTTAAAGGGGTATTTCTATGCTGACAAGATGGACCTTAAATAAAGTTGGATTGCAGTAGAAAAGTGATTTATTTCTTTATATAGATAGATATTCTCATAATGCACTGGGCTTGATCTGACTGTCTGTGGGCTGGATACTAAAAACCTGGAAGTATGATCTGCAGTTTGAATTGTATGGTTGCACAGGAAACATAATTTCCCATCTTTAACCCTCATAATGCTTTGGAAAATGCAATTTGAATATATTCATTGTATATATATATATATATATATATATATATATATATATATATATATATATATATATATATATATATATACATTCACGTATCATTGTATTAAATTTATAAGAACATATTATCTGAGAATTACCAGTATTAACCTCATTAAAATGAAAGGAATTTAAGTCACGTGTTTGCATTTAGAACAATTTCAAGCAGCATAGACTGTGAATTATGTTCTTAAATTCTACTGTAATCTGCACAGTACTACAGTTTTTAGTGGTAGCCTGTACAATTCATGGATTTATGCTAAATGTGAACATACTTAATATTTGTCAAACCTTCAAATGTTTGAAATGCACATTTCACTCACTTCCTTTGTAATTCGTTATCTGTCCTTTTGTGTTAGAGTGTTAGAGGATGCTCAACTGATGTTGTATTACCTTATGCTGGCAATTAGTAAGCCTTCTGAACAACTGTATTCTCCCACATGTGCTGTTGAGAACAATGACACTGTTAGAATGTAATAGAAATAAATATAAAATCTTTCAAGAATTTGGGCATTAATGCAAAACTGCTAAATTTATCCCATGAACTAATGTCACCAACATAAAGCAGCTCTAGGCCATTTTTAAAAATGTATTTATTCAGACATTAATTCTGTCTTCTTTGTTTGTAAATTAATTCATTTCTATTAGTCTCTTTTTGTTTCTCTTTTACGGTAATTTGTCCTTTTCTACTTTTATCGGTTCCTCCTCTGATCTGCATCAGTTTAGTCGCAAACAGCTGCTACTCGAGTTAAGTTTCATAACATGTTGTTGTATGTTATTTTTCAAGGACTCTGTATTACAATATTTGGGAAAGAAAAGATCACAAGTCCCGGGATGAACCAGAACCTGGTTTTCAAGATTACTAGAAAGCTACAGACAGGTGAGTTTGTTCGGATCAGAGCTAAACTCTGCAGAAAAAGTGACTCTCAAATTCAATTCAATTCAAGGTTACTTTTATAGTGCTTTTTATGATACAAATCATTGCAAAGCAACTTTACATAAAATGAAGTTTCTACAATATTTATTAGTAGCTTATCAGTGGTGACAGTAAGTTTATTTGCACATGGCAGAAATTGTAGGAAAAATGAATACAAGATGTAGTCAACCAGATGATGAACACTATTAACAGCAATTATTATATGATGCAATCACAATATTTTTTAGTTCTGTTGTTTCAGGGTAAGCATCATCTGGGTTAGCGTAGCTGCTGTTCCAATCAAGTAAAATTAATTAGTTTAACCCAAGCTAAAGAATAATAATGCGCATTTGATAAGATATAGGTGCTGGTCATATAATTAGAATATCATCAAAAAGTTGATTTATTTCACTAATTCCATTCAAAAAGTGAAACTTGTATATTATATTCATTCATTACAAACAGACTGATATATTTCATATGTTTATATTGATGATTATAACTGACAACTAAGGAAAATCCCAAATTTCAGTATCTCAGAAAATTAGAATATTGTGAAAAGGTTCAATATTGAAGACACCTGGTGCCACACTCTAATCAGCTAATTCACTCAAAACACCTGCAAAGGCCTTTAAATGGTCTCTCAGTCTGGTTCTGTAGGCTATACAATCATGGGGAAAACTGCTGACTTGACAGTTGTCCAAAAATTGGGGTAATAGACCAGCATTGCCCAGCCATGGACTAGAATAACTAGACTAGCACCTATTGCAAGTTGTTTGCATAGGAGATATGAGGTAGGTAATCTTATATTACCTAAGCATCTGGAACCTTTCAGAATCTTCCACTTCAAATTGCCATGAGAAGTTTAACTTCACTTAACATTTTCTTCTACTAAAATGCTAAATTCCTAGACTCTTAATGATTTACAGAATCTCTTGGAATATCCGGAGGCCAGGTTTTTACTAATATTAATCATCATTAGAAGAGAATACATTTTACGCATGGGGAAAATGGATAGCTTGGTCAATAATTTCTGAAAATCCAGATTTTAAAGATCTACTTTATACTACTTTCCACATGCCCAGATGAAAGCGTACTATTTAACTGTGATATTTGTTACAATCAGGCTGTACATGCTTTATTAATAGTTAATTTAATATGAATTAGTAATTAAATTAGTATGCAGCCTAGACATTATTACATGCCACAAATCTAATAGTGAAAATTAAATTTCTTATTTCTATTTTGTTTATTATAATTGTATTAGTAGATTAAAAAGCTGCCTAATTTATGTCATAAACCAACCTTCAGTTGTACTGCAGAAAAAGTTGCATGTTTTGGATGAGTACCATATAATAAAAGCTCTGAACGGATAATATGTGTCTGGTTTGGACATGGCATAAATGCATTTATGCTGTCTCTCTGCAGTATTAAACAGTCTGTATTGCACGTTTTCACACTGGAGTTACTGGAATTGCCAAACCTTTTAATCAGAAAGGTCCACATTTTTGATACGTAGTATATATACTGCTTTAGTTGCAACTTCTGTGCTGCATTTGCAGTGTTGCCATTTAAGGCACTATACCCAACAAAAAAACTGATATAAAGATACTGCTTTTATATACTGGAGTTGTTGGACTAATATGGAAATGAATGATAGGAACATAATTCAACTCTGCTCTGAATCCAACAGTTTAAGTATACAGTCCTTAATGTAGGTTATGAAAGCAATATACTTTCCTATTTGGAATATGACTGTAGGCATTTTTCCTGAGTACCAAAAATCTTGATGATTTATGGTGTGTACTGTAGCTGAGATACACTTGGTTAACAGTGTGGCTGTCATTAGGCTGGACACTCGTAAACACAGGAGCGCCGGAGGAATGAATTGAACACAGGCCATGCATTGCTTATCTTCATCATTTGTTCTTGCAACAGCCAGGGCTCATAAATACACAGTTCCTAGAGAGGTCACGATACAGCTATCCAAATAAGAGTAATGTGCTTGATGACAATACTGCAATGCTTAGTCCATTCATTTCTAGATGTGTGTGAATGTACAGGAATGTAAAGGAAAAGTGAGCCTTTTATCAGCTTCCAGACATGTGTTTTCAATGTACTTGAAAGCAGAGAGTACAAGTGTACTCTTGCCAAAAGCCGCCTTTTTATTTGAGCAGCAAGACTCTCTGTCACAAAAGAGCTACTTTTACCTTTAGTTCATCTATCCTTAGAAATGGAAAAGCCTTTGTTAAACTGATAAACTGATTGATTTGGTTTCTGCTCCTGTGGACGGTATTCTTTGAATCATTGTGTTTGAGTAACTAATGGTTTGGAAATAAGATACACGTGTCATGGTTTTTAGTTCTCCGAAATTATTATAATTTGTATTTTGCTGTGAAAGATCAATATTCTACGATATTTTTTTACAATAACACAAAATAGAACAAATACAAAAATGGCTCCATTTACTGAATGCTTGACATTTAAGGATCTGTGATAGGAATTGAGATATTCATTTCTCTAATGGGCCAAAATTTCTTCATTCACAAGACATTGTCAGCCTTGCTGAGTTTGGTTCCTTCTGCATGACTCAGCGCTCCTGCCATGTGCCCGGCCTCAGGAAGACTGTTCCTCGCTGGGCTGGGTTCAATCCCTGCTGGCACATTACTGCTCTCACACCACCTGACAACCTCGTAAAGCCCCAGCACTCAGGAAAAATAGGGTTTGGACTGGAGGATTATAAGTTTGGATGGAATTCTCAAGCATTGCGGGTCACTGGAGCATGAGGGAAGTACTGCTCATACCACCTCAGCTTTAATCAGGTCTAAATGTCACATCAACCACAGATGTGCATTCCAAATGTGAAAATAATGAGGTGGACAGTACAGAAAAACTTTTTTTAACCTCTCTGATGGAACATTGGGATGGTTTGCAATTATACCATGCCGACCTTGCATTGCTCGAAATCCTGTAAAATCCTTTACATCTTTTTGACAAATTTGTTTTACAGCACATTCAGAAGAACTGACTTCACTTTTCAGGGCCCCTCTCTAGATTCTCTTCTTTCATCTGTGCACCTGTTTCTCATTTCCTGGTCAGGCATGTGAGACTCGTCCAGCACGTCTGATGATTCCTTTACCTTCCTCCAAGAGCGTGCCTCTTAAAGGTAGCGTTAGGAATTTCCACGCTGTTAACAAAACCAAACAGTACAGCAACAATTAATGTTCTCAATTTATCGACACATTTCAGAAACAATCAGTCTTCCATTATGTGGACACACACACCCCATTAGTTGAGTCAATGTTACTTTGGTTGCTCAAACAAACAGAGGTAATTATATTCACTTCCAGTAGTTGCGGAAAGGTGAAATGTGTATGAAATGCTTAATTTTGGAAATATTTGATCCTATCCCAGTTCAATGTGCAGAGACAACTACTGCCTACCGTTAGTAACCCCAAAATATGTTAGCACTGTAAAATGCATATGATATAATGATATGATACACATGCATATTTTTTGTTCAGTGTCAGAGTAAGTATCGGAGTACTTGTCCAGAGTAGCATTTCATGAAGAACTTACTTCTTGACCGTTAATAAAGTACATTCCAGTACTCATGTATTACAAATACAATCCAGACATGCTCCATCTGTCATGTTATCATACTGTATATGCATATTCTGGTACTTTACAATAACAGTTTTTTTTACATTAGTTTATGCTTTTATTAATGAACAACAATGATACTAATAATAATAATTCAAAAATGAATAATTAATAATAAACTAAACTTTTAGAGCATTTACTGTAAATACCTTAGTCAATGTTTTTAAATGTAAAGTTTTAACAGTAGCACTTATAAAATAGTGCTAGTTAAAATCACAATAGTTAACGTTTAAATTAAATGCATTAACTAATAATTAGCAATACATTTAGTACAGTAATTTTTATTCATCTTTGATAAGGGTTCATTGATAGTTATTATATCTCAGGCCCATTAATAATAAATACATTAATAATACATTAAGTTAGTTAAGATTGAAATTAACGTTAATATTAATTAATGCTTTAGAAATGTTTTTCATTGTTAGTGTTTGTTAATGTTAAGCTGAACCTCACTGTAATCAGTTACTATTTTACCAATGTAATAATTTTACATAAATCAATGTATTATGAATGAACATGAACATGAACAATAAGAGAAAGTATATTTATACATATATTTAACAGTAATTCAGAAAGAGTTTTTTTAGGTCTTGAAACCTAATGTTAACAAAATTGAACATTGCTGTTAAGTGTTACCAGTATTTATTCTTAACAGTATTTCTTTTAAGATGAAAAAGTGTCCCAACTGAAGCTCAACACATTAATAATCTTAACCTCAGTTACTTATATGTCTCTCCCATACACACACACACACACACACACACCTACACACACACCTCTGCTCTTTGTCTAACACACATTAAAGCAATTAATTCTACAGCCGTCTCCTCACATTTGTTCCCTCAATGTTGCACTGAGGCCTCTGTTTCACCCTCCACCTCTATGCGCTCATTCCTCAATCGGTTGTCCTACACCTCTCCATCCAGGGCTTGATGCGTTACATCATCCACCCCCATCCGTACCGCACATCCACCTCATTTCCCTCTGCCCATTACACCCGCTCCACATGGATCTGGCTTAGATCACTGATCTGCCGCTGTGGGACTGTGATGGGTGTAGAGGCCTAGACTCTCTCTCCCTGGTTCCCCAAAGAGACCTCAGCGCTCTTCTGAGCCCAGCTGCTTCCTCTGCCTGCAGAATGATGGAAACGAGCAGGATCAGAGCGTTCAGCGCATCACTCACCGATTTGCTTAGAGCAGCGTTTGTTAAAATGATGCCTCCCGTGGCTATTGCATCATGCAGCCGCTAAATGCTCTGCACACCAGAGAATGTGTACTGGAATCAAGCGAAGTGATAAATATGCTTTGATTGTTGTGAATAAGCTGTTTTAGTCATTTGTCAAATGATTTTGGTCCATTGTGTAATGTGACATTGTTTCACTGGGGGCTAGTCATCTAAAGGATAAATGCATTGGGATAGTCTGTGTAATTTATGAGACTATTGTCTTTTGTCCTGGTCCCTTTTGGTTGTTTTTATAGGAGAGACAAGGGATGTTTTTTTCTTCTTTTTTTTTTGTGATATTTATTTCCCAGTTGTATTAAAAAAATACATTTCCCCACAGTTATCCGCTACATATCAAAGTTGTTTTCAAATCTACTCCTTATAACTTAACTGGGTAAATCATTATAGGGTGCTGTTGTTACAAACTACCACGTTAGGTTTTACACATTAAAAAAAAAAAACATTAACACCAAACAAGTTGGAGAAATTACTGAACATAGGTAAATAATTTAAATAAAACACTGTGTGAGTGTATACACTGAAGAAAAAATGGTTACCAAACATTGTAAACATTTATTCAAGTCAAAATGTCGCTGAGAAATCCTAAATACATTAAATTATGCAACCAAAACTACTTTATATGGGTTAAATCGGACAGTACTAATTTTGCAGACACTGATTTTACAGTGTGTATTTAAGCATTGTCCCATTTTGTGCCATTTTTTAATAAATGAAGAAAATGGGGAAAATATTATTGCAACTCCTCATATGTTCAAAATGTTTCAGATAAGTGTTAAAGATCAAATTAAACAAGAAAATTAGCAGTTTTGGATGATAGCAGTTCTGTTAATCATTTTATTTACCATGCATTCTAAAAAATGCAGGGTTGGTTCAACCCAAATTTGGATAAAAATTTTATGCAAAAAATTGAACCAGCGGTTAGTGTTTTTTTTTTTTTTTTTTTCTTTTTTTTTTTTTTTTTGGCTGGTGAACAACATGGTTTTTCAGGTTTACCACAAGCAACAGCCATTATGGAGAATCATGCTTTGAGACTTTTTCAGCAGGACAGGTTAAAGACCAATTTTCGATAAACCACAGCTGCTTCCTCTTAGAGACAATGTGAAGTTTCTCCAGTGTTGCTCTCACTCTACTCCTCAGTGGACCATTTCATCTATTTGTCTGAAACTGGGAATGCAGCTAAACTGAAGTCTAATTTTCGATAGTTCAGAAGAGTCCTAGTAAACAGTCCAGGTGGGCTGCAGTGCTGGTTAAGTGCTTTAATTTCGCTCATACGAGATCTTTGGCCCAGGTATTTTTAGGCTGGACCACAGTCAGTGCATGATTTTGTGGTTCACACTCAGTCATTAATGCTGAAACATATTGAACACAAATTCTGTTCCCACACAGATGAGCACAGGAGACCAGCTGCAGATAAGCCCTGATACAGGGGCTGTATTAGAAGCACATGCTGATGGAATAAAGAACAGCAAAGAGATGTGGGAGAGCATGACGACAGACACTAAGTGACATGACTGATGAATGGTGCATAGCAGAAGATGTTTGAAATCACAAGAGGATCTACTATCCTACAATTTGTAAGACAAAGCAAGTCACTTTTAAATGAGAAATTTATTTTCGTAATCAGCATTTTTCTTTTTTTTTTCTAGATTTCCCTTTTTTTCTAGCAAATGTCTAAATAATTTCAATATTTTTTTATGATTTTTTTATGATTATTTATTTTAGGTTTATTCAAGAGTACCTATGAAAAGTATTTTATTTAAATGTTTGTATGGTCTCAGTAAACACTTTAGGAAGTCATATGCTTTGTAAGATATCATTTATAAAACAGTGATATTGTAGAATATCATTACACCTTAAAATATATATATATTTTTTAAAAAAAACAATTTAAATATATTTTTAGAATATAATTATGATAGTCTTCAGTGTTACATAATCGTTTAGAAATCATTGTAATATCATCTAACAGTAACAGTTCTTTTAAAATGTTATAATATTTCATAATATTGTTTTTGAACCAAATTTTGATAAATAAAAAAATGAATGCAGCCTTGCATTTCTCAGAATGTTTGTTAATTTAATTATTTTCTTTCTTTTTACTGGAAAACATACAAATACTAACTGAAATTAAATATAAAGCAGTGAACTTACTTGGGAAGGTTCTAATTATATGTAAAGGAGTTTATAAAATGCTTCTATAGTATAACGCTCTGCACTGGGTGTGAAAGATTCCTAAAATTCCCATGCGCTTGTCAAGTTAAATCAATTCTGAGTTAACTAATTCCCCCATTATCTCCTCAGCCTGAAATAGAACAGATGCAGAGGTCAAACAGGCCTGACACGTGCTGAGAGTGACAGACATTGGTTCAGATAGACAAGGTGACCATTACACATGCTTTAGTCTGCACAGCCTGATGGGTCCACTTACAAAACCAGAACAGATGTGTTGAGAAGTACAACATCATGTGCTCTCTCTCTCTCTCTATCTCTCTCTGTCTATAGTGCAGACACCCCTTTCTTCTCCCACTATTTAGTGTTAGTGTTTAATGACCACACATACTAAAATGCAGGGCCAAGTTCCACAGGGCAAAGTTGTGTGCTTTATATAGAAAACACTAAAAGTGAAAACAAGCTGAGATCACGAACGAGAGCTTCAGGGAGGAGATGTGAATGTTGTGCATGTGAGAGTCCGGACTCCTGTGGGTGTCCTGCAGAGATATCTTATACCTGCCAATCCTTCGCTGGCTTTTTTACTGCTCCTGGGTTCTCCTCCCCAAAGCCAAGTTGTTTTACTGTTTTCTATTTTATGTTACTTGCTGTTGACCTTTTTTTCCTCCTGCAAGCCAACTTTTATCTGACATTATGGTTTTTTAGAGTGTGGTTTTCTTGTTTTGTGAGACAGATCGTTGTTATTTTGGTTTGTTGAACAAAAACTGAGGTCATTTGGCAGTTATGACATAGGGTAGGTTTTAGCATTATGTGAGGAGCTTCATCTCACCATTTCAGTTGTGGCTCTACACCTTGAAAAATATGGAAGCATATGGGTAGCATTATTCAATTTGGGATGTAATATGCAAAATGACAATGCAATATGTAAAATGGCAATGCATTTCTGTATTTACATTTACATTTTCCAATACATTTGTGCAACGTTTGGTGCAAAATGAAAATGAAAATGAAATTACATAATTTTCATTTGCCATTTACTACACCAGTTTTAATATGTAAAATGAATATTAATTTTAACGCTTTATAAGTTGCGAAATTAAAATGAAAATGTATTACAGAAATGATTAGATATGTCTAACATGTTAAAGCAAAAACTGTGGCAAAATGATCATTTAAATGCTATTTTTCTTAATTGCATTAACACTCACAGTCAAGACACTTACGATTGCATTTTCATTCGGTGTCCCGCAATGAATGTAGCAAAACTCAATGTGCACATTGAAAATGCATTCCGAGCCGATCGCGTGTCCCCGCCCTCGCGCCACGTCAATCATTGTGTGAACAAGGCGGGGCTTACAGAAGGTCAGAGACTCAAATCTCAAGAAGAGGATTCAATCAAGTGAGACAACATGGACAAGACAGTTGGTCCGTGTATGTTTTGATCATTTCGGTTTATGGCTTCAATATTTCATTCGCACTTGTGGGCGGAGCTGAAACGCTGCTTTCATCTGATTGGTCGAATAGGATCGGTTTTCATCTGACAGCCTTCAGCTCGGTCTTGTCATTCTTTCAGGCAAAATAAGAGTCAGTGCGAGTGAAGCACTGAAATGTCTGAAACTACGCTCACTGTTAATTAGCATAATATTTGAATCAGATGTAGCTGGGCACATAATTCGTGCTGCTGAGACCTGCAAATTATTTCTAGGTTGTAGTATTGTATGAATATTGTCCCACTGATAAATACAGTGCAAATAGTTCTGTCCCTTTGGATAACAGTGAAGTGGAAATAAATATAGTTAAATTTATGAAATAAAATTAAATAGGATTTTTTGGGAAGGTAAGTCTGGCCAGTTATACAAGCAACACGGGTCGGACAAGTCTGAAGATCTGAGCTGAATTGGGTGAAACATTTAAGTTCTAGCCTGTATCAATTACTCTCATAATAAATAATAATAATAATGTTAACTGTATTTTTCGGTATAAGTTGCATCAGTCCAAAAATACGTCATGACGAGGAAAAAAACATATATAAGTCGCACTGGACTATAAGTCACATTTATTCAAGACCAAGAGAAAACATTACCGTCTACAGCCGCGAGAGGGCGCTCTGGGGTAGGCTACAGGAGCACTGGGCAGCATAGAGCTAATTTTACTATTTTTATTTAGAAATGTAACTATATTCATTTTTACAATTATTTATTAATGTCACACACACACACACACACATACCTAGTGCCTTATGACTTAAAAGATGAGAGTGGTAAATGTTACAGACATGGAACTGTTCAGTCTATTATTGATTTTAATTTCCACTTCACTGTTATCCAAAGGGACAGAACTATTTGCACTGTATTTATCAGTGGGACAATATTCATACAATACTACAACCTAGAAATAATTTGCAGGTCTCAGCAGCACGAATTATGTGCCCAGCTACATCTGATTCAAATATTATGCTAATTAACAGTGAGCGTAGTTTCAGACATTTCAGAGCTTCACTCGCACTGACTCTTATTTTGCCTGAAAGAATGACAAGACCGAGCTGAAGGCTGTCAGATGAAAACCGATCCTATTCGACCAATCAGATGAAAGCAGCGTTTCAGCTCCGCCCACAAGTGCGAATGAAATATTGAAGCCATAAACCGAAATGATCAAAACATACACGGACCAACTGTCTTGTCCATGTTGTCTCACTTGATTGAATCCTCTTCTTGAGATTTGAGTCTCTGACCTTCTGTAAGCCCCGCCTTGTTCACGCAGTGATTGACGTGGCGCGAGGGCGGGGACACGCGATCGGCTCGGAATGCATTTTCAATGTGCACTTTGAATTTTGCTACATTCATTGCGGGACACCGAATGAAAATGCAATCGTAAGTGTCTTGACTGTGAGTGTTAATGCAATTAAGAAAAATAGCATTTAAATGATCATTTTGCCACAGTTTTTGCTTTAACATGTTAGACATATCTAATCATTTCTGTAATACATTTTCATTTTAATTTCGCAACTTATAAAGCGTTAAAATTAATATTCATTTTACATATTAAAACTGGTGTAGTAAATGGCAAATGAAAATTATGTAATTTCATTTTCATTTTCATTTTGCACCAAACGTTGCACAAATGTATTGGAAAATGTAAATGTAAATACAGAAATGCATTGCCATTTTACATATTGCATTGTCATTTTGCATATTACATCCCAAATTGAATAATGCTACCCATATGCTTCCATAGAAAAAAAGAAAGCGAGTCCAGTTAATATGAATGTACTGGTAGTGTTGTGCCCCCTGCTGGTTAGTCGAGCACATTACATTTTCCAAAAAAACACTTTCTCGGTTCATTTTCTCATTTCATGTCTTTCATCATTCAGAGTTACACATTATATCAGTTTGAGACGTAATCAATGGCTTTAAAGCACAGGGTTTTTTTCATGGACAGTGAAATGTATAACATGGATGTTTAACGACAGAGGACCTCAGAAATAGTTAGAATGGGTAGAATGTTATGCATGTAGACGCAGGAGGATGGAGAGAAAGTATATTGTATCATATATGATATGCACATTTTTCTGGCCTCAAATTATCAACAGGATCAAAACTTTGCTGAAAAAACCTGTTGCACACAATCAGGTACGTGCCTTTTGTTGTCTCATATAGTCCTCCTTTCAGGTCATTGTACATGTGTTTTTGCTGTGATATTTTTATTGTAACATAAGAATAACTTATTTTTTTTGTAATATTTCAAGATGAACAACACTGGACTTAAGTAACAGGTTTACTTGATTATTCATATTTTTATATATTTTCACTATATTAATATGAGCCATAAAAGGCTGATTTAGCTTCTCAAAAACACATATAAGCTTACTTTATTATATGATATTACATTGTTTTATGAATAAACCTTCAACAAACAATAAGGTGTATTATTTCATATGTCAAGTAGCTTTTACAAGATACCCACAGTTAGAGAAATGCTAAATGGATAAACCTTCAACATAATGCGATTAAAATGTGAAATAAACTTGTGTGTGCAAACAATATGAATTTAAGTATTTTTTGTTCAAATGTTATTGTAAAACTCTATAGATTTTAAAGGAACCACACCTTCTAAGAAACAAACATATTATTTGTACTTGCAGAAAAAAAAAAAAAAAAAAAAACGTGTGTCGAACCAGCACAAATTATTTTTTGTAACAAGCTTCATGGTGACATGAAGATGACGTACTAATAGGTGGTTTATGATTTTTTTTAAAGGTTTTATTAAAATCATATACATTATATAATGTAACCTACATAAAGGACATATGATATATTTAATACAAATATCAGTCTGAAAGCAATTTATTGTCTAATTGTTTGAAGTAAGTAATATTGCCAAAATTCCAACACATGTACACAGTAACACACAAACTTAAATAAAAACAAAAATATAATTAAACTAGATAAAACTATTTGTCAAGATAAAATTTAGGTTGGCATGAGAAAGCCTAGCCCAAAGTAGTTGCGGAAGCTTGAACTTTGGACATTTAAAAAGATTAGTCAGTTAACACGATTAGCAAGTGTGTTGCTAGCATGTGTCTATCATGTTGCTAGCGCCATTAGCCAGATACTAGTGAACTGCTAGCATGTTTATAGCATGATTAGCATGTTTGCTGGCATGAACATGCATCACCAAAGTTACAGAAATGGAACTAATAGCGTTTTAGATGATTCGCAGAAACATCCGCGTTATGACATCTGTTCAATGAGACTATTTTGACACTTTATGTTTCTAGCATGTTTAACATTTTGCTACCATGACTGGCATATTTTAGCATGATTAGCGTGTTGTTAATATGTTTTTGCCATGATAAGCCTGTAGTTAGCATGTTGCTAGCATGTTTCTAATGTGATTAGCATTTTTATTCATTAAAATGTTTATAGTATACTGCTAGCATGATTAAAATTTAGTATGTTGCTATCCTTTTTTATAGCATGATTAACAAGTTACTAGTATGATGCTAGCATGTTTATAGCATGATTAGCCTGTTGCTATCATTTTTTATGAAGAACATGTTGATAGTATATAGCTACCATGATTAACATTTAGTTAACATGTTGCTAGCATGATTAACAAGTTAATAGTATGTTGCTACCATGTTTCTAACATGATAAGCAAGTTACTAGTATGTTGATAGTATGTTTTTAGCATGATTAGCAAGTTATTAGTATGTTGATAACATGTTTCTAGCATGATTAACAAGTTACTAGTATGTTGTTAACATGTTTCTAGCATGATTAACAAGTTACTAGTATGTTGTTAGTATGTTTTTTATCATGATTAGCAAGCTACTAGTATGTTGATAGCATGTTTCTAGCATGATTAGCAAGTTGCTATTATGTTGTTAGCATGTTTCTAGCATGATTAATGGCATGATTAGCAAGTTACTAGTATGCTGTTAGTATGTTTCTAGCATGATTAGCAAGTTACTAGTATGTTGCTAGCATGTTTCTAGCATGATTAACAAGTTACTAGTATGTTGCTAACATGTTTATAGCATGATAAACATGTTGTTAGTATGTTTCTAGCATAATTAACAAGTAAGTATGTTGCTAGCATGTTTCTAGCATGATTAGCAAGTTACTAGTATGTTGTTAGCATATTTCTAGCATCATTAACTTTGTTGGCATGATTAACAAGTTACGAGTATGTTGCTAGCATGTTTCTAGCATGATTAACAAGCTACTATTATGTTGTTATCATGTTTCTAGCATGATTAATGTTGTTGGCATGATTAGCAAGTTACTATGTTGTTAGTATTTTTCTAGCATGATTAGCAAGTTACTAGTATGTTGATAACATGTTTATAGCATGATTGCCATTGTTGGCATGTTTAGCAAGTTACTAGTTGCTAGCATGTTTCTAGCATGATAAGCAAGTTACTAGTATGTTGTGTGCATGTTTCTAGCATGATTAGCATGTAAGTATGTTGTTAGCATGTTTGTAACATGATTAACATTGTTGGTATGATTAGCAAGTTACTAGAATGTTGCTAGCATGTTTCTAGCATGATTAGCAAGTTACTAGTTTGTTGCTGATTATTACATTATTTTTCACAGTTTCCTGATTATATACATTACCAAAGTTACAGAACTGTTATTAATAGCGTTACAAAACAACCGCTTTATGTAGATCTGCACAATGAGGCTATTTTGACCCTCCGCGCTTCCCGTAGTTCCCACAACAAACTTCAGAGTGATCCTTATGACAAGTTGAGTCGCGAGCGTATCATATATATCAAAGAGGAGCACCGTTCTTCCGTGAGCTACTGCAGGATGTCACGTTTAACTAAAAACCGTTTGACAAGTTTAGTAAATCCGCTCTTGTGCGGTTTCAGCGTGTGACGAGCTGAATTTCGATAAGAACATCTCGTGAGTGCTTGAGTGTGAGTGCGTATGTCAGTCACTTTCGCTTGTGAAGTGCGTTTAGATAACTCCTGGATGCCATTGAGGTGCTGGAGTCACACCGTCTAAAATGGAGTAAATTATGCTGATGGAGGAACAGAGCAGGTGTGTGCTTATTTCTGTTATAACGTGTTACTGTGTACTGTGTTATTATTTATTCCCTCTCGTCTCGTTACAACCCGGAATGCTATTTTCCCGTCCAGTTGAACGCTAAATTACTTTTGAAGTATGTTTACCCAGCTCTTTGCATCTGTTGTTCATGCACGTTCAAAACGAATTTGTTTGTTCCAGCTCTGGAGAGAAAGGTGTGCTCTACAGATGGCAGGGCTATTCCTGCAGGGTGACCCCGGAGAGACTGCTGCTGTCCAGGCCAGTGCTTCATGCTGCACTGGGGACTTCACATGGACTTCTGCTGACAGGTAAGATCTCTTGACAAGTGAAGTAAGCTGGAAATGAAGAGGAAACGACTCGCTTACAGCTGCATTTATTCCTCTAAAATCCATTTAGATTTGTCTATACTTATTTTTTTTTCAGTGACAAATCGGGAATATTTTACATAACCATGGCTGATTTAGACCCTCTATCTGACTCTTTGAATGGTTGTTTTTTTCTTCTTCAGGACTTATTTATTTATTACTTATTTATTTTTTGTTGTTGTTGAGAAATAGTATAAATCCTACTTCTACCTTACTTCCTCACCAGTTATAGACCAATTTGGAGCAGATGTCACAGTTATTGTTGTGCCTTTGGATGTCAGAATCTGAATGCAAATAATTTTTATAGAATACTGTTGTCAAAGACTCAATTTGAAGCTAAACGCAGACATTTAAACAACAGACCATGGATGACACCTGCTATGGTTACCCGACTTTTAAAGCGTAAATTAGATTTAAACAGTAGATCTACATAATATTTACATATGCAGTTCATAGGGGGCATATTCTGTTAGCTTACAGTTACAATATGAAATAGCTATTTAAACCTATAACATTTACCTATTTTCAAACAGTTCGGACTTTGTTTTTTCTCTCTCACAAATGCAAGTTTATAGCTCCTAGTTCAGACTTTATATCTCTACAATTGTGAGTTAGTCAGTTCTGAGGGGGGAAAAATGCCAGAAGTGTGGGAAACTGTTGATTCTGAGCTGATGGGAAAAAAAGAGAGAATGACAAGTTGATTTATAAAAAATAAAAATAAAAAAAAGCAAGAGAGAGTTGTGAGAGATAATTTCCGATTTTCGATTAAAAAAAGTCAGAATTCTGGAATATAAATATAAAAATGTCATCACTGTTTGCAAATATAGAACTTGGTCTACTGAACACCAAATAGTCATGTACATGTGGACAGTGATTAACATTTTTTGGCACCCACCTTAAAAAAATGTATGTTGTATGGTTACAATTAATGCTTTTCTATAAACTTTCATAAAATGATCTCTTGGATGTAATTGTCACATGTTAATACGTTCTTCTCTCAGATGGGCATGTGTATAGTTTTGGCGAGCAGCCGTGGAAACGAGTCGAATCTCAGCCTGCTGGCCCTGTTATAGAAAGTGTCCTGAACGGTCAGCGTGTGATCTCTGTGTCAGCGGGCAGCTATCACTGTTCTGCTGTAACAGAGGATGGCCTCATCCACATGTGGGGGGAGAACTCTCATGGCCAGTGTGGCATCTCTGGAATGGACCAGGTACCCAGTCCCACTCCCGTTAGTGTGGTGGATGGCGAGACCCATCCTCCGCAACTGGTCCGAGTCCTGAATGTGGCCTGTGGAGCACAGCACACTCTGGCCCTGTCAAGGAAGCATGAGGTGTGGGCCTGGGGTAGCGGCTGCCAGCTGGGACTAGTCACCAGTGTATTCCCGGTATGGAAACCCCAGAAGGTGGAGCATCTTGTGGGAAGATATGTGGTTCAGATCGCTTGTGGTGGGTTCCACAGCCTGGCTCTGGTTCAGATTCTTTCTCCCCCAGAGGACAGTCAGCAAGCTCAGGATAGATGTGGGCAGTGTAAGCAGAGCCTTTACACCATGATTGACAAGGATGACCATGTTATTATCTCTGATGAGCATTACTGCCCACTTGGAGTGGAACTGAATGATTATAAAGAAGGTCGTCGGTCAGGACCGAGTTCTCCAGCTCAGACACCACAAAGCAAAAGCTCCTCGCCCCACTTCGAAGTAGCCCCTTTGTCCTCGAAGAACATCTGCGAAGACCCATGTTCTTCAGTCGGATCTCAGAAAAATGCAACAAGTCAGGAGGCTCAGCCAGATCCTGCTTTAACTGAGACTGGACATCCACGTCTACGACGAACCAAAAACACTCCCTACCCTGATGAGCAAGCTCTTACAGACTACCTCAAAAGAATTTCAGACCAGACCCTCGCTGAGCAACCCGAGGCCACCACTTCGGCAGGTTCCCATCCTCTGAGCCGTCAGACATCACTTACATGTCCTTTCCAATCAGAGCAAAGAGATGAGCTTACACTACGTCCCTCTTCACCAGCACTGAGTAGAACTGATAGTATCACAGCTTCTGGCAGACAACGCTGTGCATCAGATACTATCATAGACCGGAAACACTCGCTCCATTTGAAATCAACACTGGAGTCCACCTCTGACGATTCTTCACAGCACTCAAGTGTGGATGGAGGCATTTGCATCAGTGACCTTGTGATTAGCAATGGATGTTTATTTGAGGCCTGTGAGGAAGGAGGGGAGCCCACTGGAATGGACCTCTGTCCAGCAGATCCTCTTCAAGGCAAGAAGAGCACCAGTCTGACAGACATCATTTTAGAGGACACTGAAGCACATAATCACAGAGGGTCTTCACATGGCTTCTCTCCAGGTATTGTGAACCTAAAATGATAAATAACATTCTATAACATTCAGGGCTCAACAAGAAGTTTTTTTTTTTTTTTTTTGTAGTTTAGATTTTTAGTTGCCCAGCTAATATTAAGTATCTTTAGTGAAGTTTTTATTTTATTATTATTTTATTATTATTTATTTATTTTTTTTTTACAAAAAAATAATATTTGCAACGAGCTGTAAATTATAAGTCATTATTATTACAGTCATTTTTTGCAGTTTTTGGAAAAACCTTATCTATGTTATCCAGCTGGATATCAATTTATTGGTGAGACATTAGCAGAACCTGCAAAATAACTTTGTAGAAATGCACAACATGCCAAAAAAACAACAACATTATTTTGCAATAAAATTGTAAAGATGAATGTAAATGTTTCAGTAGCAATGCAGCAATTGTTTTTCATCAGCTTGCTTTAGTTGCCATCCACGTTGTTGAGTCATGGTAAGAACATAGTAAAGCATGACCTGCCAAATACTACTTACTTTATCTTGGTATTACTAATTTATCTTAGTAACCCCATTTCATGCAAAATACTTTTGCTCGCAGAAGAAATGAAACATGGATGTCTGCACACAGGGTATTTCTACAATGGCATTGGTTACTGAAAGCTTTTCTTTTGTATGATATTGCATCCATAATGGTCTTATTGATCTTAATTGATGTCTTGTTGGACAGCAAGACCCGTTTACTGATAGTTAACCCAAAATGTACAATTCTGTCATCATTTACTCATATCTTGTTGTTCAAAACCTGAATTACTTGTTTTTTTTCTGTGGAACGTGATATTTTGAGAAGTGTTTTTTGTCTGTACGATGGAATTTAAAGGTCATCATAACTTCTTCAAAATATCTTTAGGTTTGAACTTTGAAAACAACATCGAGTGAGTAGATGATTACAGAATTGTCCTTTTGGAGTGAACTATCCCTTTAAAAACCACAGTTGTAGAAATTTGACTTATTTGGTCATATGCATGAGGAACATTTTTAATATGCTGTTGAATTTCAGTGTCACCTTCTGGCTGTCATCGAATCAACCATTTAAGAGCAGCAGTGGGTGCCCTGACTACTACCTGTACTTCTACCTCAGAATCCAGAGATCTCCTTCCTTCTCTCTACACTGAGGTGTGGAGTTGGGGGAGTGGCCAGGAAGGTCAGCTGGGTCATGGAGACTGTTTGCCCAGGTACAGTAGAGCCCTCATAAACAAATAAGTGTGTTGTCTGTTTAACTGTTCATGTCCTTGACCTCTGTGCATGACTGGAAAAAAATATTTTGGTTTTACCCTTACAGGTTACAGCCTCTCTGCATCAAAAGCTTAAGTAAAAAGGAAGTTGTCAAGATCACTGCTGGAGCAAATCACTCCTTGGCACTGACGGCTCAATGTCAGGTAGAGAGGGACTTCAAAATATTTCTCCATTTGATTATAGGCTGCAACAGTGACTGTACAATTCTTCAGTTTAGACTTATAGGCCCGAACTGATTTATAGCAAAAATATACATGAGTATAAAAAAGACTCAAAGTACAAGACTGTATATCTATGAGGAAATTACTAATTATCTAGTAAAGCCTTGCAAATGATGGCACTGCAGCCTGGGTCTCATTTCTTTAATTTTAATATATTGTTTTCTCATCAGAAACTGTGTTATTGCATTTAAATGTTTTTTTTTTGCTTTATAAAAACCTTCGGTTGGACAATGAGGTTGATTGAACACCTTGTAGCTCATGTTAGGTCACTGTTTAAACCAGTGTTATATTAGTTTTATTTATATACTTTTTTATTATTACATTCATTGTTATTATAAATCTGGATCCCTAAATGGTCTGTCTCTTCTGTCCCCTCTTTCTCATTAACAATAAATGTGTATTTCTTGTCTGTCACAGGTTTATTCCTGGGGAAGTGACACATTTGGACAGTTGGGTCGTATGAATGCTCCCAGCACAGTTCCCAATCTCACCATGGTATACCTCCTTTAATATTTTTATGATATGCAATCACCGTTTCTGCAGACCTTCCCTTTTAATAAATGCAGTTCCTCAGATAAAAATGAATGTGCTCTTGTGTGACGTTAGATTTCTGAGGGTATCCGTGTGTGGGACGTGGCAGCAGGACAAACGCACACTTTGCTGCTGGCTGATGGAGACTGTTATCAGCCCATACTGTACTACAGCGGAGAGCAGGTGCTGGAGAACACTGTCAGTGCTCATCACCTCTCCGGGACCTGCACCCAGACGCCCACCCTTCTGCCTTTCTGCATCAATGTTCGTACAGACGGTTATGAAAGCTTATTCTGTTGATACAGTTATTTTTTACTGTGTGTAAGCCGTTTTGTCTCAAAAAAGAACAAAAAATAAACTGTCTGCACACTTGAAATCCTTTAAGCAAACTTAATCACCAAGCTTTCGGTCAAACGACCATCCTCAGGGCATATACAGTTCATTTTTTGAGATTTTCAGGCTTGTTTGTCTGGCACCTTGGTGATCGTGAGTGTGGTGTAACTCCTTCTTAACATGTAAGCCGTTTTGTAAAATAACATCCACATTTATTAATTTTACATAATAAACTCATAAATTAGCTGATGCCATTCTACCTTACTGAAGATTTTTGTACACCGAGTACATCACTACAGTACATACCACAAAATTAGTAACAAAGAAAAAGGGGGAAACTTTAATAATCAAAATAATGGCAAAATAGACATTCCAAAAGATATCTAAAAAATAAACGGAGTATTATAAACTGTAACTGTAAATATTATAAACTGTATAAACTTATATAACTTATAGATTTATTTTTGTCAGTAAATCTGAAAGAAAATAGAAATAATAGATGAAAACCTTAAACTAAACGAAAATTAGAAACGTGGAAAAACCAAAAATTGCTAAATTAAATCAAAATAAAAAATATTATAAAAAGTAATTTTTAACCCTAAATCAAATAAAAAATGACAAAAGCATAAAATTACTGTAAATTAATGTACAAATTAAAAAGAAAACTTAAAATATAAAACATAATTGTGATGTGTTTTTTTTTTTATGTAAAGCAGAAATTTGCTATTAATTGGCTGTGTCCTTGGTTTAGATTGGCTATGTGAGCAAAGTGTTTGGAGGAGGACTGAATTGTTTGGCCTTGGCTGATCAGAACGCAATGGGTTTCATAGCTACAATCCATGAACTCGCTTCGGCGGAGAGGAAATTCTACTGCACCCTCAGTAAGGTGAAGAGCCAAATCCTGAGCCCCCTGTTAGCGCGTGGTATGTAACAGATTGATTTACTCGTTGCACATTTTGGATTGTTTGGATAATAGATTGTTATTGGGTTATATAATTGAATATTGACTGCATCTGCTCTGCCATAATGTAGCGGGTCTGGCCTTGTCTCTGGGTCCGTCCTCCATGTTGCTGTTTCAAGAGATGGCTGGTAGTTTCAGCAAGCTTTGCCATCTGACGGGACAGCACTCAGTATCCCTCACCAACTTCCTGCAGCGAGGCAAAGTGATCAAAACACTGGTCTTGATCAAGAGCACAGACATATTCATGGACACATATAAAGAGTAAGTACTATGCAAACTCAAATAGAATAGCATCGTTTATATTTTACATTCTCTGTGATGACACCAGAGATGATGTTTATCCTCAGGTACTGCGAGCCAGTAGGAAACTTTCTTGTTATGGGAGGATTCCAGTCATTGCTGAAACCCTCACAGTGCGTTGTCATAATCATTAATATAGTATCTATTGGCATCATAATAATATATGCAAATAATACATTTGCTCATGCATGATCTGTTTCTTCAGAGAATGCTTTGGGAAGAAACTGGAGCTGATACAGACTCTGCTAGAGTCCAAGGAGAAGAGCACATCACACTATGATCTGTTAGTCAACTTGTTTTATATGCCTTTGCAGCACCTGCATGGGTATAACAGATTACTTCTGAAACTAGCCCACTGCTTTGAAGTGGTAAGAAAACGATGTGATTCTCATTACGCTCTTTAAAGGAGTTCAAGTGGCTTAAATATACATGACACATTCTTTTATTGTGTCTCAGAGCACTGAGGAATATGAATGGATTCAGAATGGCTGCTCCAAATATGAAGATTTAGCTCGCCTTGTCAGCAAGCAGAGAAGAGATGCTGAGGCCACTTTCAGTTTCTGGAAGAACTTCAAAGGAAAGAATTCGGTATGGTGCAGAATATAACATTTTGTTGCTGTTAATTAATTCAAAAGCAGATACATAGTTGCAGTCCTGGCTTCTGATGATGGTACCTGTCTGACAGGTCAATGTACAGCTTCCCATAGCTTGCATTGCTTTTGTTGTATAGCAACATATAAATCAAAGAATATGGTCATTACTCTTCAGAAGATTTGGGTTGGCAATATTTTTTATGTTTTTATTTTTAATTTGAATGTATTGTAAAAGTTGTTCCTGTATTTCCAAAGCTAAATTTTCAGCAGCCATTAGTCCAGTCTTGAGTGTCACATGATCATTTGCTGCTCAAGAACCATTAAAAGAATTCTTCTGTGAATGAAATTGAGCAAACACACAAAGCATATGAAGTTTTGACCACTGATGTTTCACATAAATTAAACACAGTTTAAACGCTCAGAGAAATATAGCAAGTGTGAAAACACTCTCACGAGTGAGCGAGTGAGTGTGAAGAGTACTTGCATTGTACTGTACATTTGAGCACTAACAATCTATCAATATTCAAACTAGAAGTAAATCAGATTGACTTTTCATTTATACCACATATGTTCTCTTTACTAAGCAACAGTTTCTGGGTCAATCTGAGAATTGTTTTAATTAACAAATAATATTAATAAGAAATGTTTGCCTGCTGTAGTGGTTGACACAAAATAATTGCAAAATAATTTGGTTTGGCTGGTATTAATTTCCCACCCTGACAGCAGCAATTGTTACTGTACAGTGTGTGTGTGTATATATATATATATATATATATATATATATATATATATATATATATATATATATATATATATATATATATATATATATATAATATATTTTATATAATATAATGTGGTTAAGTCGACCTAGTTACTACTTCCTTTAATGAAGTTGAATTGGTCAGCATGCTGCAAGACCAAACAGTGTCAGATATGACCACAAGTTTCAGATACATTTCTGTATGGTTAATGTGGAAATCTGTTTGTGGCCGAACAGATGCATGTGTACATGATATGTGTCTTCATGTGTGGAGTTCTCTATATGTGATCTTCTCTTTCTCAGGAATCCCTGCGTAAGCCGTCTCGTCGTCTGGTTTGTGAGAGCAGTAATAAAGCTCTGGTGTTACAGAACGCTGGGAGATTCTCTGCAAGCTGGTTCATCCTCTTCAATGATGTGCTGGTTCATGCACAGGTTCATTCATTTTAGCACAAAATTTTACCACCCTGTTACTTTCATTACACCATTTTTTTTTAATTTATTATTATTTTTTTTTCATTCATGTTCTTTTTTTATTGTTTTCATTCATTCAGGGCACTATTCCCTCAAAGAAGCTTGTGAGTATTGTGTGTTTCAGTTCCTTCCTTCACATAATCATTGTGTAATTTAAGACTTGAGACATTGAAAAAACAAAAATGGTTGTCCGATGGAAGTTTTCCAAGCTAAGGCCTTTTGTTTCTCCCTTCTGAATTATCAGCTGGCTTCTTTTGCAGTGTTTTTTTTGGGGGGTTTCTTTATTTTCGGGCTAACTGAAGTTCATTATTCAGCTGAGGAATGATGTATGTAGATTCATGCTATGTTGTAATCAGGTTTAAGGAAAGAGTGGGCAACAAAGATGAATGAAAACCTTGCTTTAGTGTGGAATCTTTATGTACTACATATTTTGTGCCCAACTTTAAACTTGTTTAAAACCGATTAGTGTGTAGAAGATAGGGCCTGGCAGATAGTGTGCCAACATGAGTTCAAGTCTAGCTTGTGTCATTTGCAGCACATTCTCCCTCTCATTATTAGCTAGCATTGTTATCATGCGTTTAATTGAAGTAAAGCTTAAACAAAATGCAAATGTTAGATGGAAAAAAAATTGAAATGTTTTGGCAGGTAACTGAAATAATGTAATCTAAATAATCTAAATATATATAATATATTATAATTCTAATCTATTAAATATATTTAGAAAATATTTTCTAAAACTAATATAAATATAAAGCTCCTGTATATAGAAATATATATATATATATATATATATATATATATATATATATATATATATTAAAAAGACAAAAGATCATATTAAAAGTTAGAATGAAAAATTAAAACATAAAGATATAAGCTAGTTTAAATGTTAATAAATACTATAATGGTACATTTACTAATGATACTATCTTTACACCTTTAAAACACCAGAAATGGAATCAAAATAGTTAGGACAACCGGTTTTAAACAACTGGCTTCTCATTTTTAACACTGAAGCTCCATATAAACTCCATATAAAGTCTGTGAGTGTGTGGTCCAGGTATATACCAAATGTCTCCACAGTAGAACCTGCAATTTTTTATGTTGTGGTTACGAAAATAAATTCATACTAAAGAATGTTTTGTTTTTGAAAAACAAAAAAAGTGCACGTTTTCTGTAAGTGTTAGGTTTAGGGGTAGGGTTATTGGATAGAAAATATAGCATTTGTACCGTGTGAAAATCATTTTGTTTTTGGAGAGTCAGCCTAAAACACAAAACCCCAATGTGTGTGTGTGTGTGTGTGTGTGTGTGTGTGTGTGTGTGTGTGTGTGTGTGTGTGTGCGTGCTTCTTTTAAAGACTGCTGGCATATTGCCTCATATTGCTTTGTGGTTTTTGAAACTTGAACTGGGTATGCTCTGCTGTTTTCTCTGAATGCTTGGTTGGTCTGTTTCTTCTTGGTCTATTTTACCAGTTTGAAAATGACGATAACATTTAAAAGTTTAAAATTCCTCCCTTGTCTACACAAGCTTTTAATATCAGTTTTCACAATGTCTGACTGATCACACACCTCAGAGGGGCACTATTTCACCTATACTATCATATCATGTCATAGCACATCATATACCATATCATATCACATCATATCATACTATTTCATTACATACTTTTTATTTCCATAAAATAAAATGGATCTTTTTAACTGATTTATGCCTCAGTTGTAGTAATATGTTTGGCTGTTGGATGTGGATTCCCTTTTTCAAGAGAGCATATAATATTTCTTATGTAGGTACTGTACATGGGTGTGCGTGAAGCTCCTCGAGGTACTGACAGTGTTTAATATGGCTAATGTGTTTTTTTTTTCTTTCAGGCAAACCTGTTTTATTCATTTCCCTTCTTAATGTACTGTAGATGAGAGAGTGGTTAACTTATTAAATTCTCTCTGTTTCTGCAGTTCTCATCTCATTACATTTATCCACTTGCTACACTGTGGGTGGAGCCCATCTCAGATCTAAATGTGGGCCAGTAAGTTATCTCAGTATCTCAACATTTTGTTATCGTTCATTCAGTTTCCTGCCGCTTTAGTACATTTTAGTAATGTTTAGTTTAGCACATGACATTTCATTAATTGTTAAATGGTCTGAAATGGTCTTGCACTTGCTGTATGGAAGCTTTAAGGACACTGTTGTGACTATACCAAAAAATAAAAAAATAAAAAAATAAATCCGTATAAACCAGGGTTGGGCAACTTCGGTCATGAAGGGCTACTGTCTAGCAGAGTTCAGCTCCAACCCTAATCAAACACACCTGCTTGTAGCCTCCTAGTGATTTTGAATACATAGATTAGCATTTTTAGGTGTGTTTGATTAGGGTTGGAGCTGAACTCTGCAGGGAAGTGGCCCTCCAGGACCGAAGTGGCCCAACCCTGCCATAAACCAACAAATTAAGCTTCTGCCCCAGTTTAATCTATGACTGTCATTACTAGACATGGCCTTAAAGTGACCACACCTGAAGATAGCTTTGTTGTTCTGGCAGTGTCCCCTTTGGAAAAGGTAATGCACTGATGCAGTCAGAGTTTGATTGAGATGTTTTTCTGCTCTGCATTAATTCTGCCGCCCACTGGCTTTCTGGTAGGGGAAGTGGTTAAAAGCCATTAACCAGGCCATTGAGGACGTGCTTACTGTAGGCCTGAATGGGAGGACGTGTTTGTCTAGAAGCAGCCAGAAAGGTCAAACTTCTGTGTCACGTACTTCCACCTACACTTTCAGCAAAGAGGGTCGACTCAAAGATGCTACGTATGAGGGCCGTTGGCTGTCAGGCAAGCTTCATGGCAAGTGAGTACATGCCCATAATGGCCCATTTGTTTTCACACACTTTATACAATACAAAACATTCTTTCAAATATTTCTCTCAATCACACAAGCAGGGCTGTCATGCCTTTATGTTTCCGGGAACACCAGCAGTAGTACTGCCTAACATGCCAAAATCATTTTCTTTGAATCCACTGGTGCTTGTTGAATTAATGTTGTTCGGTTGTCCTTTCTTTAAACAGAGGGAGCCTGAAGTGGCCAGATGGGACAGTTTACTGTGGCACATTCAAGAACGGGTTGGAGGATGGGTCAGTAAGATGAACATGCCTCTGCTTGCAGACTCTTTGTTATATACACTACCAATTTTTATTTCAACAAGAATGTATTAAATTGTCTCAGATAAAGGCATTTATAATATTTATAAAGATTTCTGTCTTGAATAAATACTGTTAGTTTGATCTTTCTCTTCATTGAAGTATCCTGAAAAAAAGGTAGTTTTCACAAAAATATTAAGCAGCACAACTGTTTTCAACATTGGTAATACAAAAAAAAATGTCTCTGAGCACCGAATTAACACATTAGAATGACACTGAAGATTAGAGTAATGACACCACTGATACTGATACCACAGGAATAAATAACTTTTTAACAATTTTAAACGGTTTAAACAAAAAACTTTTTTATAATATTTCTCCAAATTTCTGTTCACTGTATTTTGTTCAAATAAATGCAGCCTTGATGAACATACTGTAAGGGACTTTTTTCATAAACATTACAGATCTTATCCACCCCAAATATACTATTTATGTTTTTATTCTCGCCATTTCTCTTCTCTTTGTAGGTTTGGAGATTTTATGATGCTCAACACGACCTTCAACAAGTTTGAGCGTTACCAAGGTCACTGGAAGGAGGGGAAAATACATGGCGTCGGCACATTTTGGTAATAGTTATGTAAATGTGTGTATAAAAAAGCTCTTTGAAACATTATCAGTTAATGGGGTACCCTGAACTCCTTTAATTGGTAGAATTGTCTTCTAGTACCTTACCCATGGCCTGTGTGTTGTGTCTTTGCAGGTATGCTTCAGGTGAGGTATACGAGGGCTCATTCAGGGACAACATGCGTCACGGTCACGGCATGTTACGCAGTGGAAAGTTGGCCTCTCCTTCCTCCAGTAGTGTGTTTGTGGGCCAGTGGGTTCAAGGGAAGAGAACGGGCTATGGGGTGTGCGATGACTTCAGCAGGTATGTACATCACAGTTACCAAATTTGAGATTTTAAACATCCTCCTGCTTAAACAACTCATTTATTTCTTATCTCCCAGAGGAGAGAAATACATGGGAATGTGGCTCGATGATCAGCGTCATGGAGACGGAGTCGTTATTACTCAGTTTGGATTGTATTATGAAGGAAACTTCATTAATAACAAGATGATGGTCAGTTGAGATGTTATTATGTGCCTGTAATTTGCTTATGTTATACAGTATATACACTTCTTTAGCTGTTTAGGCAGTAGATACAGTGTGTACTATTATTTGAGCAACTTCCGATGACTTTTGTCTGATATAGGGCAATGGGACTCTTCTCTGTGATGATGACACTGTCTTTGAGGGCGAGTTTTCAGAAGACTGGACTCTGTGCGGAAAGGTGTCTTTGAAATATTGTGATCGTTTCCAGTCACAGTAAATTTGTAGAAACCTTATTTGTGATTTGTGCACCTTAATGCTTCTGTGTATTTGAATGTCCTGTGGTTTTATGGATGTGAAGGGTGTTCTGTTCATGCCTAATGGTGACTCTTTGGAGGGGGTCTTTGACGGTCACTGGGGAGACGGTCTGAGAGTGGCTGGAACATTTACAAAACCCTTTGAAGCTCTGAGGAGAGAAAGAAAGATTCCGTAAGTGTGTCATGATTCATGAATAATGGTTTGGCCTGCTGTATATTTCTAAGTATTTTTTAATCTGTGTTTTTACTCTATATGTCTGTGTGTAGTTTGGCTGGTCAACACGCAGTGCCTGCAGAAGACAAGTGGAAGGCAGTGTTTGATGAGTGCTGGAGCAGATTAGGCTGTGAAACTCCTGGTGAAGGAGTGTATGAGAAAGCCTGGGAGAACATCGCCATTGCCCTCACTGCCAGACGCAGACAACAGAGAGATCGGTATGTACACACACACACACAAGAATGAACAATAAAGGTGTGATCACATTAGGCTTGTAACATACAAAATGCTTTATACTCTGCAACATATAGTTAAAGTGAAAAATAAACGAATACTAATTCAATAGTTTACAAAACTTGAACTTTGGTACACAAAAGACGTGAATGTATGTGAATAGTGCGTGAAGAAATCATAAGTGGCGTATGTTTGTCTATAGTGCAGAGGAGCTGAGCCGATCTCAGACTAAGATGCTGGAGAGTCTTGAGGTGATTCCTCAACATGTGAGCCCTGTTACTGCAGACTCCTACAACAACATCCGGCGGTATCTCATGAAGGTGAGACTTCCAAGTCCGCACAGCTGTACAGATGCCTCAAAAAAAACATTTGGACACTTGGGTCACAATAAAGAATGTAACTTAATCATATAAAAAAAAATAAAGAAAAAATCAAAACAAGGGTCATCTGCAAACACCCGTTTATAGAGTTTTTTCAGACTTGATCTACTCTTCTGAGCCATTTTTGCAAGGACTTTGAACAAACTATTAAAGATATCTGACTTCATACATATATATATATATATATATATATCACAGGTGTCTTAGCACAGTGACCACAGGTGGACATGATCCACTAATATGCGACATCCATAAAGTGCCTCTTTAAAATAGTTTTTTGTCTTGATTTAGATGTTGTAAAATTTGGTTTAGTAATTTCTTACATTATGTAACCATAGTACGTAATTCTGGGATATTTTGCAAGTTAAAGTAATTCTTAATCATTATAAAATTGTTTAATGTAATTTATTCCTATAATGGGAAATATGTATTTTCAGCAGCCATTACTCCAGTCTTCAGATCTTTCAAAAATCATTCTAATATGTTGATTTGCTGCTCAAGAAGCATCTGTTATTATTATCAATGTCAAAACAATTGTGCTGCTTAATATTTTTGTGAAAACCGTATATTAAAAAATATATTATTATTAGTAGTAGTAGTAGTAGTTATTTACTTATTGTAATAATAAATTAATATATTTTAAATCTTTTGTAGCATTATAAATGTCTTTATTTTCACTTTTGATCTATTTATGAATCCTTGCTGAATAAATAAGTATTAATTTCTAAAAAAAGAAAAAAGAAAAAAAAGCTTTTGAATAGTAGTGTAGATTCATACTTTTTTTTTAAATGTCTTGCAACTTTTTTGGGGGGGCGGGGGTGTATCGACTCTCTTTAGGCTTGTGATACCTCTCTTCACCCACTGGGCTGGCTGCTGGAGACCCTTGTGACTGTGTACAGGATGACCTATGTTGGTGTGGGCTCCAACAGACGCCTCCTACAGCAGGCAGTGGAGGAGATCCAGTCATACCTAACACGCATATTTCAAATAGTCAGGTAGTCCTAGTTCAGTTCTTTCTGTGATTGTCTCAGTATGAGTTACTAGAAACCATAGTGCTTTAAAAGCCAGCAGAGCATTTTTCAAAGCTGATAGGAAGCATTTTACTCATTGTGAAGCTTTTTTTTTTTTTTTTTTCTAATATTTGGGTTACAAATATTTGCGGCAGGTTTCTGTTTCCTGGTCTCCCTGAGGACGGAGGTTTTATTTTGGATTCCTCCAGTTCTTCAGACGAGGGCACAGACTCTCTTAACAGCAGTACACACTCAGAAACTCCACAGCAGGGGTGAGACAGCATCACTATGACTGAAACACTGTTTTGTTATTTCTGACTTTTGCTCTTTTAAGTTGCAGTTACTTATATTGATCTATCTACCTATCATCTATTTGTATGTTTCAGATCTAAGAGAAAAAGTCCAAAAGAACAGCATTGATTTGCAATAGAAATATTTAGTAACATTGTGCATGTCTTCACTTTCGATCATTTTAATGGATCCTTGCAGAATAAAAGTATTACATTTGATGGATATATACAAAGAGATATAGTTACATTCTGAAAGTCTTGTGTTGTTTGTGCTGCAGTTGTTTAGTGAGCAGCTCAAGTCTTCTCCTGCCGGTGTTGATGCCGAGGCTTTACCCTCCTCTCTTCACCCTCTACACACTAGAGAAAGAGAGAGAGGAGGAGGTGTACTGGAACTGTGTTTTAAGACTCAACAAACAGCCTGATCTTGCTCTTCTAGCCTTCCTTGCAGTACAAGAGTAAGTGACACAAGTAACAGTATGAAATATTATTCTATAACGATGTTGATGATACAATTATACTGACACTAAAAAGTATTTAGACGCGTAACATAAACAGGCATTTATGTTAAATGTATAGCACAAACACAATTTTCAAATGGAACATGTCATGAAAATATGATCAGAAGAAGTTTGGTTGATAAACAATGGATGTATTATGAAAAATGAAGGCAAATTATATCTGGAAAGCTAAATATTGTTAATTAATTAGAAGGCATTGCAAAAATGCATTAGTAGTATTCAATTCACTCTCACGATTCGCAGTAGTCAGTCTACACAAGACTGTATTTATAATGCGGTGTTTTTAAATGGGGATTTAAAAGAGTATCCTTCATTATAATGCATGCGTAATGCCTTCTAAATTAAAAAAGTGTGGTTATAACATATTATAATATGGACGGTGGCTTTTACAGTTTTCAGTCGAATGCCTTTTTGTTTTCCAGAAAGTTCTGGCCAGTTTCTATCTCTGTACTGGGAGAGAAAAAGCAGGTGAAGCTTTCTGTCATTTCTAAGAAAATAATCAGTAATGACACTGCTGTGAAAATATATAACTTTATTGGTTCATTTGAATTTAATGGACAGGTCTTGCCTAGTACTAAAGACGCCTGCTTTGCCACTGCTGTTGAAACCCTGCAACAGATCAGGTGAAGATAGTCATGTGTAACAAAGGCAGAAGACAACAACAATAAGATTTCAGTAGCAATCTTTTTATTTTTCTCTGCTTCTACAGCACAGCGTTCACTCCCTCAGACAAGTTGCAAGTGATTCAGCTGACCTTTGAGGAGGTCACTCAGGATGTGCAGGCTCTGCTTGGGAAAGAGTTTCTGTGGTGCATGGATGACCTCTTTCCAATCTTCCTCTATGTGGTGCTCCGCGCACGGTACTTTTCTAAACCTTTCACTGCATGTAGACCTCATTGCAATGACGTTCTCAGTTGAAACATAAATGTATGTGCAGTTTGTCTGGCCATGTAAAGAACCTGTCGCTTGTGAATGTGTAGGATCAGAAACCTGGGCTCTGAAGTGAGTCTGATTGAGGACCTTACAGACGGCAGTCTACAGCTGGGACACCTTGGATTCATGTTAACAACTCTCAAAGTGAGTTGTTTTCACACAGCTTCAGGGACAAGTACCATTATTATACTTTCAAAATCATAAAGTTGGCATTAAAATATCAATTTTACCTTGTTCATTTAAAAGTCTTGACAAATTCTTAGTTTGATCACTTCATATAGCTTAATACTTATGACATGACCCCTTTAAATATAGTGGGCTTGTTTTATGAACCAAAAGTTTTATTTGTAAAGCTAAAGCCTTTAAGAATTTGAATGAATTTTAAGGGTAATCTCATCATCACATGCAGGCACTGGTCCCGTTTCATTCTCTTCCACGTTTTACTTGAATCTCTTTCTCTGCCCTTAGGCCTGCTACAACCAGATTCAGCTTGAGAAGACAACATAGGAGGGGTTTGTTTGTGAGTGGAGCAGCCACAGCTCATTTAAAGAGACTTGGATTACAGGTCAAGTCAAGATGTGCTCATATATTTCAGGTCTCAAAAATAAGCTCACTTTCCGCTCATCTCCCTTAAAGGTTTAGTTCGCTCAAAAATGAAAATTATGTCATTAATAACTCCCCCATATGCTGTTCCAAACATGTTAGACCTCTGTTCATCTTCGGAACACAGTTTAAGATATATATTAGATTTAGTCCGAGAGCTCTCAGTCCCTCCATTGAAGCTGTGTGTACGGTACACTGTCCATGTCCAGAAAGGTAAGAAAAACATCTTCAAAATAGTCCATGTGACAACAGAGGGTCTGTTGGAATTTTTTGAAGCATCGAAAATACATTTTGGTCCAAAAATAGCAAAAACGACGACTTTAATTCAGCATTGTCTTCTCTTCCGTGTCTGTGTGAGAGAGAGTTCAAATCAAAACAGTCTGGATATCCCGTTCACGAACGAATCATTCAGTTCACCAAATCGAACTGAATCGTTTTAAACGGTTCGCATCTCTAATACGCATTAATCCACAAATGACTTAAGCTGTTCACTTTTTAAATGTGGCTGACACTTCCCTCTAAGTTCACATTGACTACTTTGAAGATGTTTTAATTACCTTTCTGGACATGGACAGTATACCGTACACACAGCTTCAATGGAGGGACTGAGAGCTCTCGGACTAAATCTAAAATATCTTAAACTGTGTTCTGAAGATAAAAGGAGGTCTTACATGTTTGGAACAGCATAAGGGTGAGTTATTAATGACATAATTTTCATTTTTGGGCGAACTAACCCTTTAAGCACTCTTTTACAGAGATTACTACTATTGAGACTCTCACATCACCACCATCTGACTGCCAGTACAGTTACCCCTTGAAGAAACATGTACATTTCAACACCCTGTAACAACAATGAGTTTTACATAGTAATTAACTCAAATGATATATAGGGAATTTGAATAATTAATCAAGAATTTGATTAATATATATCTCAGATGACAGTTACATTTAATTTTATTGATTATGAAAAATAGCTCAATTGCCAATACCAATACTAATCACAGGGCACTGTAATTTACTCATTAATATGTCAATATTACATTCTTCATATCAATTATTGTGATATCTCTTACTGTAAATTATTGCAGATCAAAACCGTGGTATGTCCAGCACACCACTATAGACCTATCAATTTTCAATAAAGTTATCACGCCTTATAATTCAAGGAAAAGTATTCTCTGGCCCTGAAAATATTATCCTATCCTTATGATAAATTTAGTTTCTAAATTTAGAGCTTGTAGCTAAAGACCAAAACATTTCAGTGACTCGTAATGTGAGTGGGGTGGAGTCCAGGCCAATCGTCAGTATATGTTTTTTTAATAATTAAACTAGTAATACATCAAACTACAAATCACACAGAGTAAATATGCGTACGACAATACAAACAGTAAGCTTTATACAATACATAACGAATCCAAATAAAAGAGAGAGAGAGAGAGAGAGAGAGAGAGAGAGAGAGAGAGAGAGAGAGAGAGAGAGAGAGAGAAAATAGAATGGGATCACATAAGGAGCTCAGGTATGAAAATCATAGTCAGTAACTTTTAGAAGCCAACAACAAATCAGATCATAACAACACTTTAAACCAGCATTTAAATCTCCATAGAGAAAGTGATACTTGCAGAAGTGTCCCATGTGAGTGTGGCGTGAGATCGGCGTCGAGCTTGTGAGCTTTGCGCGTTGAAACAGCCATGTGCCATGAAACGGAGGCCATGTGACGCGCGTGCACGCTGCGCTTGGCGTGAGCGTGGAGCACGTGGTCCTTTGTTCTGTCCTCGCGCGGTATTTGAAAGGTTCAACAAACATTGTTCCAGAATTCGTCTTCCTTGCGTGGAGAGGCGAATAGTTTAATAAACTTAGTAAAGAAAAGAAAAGAAAACGAACGAAACGAAAGCTTCCAAAGGAGCCATTAAAATGGCTTTTTCTCTCAGCCCCTGTGCTGAGGGGGTTCGCGCTATGAGCGCGGCCTACGGCCGCGCGGAAGCAACGTTGGAGAGCAGCGTGTCCGAGAACGGAGAAGAGAAAGAAGAGCAAGAAGAGCGCGAAGAGAGGGTGGACCTTGTTTGGTCAATTCTTATAGCTTGAAATAGTTCACGCCCATTTTCGAGGGAGCATCCAATGAATGTCCGCGATCTGAAGCGGAGGGAAAGTTCCTTTGTCTCGGTTGAGACAAACCCCTGATGATTTAGGGCCTGTCCGATTTCATCAGGAATATTAAAGCAAGTTCATTATTCCAGATTAAATACATTTTTCATTACTTTGCTCTAGATAAATGGGTCTGTCAAAGCATGACGATTAGAACAAGACTAGACATAATATATATATGACCAAAGATCTAATTTTTAGATCGAATTACACATTTAAAGATTTGTTTAACACATGATAACACTGCAGATGTTGGGAAACATCTAAATGTACCAAAAGGGAATACGTAATACATTTATACAGCATAAAAACTAACAGGTAACAAATTCATTCCATAGAATGCATTGGGGAGAAGATTTGGCTTCTCTCCTCTCCAGTGTGGTCGTAAACTTTACGACCTGCAAAAGTGGGGGTTGCAGAAACATGGCTTTCTTTGAGAAGGTTAAAGTGAGGAGAGACATTTCCTAAAGTATAAGCTTGCAACTTATACTCTTCACATAACAAGGATTAACCATTTTATGCAATCCATAAACATAATTAAAATACATATTAATAATAAAATGAAAGTAAGGAACTTCGTAAGTTCCTTTGTCTCCAGTGTTGGAAGAATTTGGGTTGGGGGTTTTCGTTTCTTCTTTGAAGCTCGCATGGGCATCGTAAATAGTTTAAGTCCAGCCAGGCTGGCATTTAGTACCAACAGTCTGAATTTATAAAACAGAATTTAACCCATGAATCGCTGACCTGCATATCTGTTACATCTCCCCCTTTCGTCAGATGAAGTCCCTGTGTGGACATCATCGGACGGCAATCATCAGGATGGGCAGATGAAAGGTGAATCGTGATGGTCATGTAGCAGGTGGGTCATGATGGCAGGTGGTTCCTGAAGCTGAGGACTCCCCTTGATGAGGTTCGGTGTTGTCTTTGACTTGGCACCCCCTTTCCGGGGATTCCATCGGGGACCTCCAGCCACAGTTGTCGTGAGTTTGGCTGTAGAGGTTTGCATCTCGTTGAGTACCCTGTATAGGATGAAGGTTACGCCAAGAGTCAGGGCGGGACCAATGACGGTGGAGATGCACCGTGCAGTGTCGGCAGCAGTCCAGGCTAGGACCGCAGATGACTGGTTCAGAATGGGCTGTCGAGACAGTGCTTGGAGGGCTGTATCGACAGGAGTAATGTCAATGTGTTGGGTGGTACCTTTCAGTACTTGGTCCAGCAGGTTGGCACGGGTGGCGGTGTCATGCTGGTCGTAGGTCAGCATAGCTGAGCGCACAGGAGTGTTGACGAGCCATCTGTTACCCACAATCTCTGCTTGCGTTTCTGTGACTTGTGTACGAGGCTTGGCTTCAGCAGGGCAGCGCGTATCGCTGACCCAGGGTTGCAGCTCGCAGATTCCTTCAGAGTTGTGTCTGAGGAAGGGTTTGCTAAGGCAGAGATAATGAATGTCTTTGGTTAAAGTACACATGTGCATGTTTGGGGCCAGGTACAGCTGTGTGTTGCTGTCGTGGTAGGCCACCACATTTGGGATGTGTGTTTTGGTGTGGGTGTTGCTCTTCCACATCCTGACACTGACAATGTCTTTAGGTCTGTAGACTTGGTTTGACTCGCTGATGAGTTGGTTCAGGAGCACGTTCACTTCTCTCTGTTTGGGGTTTACGTGCCGTAGGAAGGCGCTATCCAGAGAGTTGGCCAGGTGTATTTGTAGCAGGTCAGCTGGCATGGTGATGGCGTAAGACAGCACAGTTAACACAAGGCTTAAAGATATCATGTACGGTGGGGTTTTACTCGTGGTTAGGCTGTCATTGGAGGAGCTAACCTCCCACAGCATGGCTGTTGTTAATGCTGTAAACAGCTGAGTCTGGGTAAAGTTCTTCTGGAAGACAGTAAACAGTGGTTTCAAGGAGTTTACAGTCTGGTTCGCCGCATTGACACTGGACATAACAATGTTAAACATTCTGGCGGCAGCAGCGGCTCTAAGCAAAGCTCCCGGGAACTGTTTGGAGCGGTGGTGGTGTCCACCTAACTCCATTTGTGTAACCGTCACTTTCTCATATTGGCTGAACAGGTGTTTGACATCGGCCTCAGTGTGAGTGAGGGAGTCCTCTCTCCATCGGAACCTTGTACAGCTGTATTCGGTTACCGTGCTGGGGTAGTGTGCCCTGTCATCGGTAGTCAGGAGTCTCAGCGGTTTTCTCGGTGGCAGCTGTCCTCTCTTTGGCTGACAGCACGGCACGGCAAACCACAGCAGCATCCTGGTACAGATAATAGGGAGAGAGAGAGAGAAAGGGGAGAAAGAAACAAACAAGGCCTGTCTTTGGTTGGACAGGACAGTCTCTTTGCTTCGTGGGCGGCGACTGGGTTTAGCTCGCCCTCGCCCATGTTTTGCCACATCTTGCTGCTGGCATGACGCTTGCTTCAGTGTTTTGTCAGTGGCTCTGGTGCTGCGTGGTGCAGCACATGCTGCGTCATGGAAATATATTGGCCTTATCCCCCTTTTGCTCCGTGGCATTACACGCCCTGGCATTGTGATGTCAGACGGTGCACAACCCACAATATTGTTCTGTGCACGCAGCATGGTTTGTGTATCATGCAGTGGTCTGGGGCTTTGGTTGTCAGTGACTGTAGACTGGTTGCCAGGGTGGATGGAGGGGTCTGAGAGGTGGTAAAACAAAGTCATTATCAAGGTTTCAGAAGCCCGCATGTCCGCTATGTTGGTCTGTGTAGACAACGGAGCCTGCGTAAGCGATTCTGAGGTAGGCAGTTTAGCTAGTAAAGTTCTTGTGCTGTGTGTAATCACTTCAACCTTGAATGTGGGTGGGTGGGTTGGGAGTGACCACAGAATGTTGTTTAGTGTGCCAGTTTTGGCAAGGGTGTCAGTGTGATCTTTAAAGTCCTCGTCTAGACTTGGTAACTTTGAGTGTCCTTTTACCTTCTTCCAGTACACGATCACATTGTGTGTTTTTGTGATGTTATCACATTGCTGGAACAGGTGTTGGTGTTTGACATGCTTGTTTGCAAGTGTGAGTCCGAGTTCCACACATTCAGGTGAGGATTGGAAGAAACCCAGCGTGTGGTGTAAGGTTTGACCACCTTGCAGGTTGAGCCGAACAGCGACCCCTTTGGTGTAAGCTGGTACCACCGTACCCTGTTTGTTGACTAAGGTACAGAGGCTTGAACTTGGGCCTGTTGTTAGGGCGTTGTACTCATGGCTGGCTGCTGGGGTTCCCGTGACCTCTGTGACCTGACCGTCTGGCTCTGTGGGAGTTCCCGTGACCTCTGCGACCTGACAGTCTGGCTCTAGCAACCTGTGTGGCTGGAGAGAAAGAGGTTCTCGCACTTGAGCAAAGTCTTTTAGCTGTTTGAAGTTCAGAAAAGGGTCAAAGTGTTCTAGCAGGTCTTTGTCGATGAGCAATGTATGAGTGTTCATTGGTGGGACATACATGGGATGTATTAGACTCATCGGAACGAATGTCAGGTGAATGGAAACAACCTGTTCAAACTGGATGTCATCCTGTCTGTACACCTGTACATTCAGTTCATAAGTTTGAGGTGTAAGAGTTCGATCTTGTCTCTTAGCTTCAAATTGGAGTCTTTTGAAAAGGTAAGATGAGATCACCGTCAGGTTTAATCCTGTGTCGATCAGGTCTTCCCTGTTGACTCCTTTTTGACCCACCCCCTTTTTGACAGGGCTGCCCAGGAATGTTGGCATTAGGGCAGGTGGGACGATCGGTGGGTGATGAGGACCGGTCTTGTGTAGCTCGCTGCGAAGGCAGGTAGTCAAAACAGCATTTTCTGGTACCTTGTGTTTGTGGTACCTGGTGTGAGGACCTGTGCTGTCTCGTTCAGTTAGCTGTAGCTGTTGACTGTGGAGCTCGGGCAGTGTTCTGGGTGCTTGGCTCATCTTCCTTGCGAGTATTCATGTGAAGAAGATCTTTCAGCACCCTCAGGATCTCTGCTGTCTCAGACGTGGCTGCACTGTGTTGCCCTCTGCTGGCTTGGAATGGTATTGACTCTCTGTAAAGATGTCTGTGACTGTGGTGTTGTAGAGCGCCATCTAGGGTTAACTCCAAGCAGTGCTCAGAGACAGAGACGTTGGGGTTTTTCACAGTCTTTTCACAAATAGTCTTTTGCTTGGTGCAAGCTTTGTGGGCTAAGTTCCGTAACTCTTGTGTAGTCCTGTTACGGGGACACGCTGGGACTCTGAGATGAAAACTCCAACTGGCATGTAGGTTTGGGAGGAACAGAGTTTTTAAGTTGAAATCCTGTTCCATACCTGGTTCGTTGCATGCTCCGAAGTAGGTGTTTCGTAGCTGACTACAGAAAGTCTGTGGGTTTTCAAATCGGCCCTGTTTGAGGTCCATAGCAATAAGGAGCCCATGGTCTGAGTTTGGATCAGAGAATTTGAGAATCAAAGTCTGTAGCAGTTGCTGGTAGTACGCTTTGACAGTCTCTGGTTGACGATCCAGAAAGCAATGCACATCACGGCTGGACGTGATTTTTAACAGGTACAATGTGTTCACATCTGTCACGTTGGCGACAGTTTGCAAATGAAAGTCAATGGCTTGTAAAGAAGCATGAACATCATGTCCTCCTGCAGGATCTGGAATGAATGTAGAGATGCTTCTGGCTAGCTTGTGAAGTTCTCTGTGATCAGTGCAGGGTTTGGTGACATGCGTTCTCTGGAAGGGTTCTCTTCCCTCCGTTGTTGACAGATGTTCTTGTAAGCTGGCTGGTGATTTCCTCAGAAGGGAGACTACACCCCCTTTTCCAGCTCTGGGTTCTTGGCTGAAAGGGTTGGAGTGGCGGCCCGGGAGAAATTTTGTGGTGTGCGTTTCTCCGATCCAGCCACTCTGTAATCTGTGAGATTGTCTCAGTTCTGTGTGAACAGTGTCAAGTTCATCTTGGAGCTTGTTGAATTTAGCTCGGGCCGCTTGCAAGTGTGTTTTGCAGGCCCAGGTTTTATAGTCTCTTTCTTTCAATTCAGTCTCTGCTCTTTTTAGGAGAGCGTCACCTTGCTGGAGTTTTTTTTTTTTGTGAGGTCTTTTCTGGCTTCTCTCTCCAGCTGTTCTCTTTGATCCGTGTCGAGGCGAAGATCTTGCAGGGCATTGTGAAGTCTTTCAACTCCTTTCTGTAGCTCTGGATCTGTGTCGTCCTCTTTCTTGTGCTGGTTCTGGGTCTCGAGGAGAAGCTGATCACGATGACTCTGGGTTGGGGCCTGGTCCTTCCAGGCCTCCTCCGCGATGTTGCTCCGTTCACCGAGCGGTGCCTGGGCGACGAGAATGGGAACTAGGCTTCCGAAGATCCTGGCGAGTTCTCTGTAGTAGTCGCTTTGGTTTGGATCGCGTGCCATCAGTTCATCTAGCTCGGTGTCTAGTTGCTCTGGGTGCTGCAGGTTAATGGCATCCTTGGGCAGGAAGGGGGTCGTCACTGCTTTCAACCATGTCGAGAGGTTGCCCCCGTGGACTGCTGGACTGGATGCCTGGAACATCCTGATTCTCTGTCGGCGAGAGAAGCACAGCACACACACACAAAAAGACCAATGCAAGTTCGTTCTACGTTTAACGAGCTATATTCATACGGGCTGTGCCGTTTATGAGAATTTTGGGGCTGACTGATGCAAACAGTCAGACAGTTAAGTAGCCAATTAACTTGGGTCAACGAAGGACCTGAAATGGAGATTTGACAGGCAGTAGCCTAGCGGGTCGTGTGATGACACCGGCTGCTGGTTGTCGCTCTACTATTTAACTTCGTTGGTGGCTCCCAGGTTACTGTCTCTATGTGAAATGAAAGAAACAAATCACAACAGAACAGAGGGTAGAAAAAGATCAAAGTGAAGCACAACACTTGAAATGAGATACAAACAATAGAAACACAGTGTGTTAGTGAGAATGAGGAGGCCTAAGCCTACTGCTAGGTTTTTAAGATAGGGCCAGCAGGTGAGTGGGCTATCTGGGTAGGAAACCTAGAAATATGGTGTGGCTTAAAGAAGCAAAAGGGTCAAAACACTTAAAATATATCCGGGGGAATATCTAATATTCTGTGGCTTATAATAAGTGGATAGGTTTTATCACTTTTGGTTCACCTGGTTGAATTGAAGTCATTCAGGTGGGAACCAGTGGCTTGGTCAACCTCCCCGGTGCTCCCCAAACACTGAACCGCAGTGTCCCTGGTCCTCCGTTACTCTGGCGTGGCGCCGTCTCGAACGGCTTGTGACTTTTAGCACAACCTTTGGAGTGCCAAAATTGCTGATGTCTCTTGAGACAAGAGGAACCGAGTATCACTCGCAGCCAGTATCGGTAACACCGGTCGGGCAGCCTTGCTCACTGGAAACCTGAGATGACTGTCCAATCACCAAGGGAGTTCTACAATCAAATACACAAAGGATGAACAAAGGAAACTTAAAGTTAATTAAGGTTTGGTTTGTTTAACATCAATTGAGTAACTATATATGTAGAGAGGAGAGGTAACAGCTTTACCAAATAAAACAAACAAAGGAATTATTATAATAATGGTAATTATCAAAATAACCTAAGTCAAAAGAGAGAAGAAAAATAATAAACATCAAATTAAAAGACAGTAATGAAACAAGGGGGAAGGAGTAGCTGGTTTTCACCACAAGGGGGGGAAGTACTGCTTCTCTGTCTTTAACCTGCTGAGCAGAAAACTTAATTCAAATTAAAAATTCAAAACTGGTTTAAATCAAAATTTAAAATAAGCATGTATGAATTAAAAAGGAAAATCTGAATAATATCCTATAATAACCATTGATAGCTTGTAAGTTATCATTAATGATCATGAAATTAATCAAACAGTGTGAGATTAATCAAAGAGGGTAAAATTGGACATGCAATTCAAACAGAATGGAAAAGACAGAGGTATGTTAGTGGATTTAACAGGAGACTGCCACTAGATGGCTTACCTTCTAAGTGGGTCAATCAGTGGTTGACCTGACACATCTAGATTTCCACTATTAACAATTACATTTTAATTCAAATCATGTTTGAACCAAACTCAAAGTAAATGTAAACAGTCCAAGGCAGGGAACATTCTTTTGTCTCACTGTAATAATATTCGCACGAGCAAAGCTGTAAATGCAAATAATTATCGAGAATTCAGACATCCAATTCAAATATACATCACAGGGGATTATAAATTAGCAATCAGAGTGCATTATCTGAAATGGCCACAGGTTGGCAGCTTTGCACTCATGCAAGCTGGAATCAGAAAGCAGGGTGTACCCTGACATTTCTAACCCACACGTTCCCTCTAGTGTTTAGATAGAGGAATTACAATTTCAATAGGACTTAGAATTTATCTGATCATTTGTCAGGCTGATTTTCTGCATCAAAAATCACAAGTAACAAACAGAAAGTTTTAATCTCTGAGGTGCTATATTAACATAGGTTGAAGGAAGGATCCGTTCACTTCCGAAACACAAATGTAACAAAAACAGGAATTTTCCAACTGTTGACTCCAATAGACATTTATCAAAATAGCACTTATGATTTAAATGTTTTAGGTTTAAAATCGGGTAGCTAAGCCAATTCTAGACCAGGAGTTTTTATCGTTTATTTTTTTGAATATCATGTGGTTTACCATGAATTCAATAACGATATTTAATAACAAGGCCTTTTTACTGAATCAGAGGAACATCGCTCATGTTCAGATTTACATGTTGCAACTAATAAAAGATTTCTTCATCTTTTAATTATTCATATTAAAATGTTCTCACTGTAAAAAGATTTTGGTCTTTCTTAACAGGATACTTTTAACATTATACTGCAGATTACGTTCATTAAAATTAACAGTGACTATACTGTTAAGTTTCTATAAATACCTAGGTGCTTACTGACCAGCTTTTTGCCTCAGTCAGTTAGGAGTGAGTTCGCGTCTTGCGACTTATCTCACAAGTAACGTTACATAATTTCATAGCGCACGTGCAGAAATTATTAAAAACCATATACACAGATTGATTGCTCACAAAACGAAGTTTGAAATAGCCGCGTTCCTCCACCAAAATATGTAACAACAATGAGTTTTACATAGTAATTAACTCAAATGATATATAGGGAATTTGAATAATTAATCAAGAATTTGATTAATATATATCTCAGATGACAGTTACATTTAATTTTATTGATTATGAAAAATAGCTCAATTGCCAATACCAATACTAATCACAGGGCACTGTAATTTACTCATTAATATGTCAATATTACATTCTTCATATCAATTATTGTGATATCTCTTACTGTAAATTATTGCAGATCAAAACCGTGGTATGTCCAGCACACCACTATAGACCTATCAATTTTCAATAAAGTTATCACGCCTTATAATTCAAGGAAAAGTATTCTCTGGCCCTGAAAATATTATCCTATCCTTATGATAAATTTAGTTTCTAAATTTAGAGCTTGTAGCTAAAGACCAAAACATTTCAGTGACTCGTAATGTGAGTGGGGTGGAGTCCAGGCCAATCGTCAGTATATGTTTTTTTAATAATTAAACTAGTAATACATCAAACTACAAATCACACAGAGTAAATATGCGTACGACAATACAAACAGTAAGCTTTATACAATACATAACGAATCCAAATAAAAGAGAGAGAGAGAGAGAGAGAGAGAGAGAGAGAGAGAGAGAGAGAGAGAGAGAGAGAAAATAGAATGGGATCACATAAGGAGCTCAGGTATGAAAATCATAGTCAGTAACTTTTAGAAGCCAACAACAAATCAGATCATAACAACACTTTAAACCAGCATTTAAATCTCCATAGAGAAAGTGATACTTGCAGAAGTGTCCCATGTGAGTGTGGCGTGAGATCGGCGTCGAGCTTGTGAGCTTTGCGCGTTGAAACAGCCATGTGCCATGAAACGGAGGCCATGTGACGCGCGTGCACGCTGCGCTTGGCGTGAGCGTGGAGCACGTGGTCCTTTGTTCTGTCCTCGCGCGGTATTTGAAAGGTTCAACAAACATTGTTCCAGAATTCGTCTTCCTTGCGTGGAGAGGCGAATAGTTTAATAAACTTAGTAAAGAAAAGAAAAGAAAACGAACGAAACGAAAGCTTCCAAAGGAGCCATTAAAATGGCTTTTTCTCTCAGCCCCTGTGCTGAGGGGGTTCGCGCTATGAGCGCGGCCTACGGCCGCGCGGAAGCAACGTTGGAGAGCAGCGTGTCCGAGAACGGAGAAGAGAAAGAAGAGCAAGAAGAGCGCGAAGAGAGGGTGGACCTTGTTTGGTCAATTCTTATAGCTTGAAATAGTTCACGCCCATTTTCGAGGGAGCATCCAATGAATGTCCGCGATCTGAAGCGGAGGGAAAGTTCCTTTGTCTCGGTTGAGACAAACCCCTGATGATTTAGGGCCTGTCCGATTTCATCAGGAATATTAAAGCAAGTTCATTATTCCAGATTAAATACATTTTTCATTACTTTGCTCTAGATAAATGGGTCTGTCAAAGCATGACGATTAGAACAAGACTAGACATAATATATATATGACCAAAGATCTAATTTTTAGATCGAATTACACATTTAAAGATTTGTTTAACACATGATAACACTGCAGATGTTGGGAAACATCTAAATGTACCAAAAGGGAATACGTAATACATTTATACAGCATAAAAACTAACAGGTAACAAATTCATTCCATAGAATGCATTGGGGAGAAGATTTGGCTTCTCTCCTCTCCAGTGTGGTCGTAAACTTTACGACCTGCAAAAGTGGGGGTTGCAGAAACATGGCTTTCTTTGAGAAGGTTAAAGTGAGGAGAGACATTTCCTAAAGTATAAGCTTGCAACTTATACTCTTCACATAACAAGGATTAACCATTTTATGCAATCCATAAACATAATTAAAATACATATTAATAATAAAATGAAAGTAAGGAACTTATACGAAAAGTTCCTTTGTCTCCAGTGTTGGAAGAATTTGGGTTGGGGGTTTTCGTTTCTTCTTTGAAGCTCGCATGGGCATCGTAAATAGTTTAAGTCCAGCCAGGCTGGCATTTAGTACCAACAGTCTGAATTTATAAAACAGAATTTAACCCATGAATCGCTGACCTGCATATCTGTTACAACCCATATTAGCTGGACAGAAAATAAACGTTTTCTGTTTTATGTAAGAATAAGCACTCAATGGGTGACACAAGGTTATTACTTTCAGTTTCAGTAATAACTGACATATTGCTATATATTATATTCTGTATAATTCTGTCTCAGGCTTATATATTTATACTTAAAGTAATTATCATATTCTGATTTAAAAATAATCAGATCTCAGATTTACAGTAACTTGAACAAATATATTTACTCTATATAGAACTAATAAACTTAAACAATGCTTATTTTATAAGCAACAGCGATAAACAGAAGTATTTAAAATATTTTGCTATCATACATAAACTTCTGTTGAAACATTTGAGGTCAGTAAGATTTGAAAGAAGTATCTTACAGTCTTGTTCAAAATAATAGCAGTACAATGTGACTAACCAGAATAATCAAGGTTTTTCGTATATTTTTTTATTGCTACGTGGCAAACAAGTTACCAGTAGGTTCAGTAGATTCTCAGAAAACAAATGAGACCCAGCATTCATGATATGCACGCTCTTAAGGCTGTGCAATTGGGCAATTAGTTGAATTAGTTGAAAGGGGTGTGTTCAAAAAAATAGCAGTGTGGCATTCAATCACTGAGGTCATCAATTTTGTGAAGAAACAGGTGTGAATCAGGTGGCCCCTATTTAAGGATGAAGCCAACACTTGAACATGCATTTGAAAGCTGAGGAAAATGGGTTGTTCAAGACATTGTTCAGAAGAACAGCGTACTTTGATTAAAAAGTTGATTAGAGAGGGGAAAACCTATAAAGAGGTGCAAAAAATGATAGGCTGTTCAGCTAAAATGATCTCCAATGCCTTAAAATGGAGAGCAAAACCAGAGAGACGTGGAAGAAAGCGGAAGACAACCATCAAAATGGATAGAAGAATAACCAGAATGGCAAAGGCTCAGCCAATGATCACCTCCAGGATGATCAAAGACAGTCTGGAGTTACCTGTAAGTACTGTGACAGTTAGAAGACGTCTGTGTGAAGCTAATCTATTTTCAAGAATCCCCCGCAAAGTCCCTCTGTTAAAAAAAAGGCATGTGCAGAAGAGGTTACAATTTGCCAAAGAACACATCAACTGGCCTAAAGAGAAATGGAGGAACATTTTGTGGACTGATGAGAGTAAAATTGTTCTTTTTGGGTCCAAGGGCCACAGGCAGTTTGTGAGACGACCCCCAAACTCTGAATTCAAGCCACAGTACAAGGTGAAGACAGTGAAGCATGGAGGTGCAAGCATCATGATATGGGCATGTTTCTCCTACTATGGTGTTGGGCCTATTTATCGCATACCAGGGATCATGGATCAGTTTGCATATGTTAAAATACTTGAAGAGGTCATGTTGCCCTATGCTGAAGAGGACATGCCCTTGAAATGGTTGTTTCAACAAGACAATGACCCAAAACACACTAGTAAACGGCAAAGTCTTGGTTCCAAACCAACAAAATTAATGTTATGGAGTGGCCAGCCCAATCTCCAGACCTTAATCCAATTGAGAACTTGTGGGGTGATATCAAAAATGCTGTTTCTGAAGCAAAACCAAGAAATGTGAATGAATTGTGGAATGTTGTTAAAGAATCATGGAGTGGAATAACAGCTGAGAGGTGCCACAAGTTGGTTGACTCCATGCCACACAGATGTCAAGCAGTTTTAAAAAACTGTGGTCATACAACTAAATATTAGTTTAGTGATTCACATGATTGCTAAATCCCAGAAAAAAAATGTTTGTACAAAATAGTTTTGAGTTTGTACAGTCAAAGGTCGACACTGCTATTTTTTTGAACACATCCCTTTCAACTAATTGCCCAATTGCACAGCCTTAAGAGCGTGCATATCATGAATGCTGGGTCTTGTTTGTTTTCTGAGAATCTACTGAACCTACTGGTAACTTGTTTGCCACGTAGCAATAACAAATATACTAAAAACCTTGATTATTCTGGTTAGTCACATTGTACTGCTATTATTTTGAACAAGACTGTATGTGTACCAAGGCAGCATGTGTTTGATCAAAATACATAAAACATTTTTAATTAATTTACATTTTAATCAAGTATTAATTAAATGCAATTTTATTTCAGTTTAAAATATTTTTCTGTTATTTATTTCTGTTATGCAATGCTGAATTTTCAGCAGCATTACTCTACTCTTCAGTGTCACATGATCCATCAGAAATCACTCTAATATATTGATTTGCATTTCTTATGATCATTGCTGAAAGCAAATGTGCTTCTTAATATTTTTGTGGAAATCATAATTTTTTTCTGGAGATTTAGTGAATAGAAAGTTCAAAAGATCAGCATTTATTTAAAAATATAAATCTTTTGCACATATTGTTGACATTTTTACTGTCACTTAATCAATTTAAAGGGATAGTTCACCTTCAGTTGCTGGTCCCCATTGACTTTCATTTGTATATATCTATGGACCAGAAACTGAAGGTGAACTGTCCCTTCAATGCATCCTTGCTGAATAAAATTGTTTAATTTCTTTCAAAACATCTTACTGATCCCAAACTCTTGGACGGTTGTAAAGTATATAAATGATCCTTCTTAAGGAACTTAAGAGAGAGAGATGGCATTCAAGAAGAGCATGTATTATTATTTAGTTAATTTGCACTGTTATAAAGCAGCGGCGAGTTTTTAGATAATGTAGCTTGTTACTGCAAAAGCTTTGAAAAGAGTTACTGTCACCCTACTGAAAGTTTATAGTATCGCTACTATTAACTTGTAATCAGTGCTTAAAAAATCCTATAGCTGCATCCCTAGTAATAAGTAGCTTTTTATTGGGTTACTGGATTTGTTGTCGTTTTGCACATTACGCGGAGTTGCAGTGTTTTTAAATACATTGAAGACTTTCAATGTAGGTATTATAAACTGCAAGTAGGGATTTGTGACTTAATGGTGTTTTTGAACCCCCTTCGTGTAAATGTGACTTGCAATGGCGAACAAATAATTTAGTTCCTAATTGAAGTCAGATAATATATCATGATGTGTTTTATAAAGTAACTGTATAATCCATCTGATTATAACTCCATGGAAATTCTGAGAGAATATGAGGTTTCCATTTCAGCATGACAGAACGCTGACATGAAGCTTTTTACTATTTGAAATTTGATTTAGTTGTAATTATATCATCTAGTCTTACTAGACTGTACCAGAGTGAATTTAAGATTTTTTTTTAAATAATAGACTGAAGACTAAAGACTATTTTTTTATGTATTTTTGCCGTTGACTGAAAATGTGGCATTCAACACTGTGCAATAAAGGAATAATAATTGCAATGCAAAACTAGTGATAACCTTTACATTTTGCTTGTTCCACGAATGCCTTTATTAATGAATGAACTTATTTCATTTATATCAAACCGATCAAGAACTTGTGAAAAAGTACTGTATCTGTGTGTGTGTGTTTCTCTGAATGCATCTTTTATACATTTGAACGTGCACTGAAAGAGTTTTGCTGATGTCACACAGGCTTGTTATGAGATCTGAATGGCAGATGTGGGTTTTTAATTACTGATGGCCAAAATCTAATGCTATATAGATCTAATGCTATATAGAGTATGTGACTTACTGATAAGAAATGAAACAAACAATAACTTTACACTGTAGTTTGTGCAAAATACTAAAACCTTTGAAAATCATAAAATTGCCAAGTGTTGAAAACCAGCCAATTATTAGCTGGTGCCATTATCCGCAGATCATTGTCATTGGCTAGACTGATTACTAAAGTATTGCTTATGAAGATCATAAAGACAACAGCACTTTTTCTGGTAAATACAATAGCAAATTTTATTTGACTTTTTAATTTTCAGAAGGTTACTGGTTTTGATAAACTACCTGTACTCTCATTGTTGATCTTCTGTAAATGTTACCATCACCTGGAAAATGAATTAGTCAAACACAGTTTGACAACGATTTGTAGAGATGAAGTCATGAAAAAAGGAGTGATTGAACTGTTTTTGTAAACCATTTTCTAGCATACTGCTTTCACTACTTCAATAAACATTACATACCTGTCAGATAATATTTATGTTGTGTTTTTCTTCTCTGTCACCTTTCTTATATAGTTATGAATTGATAATAATATAGATAATAGAAATAATGAGGTTCAATTTAAGACCATTAGCATTGGTCAAGTAATGTGGATACATTCATTGGTCAAGTTACCTGTGACCATCAGCAATGTGTCCTGATATTATTACATTTAAACCGATAGTTTACCCAAAAATGAAAATTAGCTGAATATTTACTCATCCTCGGGCCATCCGAAATCTAGATGAGAATTTCTAGAATCTGACTTTTAGGAGATTTGAAGAAAATTAGCAGTACATGCTTACAACTGGATCCACTGCAGTGAATGGGTGCCCTCAGAATGAGTGTAGAAACAAATTATAAAAACATCACAATAGTCCAGAATGTAATCCACATTACTTCAGTCCATCAACTAACATTTTTTGAATTGAAATTCTGTTTGCTCATAAGAAACAAATTTATTACTATGACGTCATCACTTCTCACCAAAATATACTGTAAGTCCATAATAACTCTTCATTCAGTGGAAAAAGTCCATCCCCTGTTGTCTTCACAATACACCAACATATTTGGTTAGAATTGTTTTTGATTGTTTTTGCTTCTAAACAGTTCTTGATTTGTGCGTATTTCTCTCCTAATTCAGACAAGACGACTTTTTCAGAAGAGAGCAATATTAAAGTTAGACTTGTATTGATAGAAAAGGATTACAATCGGAGACATTTTATAGTAAAATCACATGCATGTTGGCAGCCTAGAAGCATATCACCTTAATATAAAGCTCAGCTAACAAGATGCTCTACAGCTACCTGGTCTAAACGTAGGATGAAGAAGCATCCGTGTGGTTTGGAGGAGGACGCGGAAGGAGGTAAGTGCGGCATCGTGATCTAATCTTCACATGACCTGCTTTCATAACGGAGTTCAGAGATCACAATCGATGTGCAATTTCATTCTTAAAATGAATTGCACAATTTTCAGATTACTTCAATCTGACATGTATTAATTTTGTAGATGTAGATGATCTTTGTGATAAATGACACTGGCTGACCATCATATTGTTTATATCTCAAGGTTCAAGGTTATAAAGTAACTAGGTTTGTTTTTGAGCTTTTTTATTTTTCATTCTAACATTTTTTGTCTTAAATACAAATAAATAAATATATATTTTTAAATATGTGAAAGATTTGTAATTTTTAAAGTGTTAGGAATAATGAATGACAAGTTCAAACTATTACAATTTGTTCTTTAAAACAAGTAATCAGCTAAATGTGTAACATTCCCGGTAGTTTTGCACTCATAATTCATGATTTATAATTATGCAGCAGAAATGCAAATTATGGTCTTATTTTTTTTTTTTTTTTTTTTTTACATTGATTTGTTTTATAGCAGGTGAATTATTTATTCCAACATTATTTTATAATTCTGCTTCCTTCTCTTAAGGTTATTATTCCTTTTCTAATATTTTTATACATGGGTAATTTTCCAGTTTCCAGGCACTTGAAGATGTTATGAATACAGAGTCAAAATGACCAGTTAAAGCTATTATACAGTATATATACAGTATTGTTCAAAATAATAGCAGTACAATGTGACTAACCAGAATAATCAAGGTTTTTCGTATATTTTTTTATTGCTACGTGGCAAACAAGTTACCAGTAGGTTCAGTAGATTCTCAGAAAACAAATGAGACCCAGCATTCATGATATGCACGCTCTTAAGGCTGTGCAATTGGGCAATTAGTTGAAAGGGGTGTGTTCAAAAAATATATATATAGGACTGCAGTGATCTGAATAGAGAAGTTTATCATGCAACAATCAATGGAGGAGGAGCCAGTGACACAACCTGGACAAGATGACAATGGTGTGTATTTACAAATACTGTACATAGAACAGTGATGTTGTGCCTTGACATGCACAATGGTATAGCAGCAAATCAAATACAGTAATTTGAGTCATGTTCTCTTTCACATGTGTAGGTTTGGCTCAGATCTTGGCAGAAGTAATTGAGGAAGTGAGACTCTCCATAGACAGAGAGACTAATGGTGCTGATCTTCTGGACAGTCTCCTCAGTGCTCCTTGGCTTTACTCTCTTCTCAGGCTAAGACATGTTCATTCAATACTTACACCATTGACTATCTAGTTTTGACATTATCCCAGGGGCAGGTCACTGGACACTGAGTGTGAAAAAAGTTTGGTTTTGTCTTGCACGTAAAGGATTTGTTATTTCCTGCAGGTATATGAGTGTCTGGTGCAGCACAGTCGAGATGCCCCAAGCCCATACCTGCCTTATTCCTCAAGACTGTCTCAGGACGTCAGTCAGTGGACTTTATTACTGACTTTGCTTTGAAGGGCTTTTCCACAGAGATCAGTCATCAATCTAATGAAACTCTCATGCCATATAATATAATATAATATAATCATTGAAACATGTTCATGTTACTTAAATACTATACTATAAAACTGTATTTAATAGAATAAAGTTACATGAACTCACTGATTATATTAAGCTGGAACTGACTCAACAAATTTCATTTTCCCAGCATACCTTGCTTAATATAACAGTTAATTTTAACATTTAGTCTCCTTTAACAATCTGTGTATACATTATAAATATATATATTATAATTCTTTGTTTTTATTATTTTGGTAAAGTATACAAAAAACATTGTAATAAAGGAAAGAAAACATTTTTGACAACTACTAACTCTCCCTTTCCCTCACCCGACCCAACACACCTAAGGACTTAGAATAATATATAAAAACATAAAAATCCAATAAGTACACATATTTGTAGTAATAGTAGTAGTAATAACAACAACAGCTATGACTTGAAAATCCAGTTCTTCCAAATGGACATAGTTACAGGTTTAGCTAAAGTATGTTGCTTTATTTAAAAAGCATTGACTACTCATTACATAAGAGTGATGGTCACATTGATGTGTGCTTGCGCTAAGTAGAAAGTATTTTTATTTTTATATAATATTAAGAGAGCTCTATTTTTGTGGATACACAAAACCATTTAAAGCATTTAAAAAACAATAGTTATAAGTTCCGTTAATTTATTTCATTTAATGCAATGTTTCATGTTTCAATGTTACATTAACTCATTTGGTTTTACAGTGTATAATTTATTTTAAGTATAGTCCAAGTCTTCTAAAGTCATACTTGAGGTTGAGTAAAGGTTGAAGTAATCCTATCAGTTTCTATTCTTTTTTTTTATTGTCTGTCTTCTACTCTCCTACAGATTATGGCCAGTGTGCGAGGACTGGATGCTCCTTCCTCTGAGGCACAAGAGCTTTATATTTTACTGAAATGCCTTCATGTGCAGGTAAGAGTCTAATTTGCTAGTTTAATTGTGGTACATGTATGTAAATAAAAGTTAAATCAGTCTTGTTTTATTTGTTTTATTACCATTAATTATGTATTTCTCCCTAGGCTTTGCTCTCTGCTCATGATTCTGTGGCCCAGAGGGACTACGGTCCAGTGCTGCCGTAGCTTCCTGATAAACTCCCTGAAAATGAGGAGGCCATGAGGATAGTTTGCCTTGTGAAGAATAAACAGCCTCTGGTGAGAATCACATTATAAATAGCACTGCAATTTCAGATATGTTAGTGAACAGCTTATCTGTAATCCCACTAAATTGTCCCTTGTAGGACTACAGTACAATATCATCTAAAGGGTATATGGCATTAAATATTTTTCTGATCTATGGTAAGAGGTTACGTAATAACAGGTTTTAAAACCTACTGAAATCAGATGTTTGAGTCTTATTTAAAGGGTCATTTGGGTCATGATTTTTTAAAATATCATTATATTGTGTATTTGGTGTAATAAAATATGTTGACATGCTTTAATGTGCAAAAAAAAACATTATTTTTCAAATACTGTATATGATTGAATTTTCCCTATGCTCCGCCTCTCTCAAATGAGTTGTTTTCTACAAAGTCCCTCCTTCCAACAAGCGCAGTCTGCTCTGATTGGCCAACTGACCCAGTGCATTGTGATTGGCTGAACACCGCAAGCACTCATTGGAAATATAATTCCTCTTTCCATAATCGTGAGCTTCTTCTTTCAAAATAAATGTACAGACTATTTCCAGATTGTCGTAGCAAAGTCAGAATGACCTCTTTTGGGTTCACGAAATGGTCATCCTTAAAATTAGTTGCTGTTCTGTTGTAAGTAATCTTAAAGATTCCTAAATGCATCTACATTCAGAAGGCCAAATAAAGTGCTTTCTCTCTCACCTAGATACACGCAGCATCTCCCTGACACGGCTGCTTCAACACTAACACTAAACCACGCCTTCTTTCTTTGAGTGAAATTTTGGGCAGCATTACGCAAATTTTACACAGTGTTGTAGACATGTGGGGGCGTGTTTAAACAAGCCGTTTTAGGGAGGCGTGGCAGAGTCTTAACTTTGATAAAGAATATCTCTTTGGATTTCAGAATGTAGTCTTTGCAACTTTACAGATCTTCTTTTTGCACCAATAGCTTGTAACACTCCAGAGAGAAAGGAAAAATTTAATTTAACAAAGTTACGGACCGCAGCTCTGATTGATTGTTTTTTAACGGGAGCGATGGAGTTTCTGCAAATGGCAATAGGACCACTGGGAGGAGCCAGAGGAGCTTGATTTTTTTCACAGATTATCAGTCTCATATTCTACTGTCAGGACATAATGACAGGTTTAATAAATATGTAAAAATACATTTTTTTTTTACAAAAGTTCCCTACAGCACCTTTAACTGTTTTGGTCAAGTTATTTACCTTTATGGCAGGTAGAAGCATAAAAACAGGATAATGTACATCCAGAAGGTCCTTTAGGAACAGCCCACATCCAGCTCCATCCCAATAAAGACACAGATCATTTTGTCATTGCAACAGAATATGCTTTTACTTGACTTTTATTTTGCCACATTGCAAGATACCCAAGCTTTTTCTTGGTCTAATGTTTGTTGGTTAGCATGCTAAACCTGTTTTCTCACTTACAAGTGTGTCAAAGAGGGAAAGCCCAGTTACTGGAACAGCCTTAGGCGACTCACAGTGGAGAAACTGGCTTTAGCCAGGCGTTTTGGCTCAGGGGAACAGAGTCTCCTGGGGTCTGCAGGCGGTCTGTCGTCCTCCACCAGTCTGCTGTCCTCCATACCCTCAGAACAGCCACACTCGCTCCCTTGGTATCAGTCCACCGGTAGCTGTAACCTGTGCTGCCAAACTGCCCATCTCTCGGGAGGAGGTCTGAACATCTCAGCTTATGACTCTGTGATTATGGGTAAGGCTCATCATGTCCAAAAGACATCTGTTGGCATGACAAGGCCAAGCACTGTCTTAAAGTGTTTAATTCTGAAACCAAATTAATCTATCCTGTTTTGTCTATTATAATTGAACAGAACTTTGCAGATGGTGTAGAAACCAAAGTCGAAGATCAACACCATACGTGCACAGCTTGCAACACCTCATCTCTAGCATACCCATGTTCATGCTGCCCACCTGGATGTGGCCTCCATTCCAAGACAGCCCCCTCCAGCCCTCAGCTTCAACGGCACCACTCCATAGAGGTCACCCACTCTCATCCAGCTCTGGTGTTCAGAAAGCAAAACAGCCTGGATGAACTGAGGTCAGCCATCCATACCGTTGCCAGCAGAATGGACCAGAGCACCAGTGACGCTGGAGATCTCAGGCAGAAGATGGTAGCTGTAACAGAGAGAATGACAGACAGTGTAAAGGAAAATGCCCAGGCATTGAGTCTGTTGGTGGAAGTGGTGGACAAACTGCAGGGTCTTATTATTTCCAGCAAGTCTCCAGGAATGACTTCCAGATCCCAACACATCTAAAAAATGGCAAGTGTGCCCAACCTGCCCAGCCAGCCGATTGCGCCAGCCAATAAATCTTTCAGCGACACTCATCATGTCTCATTCTCCATCTCATTGCCTTCATCTTCAACCACATCACCATTTTCATCCTCTTCTTTAAGGTGTAACATGGATTTTTCTCACCACAATAGAACTCATACAAGTCTTCATCATGCCAGAGCAGAAACAGGTCTGTCACAACAGAAAGTAAGATTGGACAGACTTCCCTATCTAACAGTTTGATGACATCCACTACTACCTCTCTAACAAGAAGAAAAAATTGGAAGATGAGGAAATAAGAGTGACTGTGTTCCCACTTCTCTGTCCTCAATTTACTCTTTGCTGAAATTGCTGGTTTTGATTTTACCGAATGCTGTGATGTTGTTCACTACAATGGAACTACACTACAAACAGGCAATTACTTGATATTTTTCTTATTTGTATCTCCTCTTCATCCCATCCACAGTCAAGATCCATAGAACGGTTCATTGATTGGTGCTTGTGCCTTCAAATAAAAACCACTGCATTCTTCATCTGAAGCTCATTCATCAACCCTATGTGTCTTTCCCAAACTCTAAGTTCCTCTTTGACCTCTGTCACAATTTTAGTTTACAGTAGGTCAAGTCAGGCATGTTTCTATTTGAGATGACTGGATTCCGCAATCTCATTACCGCAGTGTCCACCCCCCTAATATTTAAACATGAAATGATACTGATACAAAAACTTAAAGTGGTGATGAAACAGAAGAAGCATCATATCATTTCTTCAGAATTGTAATGTACAGAACACCCAAGTGAAACAGGTTATCAAAAAAAGCAAAAAAACATATAGAGGAACTTGGTTCTATCCATTGGTTGTTGATTGGATGTCAGTTTTAAGTAAGGAGTGGGGTTTAAGCAGACTAAATGATTGGAGAAGGCCAACATACGTCACCAAACCTTTCAATGGAAGATGATATTTTAAGAATTATAAGGTTAAAATATGCATGGTTGAATTGTTCAAAATAAGATCAGTAACATACATTTAGAAATTGGATAGGGTAAGTTTTAATTTCATGCTGACTTTAAAGGTGAAGTGTTTGTTTCTCAGCCATTAAACACCACATGGTAAAAAAAAAGTTATATTTTGTTGTTTGAAAGTATAATACTAACAGTAGTATTCTCCAATGTGTGCGTGTCTTTTAGGACTTCTTCATCCTGGCGACAAGCTTGTGGAAGTGCATGGACAGAAAGTGCGGGGACTGCAGCCCGAGCATGTCATTCAGATGCTGGTAAAGTCAAGATTAAAACCTCTTTTTTTGTTTCTTATAATGCTCCTCATTCTCTTACAGTCAACTAATATCTAAGACTTTCAACCCATTCTCAACTCTTTTAATGACCATATCCATTCATGCAGTTTTTCACACTTTTATAGGTAAAATCTCAGGGAAATATTCTTTTTAAAGTGATCCCTAATTCACCACAACCCGCCAACAGCCAACTGTAAGTGCACTGTAAATAGCTTCATAAAATATTGACTCTGCACTATGCAAGTATTTAATATATGTATATATACATTATATTAATACATATATTAGTATTCTACAAATGTTTAATAAATTAATGCATTTAATAGATACCATATTTAATCAATACAATATATGGTGAGTTCCCTTTCCGTGTTAAAAACAAGGAAACAAAAACAGTTATTGTTAGTTGTCTCTCTCTCCTATTAGCTATATGTGAGAGTCCTCTGCAGGACCCTGTGATCCCCTGCCCACATGCAGGCATGGCTTTCAGCAAAGGAGACTTGCTGGAGATTGTAGACCAGAGGGACATCAGATGGTGGCAGGCCAGGAAACTCTACAGTGCCTCATTGTGTTGTGGCCTCATACCCTCCACTAACCAATTCAGATGGTCAGTTTTGAATTATGCTTGAATTAAGTTGTTTGGTTTTTTTTTTTCAAAATTATGCCACTGATAAATTTTTGAGCTAGGCTGATGTTTATTTCCTTATTTTGCAGTAAGCAAAGCTCACACCTGCATCAGATCCTGTATGTCATAACACACAAACACACAGATGTATGGACTTCTGTGCACTCTTTAAGATGTTAGTTGGCATCATAAGCCTCTTAACCCTGCCCTGTCTCAATCCTGATCTAATTACTTTAAAGAAGCTTGATAGTGACCTTTTTTTGGCATGATCCTTCCTTTACGACAGATTGCTCAGTGTAATGCAACTGTGCCCCGACACCAGCCTGACAAGAATGGGAAGTAAACAAACGTTAAATTATGCCACTCAGGATTGTAGCAGATCTTTAGCATCATTCATTAAAGATAAGCAGCGTGAGCTTTAATTGATATGTCAAGTTAAAACAAAGAGCAATGGATTTTGTTCGTTCTGTACTGAGCCTTAGCCTACTAAACCTAAACTGTGAAATCCATGTTTTTTTGTGTTGATTATAAGAGTGAGCTGTGTAGGAATAAGTAATTTGCAATTTTATTAATATATGATCTGAATGGTAATATAAAGCTGTCAGAGTTAGAAACACTAAAGTCCTGTTTTTCACACTTAGTATTCATCTTCTTAATATATCTTAATTTATCAACTGGGCTCTTGTGTTGTGTAGGCTATAGTGTCATATATGTGTGTCCTGTTAATGTGGTATTACCAGACATCTGTCTATCATCTAAAAACAACAGATAGATAGATACAAACCAGATTCCAAAAAGGTTGATACACTGTACAAATTGTGAATAAAAACAGAATGCAATGATTTCAATTTTAATATTTTATTTAGAATACAACATAGATGACATATCAAGAAAATGAGAAATATGTATAATTTTAAGGGAAAAATAAGTTGATTTTAATTTTCATGGCATCAACACATCTCAAAAAAGTTGGGACAAGGTCATGTTTACCACTGTGTGGCATCCCCTCTTCTTTTTATAACAGTCTGCAAACATCTGGGGTCTGAGGAGACAAGTTGCTCAAGTTTAGGAATAGGAATGTTTTTCCATTCTTGTCTACAGGCTTCTAGTTGCTCAACTGTCTTGGGTCTTCTTTGTCGCATCTTCCTCTTTATGATGAGCCAAATGTTTTCTAATGGTGAAAGATCTGGATTGCAGGCTGGACATTTCAGTCCCCGGATCCTTCTTCTATGCAGCCATGATGTTGTAATTGATGCAGTATATGGTCTGGCATTGTCATGTTGAAAAATGCAAGGTCTTCCCTGAAAGAGACGATGTCTGGATGGGAGCATATGTTGTTCTAGAACTTGGATATATCTTTCAGCATTGATGGTGCCTTTCCAGATGTGTAAGCTGCCCATGCCACACGCACTCATGCAACCCCATACCATCAGAGATGCAGGCTACTGAACTGAGCACTGATAACAACTTGGGATGTCCTTGTCCTCTTTAGTCCAGATGACACGGTGTTCCAGTTTTCCAAAAAGAACTTCAAATTTTGATTCGTCTGACCACAGAACAGTTTTCCACTTTGCCACAGTCCATTTTAAATGAGCCTTGGCCCAGAGAAAATGCCTTCGTGTTTAGATATGGCTTCTTTTTTGACCTATAGAGTTTTAGCCAGCAACGGCGAATGGGGCGGTGGATTGTGTTCACCAACAATGTTTTCTGGAAGTATTCCTGATCCCATGTTGTGATTCATTATAGTAGCATTCCTGTATGTGATGCAGTGCTGTCTAGGGGCCCGAAGATCACAGGCATCCAGTCTGGTTTTCTGACCTTGACCCTTACGCACAGAGATTGTTCCAGATTCTCTGAATCTTTGGATGATATTATGCACTGTAGGTGATGATAACTTCAAACTCTTTGCAATTTTTCTCTGAGAAATTCCTTTGATAATGCGCCTCTATTTTTCACCGCAGCATTGGGGGAATTGGTGATCCTCTGCCCATTTTGACTTCTGAGAGACACTGCCACTCTGAGAGGCTCTTTTTATACCCAATCATGTTGCCAATTGACCTTATAAATTGCAAATTGGTCCTCCAAATGTTCCTTATATGTACATTTAACCTTTCCGGCTTCTTATTGGTACCTGCCCCAACTGTGTGTAGTTCTAATGAAATCCAAAATGCGCCAATATTTGGCATGACATTTCAAAATGTCTCACTTTCAACATTTGATATGTTAACTATATTCTACTGTGAATAAAATATAAGTTTATGAGATTTGTAAATTATTTCATTCCTTTTTTACTCACAACTGAGTAATTGAGTACAGTGTCCCAACTTGGAATCGGGTTTATAGATGGATAGATAAATATTTGACAGATTCATTTTTTCCATTAATTTTATATATTACTAGTTTCTTAATTCTTTATTTCTATAATGTTTATGTGTTTGTGATTTTACTTTCTCTCATTGACAGTAAACACTTAAGTCAAGCAGAAAGAAGCAGCTCAGTCAGTGTTGTTTACCTAACTAGTCTCATAATCATCTATCAGTAAAATGCTATATCCAGCATGATGTTAATTTAAAGCATCATGCTCACTGAAGTCTCATTTTCTTTGTTTCCATTCAGTCCTGATTTTCGGGAGTGCAACATCAAGACACCAGCGGTCAGTTATCCTTGTTGAACATCTGAACATGTGTACAGGAAGTTTAAATAAAATCAATTATTTTATTTGGCCTAGCCCCAGTAACCTCAAAGCCTGTAATCATTTCTATTGTACTTGGATTTCTAATCTAAGAACTATATACAACTAGTGTAACTGTAGACAGAGCTGTCCTATTTCTGTCCTATTTCTACACAGACAAAATGCCAAGTGTCAAACCCAAGAAAAAGAAAATCAAGAAGGAGATTAGTGAAGTTGAGGAACTCAGGGTAATGATACTTATAAATGCTTTATTTGATCTTAACAAGTTTGCATTTCTTATCTAGACTATTTTATCTTTTGTACATTTTTATGTGCTTGCTGCTGGGCAAATACATTTTTATTCAATGTAAGTGTAGTGCATTGGTGTAACAGCTTCCTCAGCAGGCAGCAGATGGAATAATTCAGATACCCAGGTTAAGTGTTTGAGCAACATATTCTTTCCAATAAATATCAGCAGGATCCGAGCCAGGTTTAGAAACGGAGGGTCTGGAGAGAAATAATGAGTTACTTAATCTCTAAAAAAAGACTCTGTGTGTGTTAAATACTTATATACAGTATTATGTGAAGTATATATAAATGTAGCCAATAAAATAGGAAAATAAAATAAAGCTAATAAAATCCAGTGTGACTTCTGGCCTAGGCCGCTTTCAGGTGACTGATCGTTTGGATTTATCCTGTGACCATATGGGGGAGCACAAGGGGGTCTGACCCATGTGGAATACACGAGATGTCGCACATGAGGGTCCACAGCGGCTGCAGGTGGGTTTGGTTGTGAGATGGTCTCAAATTGTCTAATAACTCTTATAATCTCTAATGTGCTTCAGTTTCAAGACAATGTTTCATGAGTTTGTCCAGTACTCTTCATGGCCATGTCCTTATGTGGTTTCTTGTTGGAGCTTGATGACTTGTTATGTGCTAAAATGTTTGTTGTTCTCTGTGTAGGATCATTGGACTGTTCACTCATGGGTTTCTGTCAGGATATGCGGTGTGGAACATCATTGTAGTGTATGTGTTAGTTGGAGAGCAGATGACCACTCTATCTAACTTTCTCCAGCATTATCACAGTCTGGCTTACCCTGCACAGTCTCTGCTCTACCTGCTGCTGGCCATCAGCACCGTGTCTGTCTGTGACAGGAGTGTGGACACAAGTGTCAGCACAAGCAACAACAGTACAAACAATACATGATCATACTCCAAGCAATTTCTGTTGTGAGGAGGGGTAGGGAGGAACTCAAGTGCAGACAGGATTTACAGAACACAGGATTTATTAGGCAAAAGGGGAAAACAAAACCCACGAGGGGGAAAACAAGGACTAGGGTAGACACTAAATAACTCTACAAAACACAATAAACAAGGAAAATAAAGACTCTGAACACTAACTACTAACAAACACTCACGGTAGTACAACGACTTCTTTGAGGGGTTACAAGGACACGATATCTCAGGAAGCTGACAGGTAGGAACACATAAGTAGAACAGTTTGAGGAAACAATGAACCGACAAAAGACAGAGCACACTAGGAGATCTAAATAGGGGAACTAATCAAGACACGACAGGTGGCACAGATAGGACAATCACGACAAGACTAGGATAACAAGGGGGGCGGGGCAAGGGAACGAGACAACACAAGCACATGGCCCAAAGACAAGGCCATGTGCTTGTACACAAAACACGGGTCTGTCATGATCCTGCCTCTAGACTAGAGAAAAGTCAGGACATGATGGCAGGACCATGACAGAACCCCTCCCTTAAGGAGCGGCTTCCAGACGCTCCCTAAGGGAACATCAAACGTGGGACATGACTGACTGGGACAGAGACAAAAACCAACACGACATGACAAATAGTAATAAGGGCAAACACTCACGGGACACGGGGCATCACTCACGGGACACGGGGAAACACTCACGGGACAACACTCACGGGACACGGGGCAACACTCACGGGACAACATCAGTGGGGACAAAAACTGGGTCAGGAATAGCACTAACTGTGGTTGGCTCGGGGTTTCTGGGGACAGGGTCAGGGGACAAGACAGGACTGGTGGGGATTTCCAGGATCTGGACAAGACGGGACAAATAATCAGACAAGGCTTTGGCGGCTATAATAACCGGCATCTCCTTACGAAATGAGACAGACTGTATCAAAGTTTCTGCTGCAGAGTCGGCCGCGGCTCTCTCCTCCGCCCTCACGACAGCAGACTTGAAAATTGTTCTCTTATTCACTGGCTCGGGCACGCCAGCGCTCTCCGCTGCTGGCTCGGGCACGCCAGCGCTCTCCGCTGCTGGAGGAGTCAGAGTCGCAGGACCGGAAGACCCCTTCTTCTTCCTCTTCCTCCTTGGCCGCGGTGCAGAGGTCACAGCTGGAACCGAGACGGGTTGGGGGAGTTTGGCCTCAGGCAGGGCAGACTCTGACGCCGACAACTCTGAAGCTGACTCCCACGACAATAGTCTCCCTCGCTTCCTTGGGAGACTGCTGGCTGTGGAAGGCGCCTCAGGACTCTGGGGGGAATCTGCCTGTTCCCCCAGTGTTGTGACGGCCAGGAGACGACCCTCTGGGATCACTGGCAGCTGGGTCGATGGTGGGGACCTCTGGGGGGAGGCCTGCGGCTCCTCCTGGGAGAACTTCTCCCACAGCCGGGCATAATTGTGAAGGATCCACTCACCCTCGGGAGAGTATGGGAGGGTGACCCCTATCCTGTCGGTGGGGGATGACTTCCAGCATTGCTGGCGGAACTCCCACTGGGGTAGTAGGCTGGAGGACATCCTGTCTGCGGAGTTCCTTGGTCGGTTCATTCTGTTGTGTGGAGGGGTTGGGATGAACTCAGATGCAGACAGGATGTAACAAACACAGAGTTTATTAACACAAAAAGGGGAAAACAAAACCCACGAGGGGGAAAACAAGGACTAGGGTAGACACTAAATAACTCTACAAAACACAATAAACAAGGAAAACAAAGACTCTGAACACTAACTACTAACAAACACTCACGGTAGTACAACGACTTCTTTGAGGGGTTACAAGGACACGATATCTCAGGAAGCTGACAGGTAGGAACACATAAGTAGAACAGTTTGAGGAAACAATGAACCGACAAAAGACAGAGCACACTAGGAGATCTAAATAGGGGAACTAATCAAGACACGACAGGTGGCACAGATAGGACAATCACGACAAGACTAGGATAACAAGGGGGGCGGGGCAAGGGAACGAGACAACACAAGCACATGGCCCAAAGACAAGGCCATGTGCTTGTACACAAAACACGGGTCTGTCATGATCCTGCCTCTAGACTAGAGAAAAGTGAGGACATGATGGCAGGACCATGACATTTCAAATTGTATATCAATGAGCAAATTTATTAATTCCAAATGAATAAATAAGTCCTTCCACCAGGGATTCCATACACTTTGTCAGCCGATACCCTTTAACATAGAGATTTAATATAGCATTATTATAGTGTGTTTATATTAATTAATACTTTAACAACACATTTGCATGTTTATGGCTCTCTGATGTTGATTAATGGTCACATGATATGGGGTTAAACAAAGTTTTTTTTTTTTTTCAGTAAGTGTTTTAGTTTGTTTTTATTTTGAAGTGTTCATTTACATTTTCATTATTTCATTATGTTTCCCATTTTTTCATCAACTCATGAAACCACCACGTGTTTGCAAACCCCAGTTTGGGAAAACCTGCTCTAAAATCGAATCCCTGACTTATAAGACAACTGATAAGAGAATGTTTCAAAACTAACTGATGTATAATTTCTTGATCTGAGTGTTTGAAAATGTGATTCATGTTCGGAGTGAGGTATCTGTACCCTTTATTGCTTCCTTCTGTAAGTGAAAATCAATAAACTGCATCAACACAACACTTACCTCTTACCAGAGTTATTATAGTTTACTAAAACTAAAAACAATAAAAAGAAAAGAAAAGAAACATATGCAAACCTTTTTATTTTATTTTAGCTAGTTATCAAGGCAGTGGCATTTCTCGCCTAACCTGATTTTACCAAGTGAGACATGTTCCTGGGACAACATCGTTGTTGACCCTGGAACAACATTGTGATTAACCAATCAGATTTGAAGAACCAGTTTATAGATTTTGTGAAGTTTATGCTTAAAATCAGTGTTTGGTGCTTGTACATCAGTGTCATTCATCTATCATTTCCTCGGATTTAAGGGATTACTCATGGTTAAGGTTAGGTTTAGGTGTATGGATATGGTTAAGAATATATTTTTGGAGTAAAATGTTGTTCCAGGGTCAACAAAATATGTTGACCTAGGAACACATCGAACTTGGCAAAATCAGGACGTGCGTGTTTCTCATTTTAATCTCAATACTACAATAACACTGCCTCTGACAAAACAAAGATATGTTTTTTTTTAAGGAAACCTGTTTTTTTTTTTTTTTGTGCTGGCATACTTCGCTGCTCTCATCCTGTCCCTGAGCCAGCAGATGACCAGTGATCATACATATCTCTACCCCACAGCCAATGAAACACTTTGGTGAGTTGATCAATCAGGCGTAATGTAATCCAGCATAATATCCTTAAAACATTGCTGCAACAATCACTGTATCGTTCTGTAAGTGGAATTGATCTGTTGCACAGGGTTGTGTACTTCACTAAATCACATGCAGTGATTGTTGTTTAGATCCCCGGGCTCAGAACATCAGATCCTACAGCCCTGGATCATGGTAAATCTGCTCGTAGCTCTTCTGGTTGGTCTGGCCTGGGTGTTTTTTGCGACCAGACATGGACTACACTGAAGGTAAGAAGGGCTGTACAGAATGAGTGTGTATGTGTGTGTGTGTCTTATCCTATTCATGTGTCTATTGTCAATTATTTTATTCCTCTCTCGTCTACATCCTAACATAAGTACTTTCTTTACTGTCAGAGTTTTTAATGGCGATGGAGGTGGAGGAGTATACATGTCACGATGAGAAAAATGAGCTGGCAGCCTGACACTGATACACGATTTACATTTATCAATGATCAGAAATTAACACTGTTTTGTGCTAAATGTTTTGAATTAAACATTTTATTCCTTTGTTGTTGAGCTTGTTATACTGTGTACTGTAGATAAAAACTGTGTAAACATATGAATAAACTCTTTTGTTAAGTTTCCTGTTTCACTCTTTTTGCTGATCCTCTATAAGTGTAGTCCACTTAAATAGTCCTGTGATGTGTTGAATTTCATATCTGTGGATTCATATAGGAACTGTATTTATAATAGAATTAATCAACAATTAGAAAACGGTTATTTTAAGTACTTTTATCAGAAGTATTGTATTGCATACTGCGGGTATAACATGCAGTTTGTGTGTTGCTTTGGATAGCAAATAAAGGTGTGTGCTAAATTAATAAATGCGCCGGACACTCCTGTCGATTGCTTGATGTTTCATGTCAAATACCCATTTACAACTAAACACAGCACTAAAGAGCACATATACAATAACAGCACAAATTTGACTTTTAATACTGTCATTTCTAACTACAGATTAAAGGAGTGAAATAATTCCTGACGATGCAAGATAGAAGAAGACTGCATCAGGCTCATCATGTCCCAAAGACATCTGTTGGCATGACAAGGCCAAGCACTGTCTTACAGTGTTTAATTCTGAAACCAAATTAATCTATCCTGTTTTGTCTATTATAATTGAACAGAACTTTGCAGATGGTGTAGAAACCAAAGTCGAAGATCAACACCATACGTGCACAGCTTGCAACACCTCATCTCTAGCATACCCATGTTCATGCTGCCCACCTGGATGTGGCCTCCATTCCAAGACAGCCCCCTCCAGCCCTCAGCTTCAACGGCACCACTCCATAGAGGTCACCCACTCTCATCCAGCTCTGGTGTTCAGAAAGCAAAACAGCCTGGATGAACTGAGGTCAGCCATCCATACCGTTGCCAGCAGAATGGACCAGAGCACCAGTGACGCTGGAGATCTCAGGCAGAAGATGGTAGCTGTAACAGAGAGAATGACAGACAGTGTAAAGGAAAATGCCCAGGCATTGAGTCTGTTGGTGGAAGTGGTGGACAAACTGCAGGGTCTTATTATTTCCAGCAAGTCTCCAGGAATGACTTCCAGATCCCAACATATCTAAAAAATGGCAAGTGTGCCCAACCTGCCCAGCCAGCCGATTGCGCCAGCCAATAAATCTTTCAGCGACACTCATCATGTCTCATTCTCCATCTCATTGCCTTCATCTTCAACCACATCACCATTTTCATCCTCTTCTTTAAGGTGTAACATGGATTTTTCTCACCACAATAGAACTCATACAAGTCTTCATCATGCCAGAGCAGAAACAGGTCTGTCACAACAGAAAGTAAGATTGGACAGACTTCCCTATCTAACAGTTTGATGACATCCACTACTACCTCTCTAACAAGAAGAAAAAATTGGAAGATGAGGAAATAAGAGTGACTGTGTTCCCACTTCTCTGTCCTCAATTTACTCTTTGCTGAAATTGCTGGTTTTGATTTTACCGAATGCTGTGATGTTGTTCACTACAATGGAACTACACTACAAACAGGCAATTACTTGATATTTTTCTTATTTGTATCTCCTCTTCATCCTATCCACAATCAAGATCCATAGAACGGTTCATTGATTGGTGCTTGTGCCTTCAAATAAAAACCACTGCATTCTTCATCTGAAGCTCATTCATCAACCCTATGTGTCTTTCCCAAACTCTAAGTTCCTCTTTGACCTCTGTCACAATTTTAGTTTACAGTAGGTCAAGTCAGGCATGTTTCTATTTGAGATGACTGGATTCTGCAATCTCATTACCGCAGTGTCCACCCCCCTAATATTTCATCATGACATGATCTCCACTGCAACCACAGCCTTCCTCCACTCATGTGCAGGAGCAAGATCTTCTGTGGGAATCACCATGTGATGCCTGTTAACATTGATAACCAACTGATTGACCATTCTTGTCTTGTCTTTTATATACTTTTTGTTTTTTGAGCTCATACTTGTCAAGTGTTCTGATAGGTTTAAACATGAAATGAAACTGATACAAAAACTTAAAGTGGTGATGAAACAGAAGAAGCATCATATCATTTCTTCAGAATTGTAATGTACAGAACACCCAAGTGAAACAGGTTATCAAAAAAAGCAAAAAAACATATAGAGGAACTTGGTTCTATCCATTGGTTGTTGACTGGATGTCAGTTTTAAGTAAGGAGTGGGGTTTAAGCAGACTAAATGATTGGAGAAGGCCAACATACGTCACCAAACCTTTCAATGGAAGATGATATTTTAAGAATTATAAGGTTAAAATATGCATGGCTGAATTGTTCAAAATAAGATCAGTAACATACATTTAGAAATTGGATAGGGTAAGTTTTAATTTCATGCTGACTTTAAAGATGAAGTGTTTGTTTCTGAGCCATTAAACACCACATGGTAAAAAAAGTTATATTTTGATGTTGTTTGAAAGTATAATACTAACAGTAGTATTCTCCAATGTGTGTGTGTGTGTGCGCGTGTCTTTTAGGACTTCTTCATCCTGGCGACAAGCTTGTGGAAGTGAATGGACAGAAAGTGCGGGGACTGCAGCCCGAGCATGTCATTCAGATGCTGGTAAAGTCAAGATTAAAACCTTTTTTTTTGTTTCTTATAATGCTCCCCATTCTCTTACAGTCAACTAATATCTAAGACTTTCAACCCATTCTGAACTCTTATAATGACCATATCCATTCATGCAGTTTTCCACACTTTTATAGGTACAATCTCAGGGAAATATTCTTTTTAAAGTGATTCCTAATTCACCACAACCCGCCAACAGCCAACTGTAAGTGCACTGTAAATAGCTTCATAAAATATTCACTCTGCACTATGCAAGTATTTAATATATATATATATATATATATATATATATATATATATATATATATATATATATATATATATATATATATTAATATTCTACAAATGTTTAATAAATTAATGCATTTGAAGGGTTAGTTCACCCAAAAATGAAAATCATGTCATTAATAACTCACCCTTATACTGTTCCAAACATGTAAGACCTCTTTTTATCTTTGGAACACAGTTTAAGATATTTTAGATTTAGTTTGAGAGCTCTCAGTCCCTCCATTGAAGCTGTGTGTACGGTATACTATCCATGTCCAGAAAGTTAAGAAAAACATCATCAAAGTAGTCCATGTGACATCAGAGGGTCAGTTTGGATTTTTTGAAGCATCGAAAATACATTTTGGTCCAAAAATAGCAAAAACAACGACTTTAGTCAGCATTGTCTTCTCTTCCGTGTCTGTGTGAGAGAGAGTTCAAATCAAAGCAGTCTGGATATGCGGTTCGCAAACGAATCATTCAGTTCACCAAATCAAACTGAATCGTTTTAAACGGTTCGCATCTCTAATACGCATTAATACACAAATGACTTAAGCTGTTAACTTGTTTAATGTGGCTGACACTCCCTCTAAGTTCAACAAACCAATATCCCGGGGTAATTCATGTACTCAAACAGTACACTGACTGAACTGCTGTGAAGAGAGAACTGAAGATGAACACCGAGCCGAGCCAGATAACGAACAAGGGCAATCATCGCAAATGACGCCATTTCGTCGAGCGCAAAAGAACCGGTGAACCGTTTTCTTCAACCTGTTTATTGAATTGAATTGTCTGAAAGAACTACTGGTGATCCGAACACCGATGCAACCGGTTCTTCACTCGTGAACGAGTCAGTCTATTGTTCATTATCTGGCTCGGCTCGGTGTTCATCTTCACAGCAGTTCAGTCAGTGTACTGTTTGAGTGCATGCATTACTGTGTCAGCCACATAAAAAAAAGTTAACATCTTAAGTCATTTGTGGATTAATGCGTATTAGAGATGTGAACCGTTTAAAATGATTCAGTTCGATTTGGTGAACTGAATGATTCGTTCGTGAACCGGATATCCAGACTGCTTTGATTTGAACTCTCTCTCACAACAGACACGGAAGAGAAGACAATGCTGAATAAAGTCGTCGTTTTTGCTATTTTTGGACCAAAATGTATTTTCGATGCTTCAAAAAAATCCAACGGACCCTCTGATGTCACATGGACTACTTTGATGATGTTTTTATTACCTTTCTGGACATGGACAGTATACCGTCCACACAGCTTCAATGGAGGGACTGAGAGCTATCGGACTAAATCTAAAATATCTTAAACTGTGTTCCGAAGATAAAAGGAGGTCTTACATGTTTGGAACAGTGAGTTATTAATGACATAATTTTAATTTTGGGGCAAACTAACCCTTTAATAGATACCATATATTTAATTTAATATTGTCTCTCTCTCCTATTAGCTATATGTGAGAGTCCTCTGCAGGACCCTGCGATCCCCTGCCCACATGCAGGCATGGCTTTCAGTAAAGGAGACTTGCTGGAGATTGTAGACCAGAGGGACATCAGATGGTGGCAGGCCAGGAAACTCTACAGTGCCTCATTGTGTTGTGGCCTCATACTCTCCACTAACCAATTCAGATGGTCAGTTTTGAATTATGCTTTTTTCGAAATTATGCCACTGATAAATTTTTGAGCTAGGCTGATGTTTATTTCCTTATTTTGCAGTAAGCAAAGCTCACACCTGCATCAGATCCTGTATGTCATAACACACAAACACACAGATGTATGGACTTCTGTGCACTCTTTAAGATGTTAGTTGGCATCATAAGCCTCTTAACCCTGCCCTGTCTCAATCCTGATCTAATTACTTTAAAGAAGCTTGATAGTGAGCTGTTCTTGGCATGATCCTTCCTTTACGACAGATTGCTCAGTGTAATGCAACTGTGCCCCGACACCAGCCTGACAAGAATGGGAAGAAAACAAACGTTAAATTATGCCACTCAGGATTGTAGCAGATCTTTAGCATCATTCATTAAAGATAAGCAGTGTGATCTTTGATTGATATGTCAAGTTAAAAACAAAGAGCAATGGATTTTGTTCGTTCTGTACTGAGCCTTAGCCTACTAAACCTAAACTGTGAAATCCATGTTTTTTGTGTTGATTATAAGAGTGAGCTGTGTAGGAATTTGTAATTTGTATTTTTATTAATATATGATTTGAATGGTAATATAAAGCTGTCAGAGTTAGAAACACTAAAGTCCTGTTTTTCACACTTAGTATTCATCTTCTTAATATATCTTAATTTATCAACTGGGCTCTTGTGTTGTGTAGGCTATAGTGTCATATATGTGTGTCCTGTTAATGTGGTATTACCAGACATCTGTCTTTCATCTAAAAACAACAGATAGATAGATACAAACCAGATTCCAAAAAGGTTGATATACTGTACAAATTGTGAATAAAAACAGAATGCAATTATTTCAATTTTTCAATATTTTATTTAGAATACAACATAGATGACATATCAAATGTTTAAACTGAGAAATATGTATCATTTTAAGGGAAAATAAGTTGATTAATTATCAACTTATTTTCATGGCATCAACACATCTCAAAACATTTTCATGGCATCAACACATCTCAAAAAAGTTGGGACAAGGTCATGTTTACCACTGTGTGGCATCCCCTCTTCTTTTTATAACAGTCTGCAAACATCTGGGGTCTGAGGAGACAAGTTGCTCAAGTTTAGCAATAGGAATGTTTTTCCATTCTTGTCTACAGGCTTCTAGTTGCTCAACTGTCTTAGGTCATCTTTGTCGCATCTTCCTCTTTATGATGAGCCAAATGTTTTCTAATGGTGAAAGATCTGGATTGCAGGCTGGACATTTCAGTCCCCGGATCCTTCTTCTATGCAGCCATGATGTTATAATTGATGCATATATGGTCTGGCATTGTCATGTTGAAAAATGCAAGGTCTTCCCTGAAAGAGACGATGTCTGGATGGGAGCATATGTTGTTCTAGAACTTGGATATATCTTTCAGCATTGATGGTGCCTTTCCAGATGTGTAAGCTGCCCATGCCACACGCACTCATGCAACCCCATACCATCAGAGATGCAGGCTACTGAACTGAGCGCTGATTACAACTTGGGTTGTCCTTGTCCTCTTAAGTCCGGATGACATGGCGTCCCAGTTTTCCAAAAAAAAAATCAACACTTGATATGTTAACTATATTCTATTGTGAATAAAATATAAGTTTATGAGATTTGTAAATTATTTCATTCCTTTTTTACTCACAATTGAGTAATTGAGTACAGTGTCCCAACTTGGAATCGGGTTTATAGATGGATAGATAAATATTTGACAGATTAATTTTTTCCATTAATTTTATATATTACTAGTTTCTTAATTCTTTAGTTCTATTTATAATGTTTATGTGTTTGTGATTTTACTTTCTCTCATTGACAGTAAACACTTAAGTTAAGCAGAAAGAAGCAGCTCAGTCAGTGTTGTTTACCTAACTAGTCTCATAATCATCTATCAGTAAAATGCTATATCCAGCATGATGTTAATTTAAAGCATCATGCTCACTGAAGTCTCATTTTCTTTGTTTCCATTCAGTCCTGATTTTCGGGAGTGCAACATCAAGACACCAGCGGTCAGTTATCCTTGTTGAACATCTGAACATGTGTACAGGAAGTTTAAATAAAATCAGTTATTTTATTTGGCCTAGCCCCAGTAACCTCAAAGCCTGTAATCATTTCTATTGTACTTGGATTTCTAATCTAAGAACTATATACAACTAGTGTAACTGTAGACAGAGCTGTCCTATTTCTGTCCTATTTCTACACAGACAAAATGCCAAGTGTCAAACCCAAGAAAAAGAAAATCAAGAAGGAGATTAGTGAAGTTGAGGAACTCAAGGTAATGATACTTATAAATGCTTTATATGATCTTATCAAGTTTGCATTTCTTATCTAGACTATTTTATCTTTTGTACATGTTTATGTGCTTGCTGCTGGGCAAATACATTTTTATGCAATGTAAGTGTAGTGCATTGGTGTAACAGCTTCCTCTGCAGGCAGCAGATGGAATAATTCAGATACCCAGGTTAAGTGTTTGAGCAACATATTCTTTCCAATAAATATCAGCAGGATCCGAGCAAGGTTTAGAAACGGAGGGTCTGGAGAGCCACAGAGAGCCGCTGACTACTGAGCCTCAGGAAAATCCACCACAGAAGAAGAAGAAGAAAAGATATATATGAGATATATACATGTAATGATGCTTTCATTATACATCTATATACTGTTTGCTATCAATGTTAGTTATTACATTAATTAAGAAATAATGAGTTACTTAATCTCTAAAAAAAGACTGTGTGTGTGTTAAATACTTATATACAGTATTATGTGAAGTATATATAAATATAGCCAATAAAATAGGAAAATAAAATAAAGCTAATAAAATCCAGTGTGACTTCTGGCCTAGGCCGCTTTCAGGTGACTGATCGTTTGGATTTATCCTGTGACCATATGGGGGAGCACAAGGGGGTCTGACCCATGTGGAATACACAAGATGTCGCACATGAGGGTCCACAGCGGCTTCAGGTGGGTTTGGTTGTGAGATGGTCTCAAATTGTCTAATAGCTCTTATAATCTCTAATGTGCTTCAGTTTCAAGACAATGTTCAAGACAAAACAAGGACTAGGGTAGACACTAAATAACTCTACAAAACACAATAAACAAGGAAAACAAAGACTCGGAACACTAACTACTAACAAACAGTCACGGTAGTACAACGACTTGTTTGAGGGGTTACAAGGACACGATATCTCAGGAAGCTGACAGGTAGGAACACATAAGTAGAACAGTTTGAGGAAACAATGAACCGACAAAAGACAGAGCACACTAGGAGATCTAAATAGGGAAACTAATCAAGACACGACAGGTGGCACAGATAGGACAATCACGACAAGACTAGGATAACAAGGGGGGGGCTGGGCAAGGGAACGAGACAACACAAGCACATGGCCCAAAGACAAGGCCATGTGCTTGTACACAAAACACGGGTCTGTCATGATCCTGCCTCTAGACTAGAGAAAAGTCAGGACATGATGGCAGGACCATGACATTTCAAATTGTTTATCAATGAGCAAATTTATTAATTCCAAATGAATAAATAAGTCCTTCCACCAGGGATTCCATACACTTTGTCAGCCGATACCCTTTAACATAGAGATTTAATATAACATTATTATAGTGTGTTTATATTAATTAATACTTTAACAACACATTTGCATGTTTATGGCTCTCTGATGTTGATTAATGGTCACATGATATGGGGTTAAACAAAGTTTTTTTTTTTTTTTTTTTTAGTAAGTGTTTTAGTTTGTTTTTATTTTGAAGTGTTCATTTACATTTTCATTATTTCATTATTTATCCCATTTTTTCATCAACTCATGAACCACCACGTGTTTGCAAACCCCAGTTTTGGAAAACCTGCTCTAAAATCGAATCCCTGACTTATAAGACAACTGATAAGAGAATGTTTCAAAACTAACTGATGTATAATTTTTTGATCTGAGTGTTTGAAAATGTGATTCATGTTCGGAGTGAGGTATCTGTACCCTTTATTGCTTTCTTCTGTAAGTGAAAATCAATAAACTGCATCAACACAACACTTACCTCTTACCAGAGTTATTATAGTTTACTAAAACTAAAAACAATAAAAAGAAAAGAAACATATGCAAACCTTTTTATTTTATTTTAGCTAGTTATCAAGGCAGTGTTTCTCGCCTAACCTGATTTTACCAAGTGAGACATGTTCCTGGGACAATGTCGTTGTTGACCCTGGAACAACATTGTGATTAACCAATCAGATTTGAAGAACCAGTTTATAGATTTTGTGAAGTTTATGCTTAAAATCAGTGTTTGGTGCTTGTACATCAGTGTCATTCATCTATCATTTCCTCGGATTTAAGGGATTACTCATGGTTAAGGTTAGGTTTAGGTGTATGGATATGGTTAAGAATATATTTTTGTAGTAAAATGTTGTTCCAGGGTCAACAAAATATGTTGACCTAGGAACACATCGAACTTGGCAAAATCAGGACGTGCGTGTTTCTCATTTTAATCTCAATACTACAATAACACTGCCTCTGACAAAACAAAGATATGTTTTTTTTAAGGAAACCTGTTTTTTTTTTTGTTTTTTTTTTGTGCTGGCATACTTCGCTGCTCTCATCCTGTCCCTGAGCCAGCAGATGACCAGTGATCATATATATCTCTACCCCACAGCCAATGAAACACTTTGGTGAGTTGATCAATCAGGCGTAATGTAATCCAGCATAATATCCTTAAAACATTGCTGCAACAATCACTGTATCGTTCTGTAAGTGGAATTGATCTGTTGCACAGGGTTGTGTACTTCACTAAATCACATGCAGTGATTGTTGTTTAGATCCCCGGGCTCAGAACATCAGATCCTACAGCCCTGGATCATGGTAAATCTGCTCGTAGCTCTTCTGGTTGGTCTGGCCGGGGTGTTTTTTGCCACACGACCAGACATGGACTACACTGAAGGTAAGAAGGGCTGTACAGAATGAGTGTCTATGTGTGTGTGTGTCTTATCCTATTCATGTGTCTATTGTCAATTATTTTATTCCTCTCTCGTCTACATCCTAACATAAGTACTGTCTTTACTGTCAGAGTTTTTAATGGCGATGGAGGTGGAGGAGTATACATGTCACGATAAGAAAAATGAGATGGCAGCCTGACACTGATACACGATTTACATTTAGCAATGATCAGAAATGAACACTGTTTTGTGCTAAATGTTTTGAAGTAAACATTTTGTATATTCCTTTGTTATTGAGCTTGTTATACTGTGTACTGTAGATAATAACTGTGCAAACATATGAATAAACTATTTTGTTAAGTTTCCTGTTTCACTCTTTTTGCTGATCCTCTATAAGTGTAGTCCACTTAAATAGTCCTGTGATGTGTTGAATTTCATATCTGTGGATTCATATAGGAACTGTATTTATAATTGAATTAATCAACAATTAGAAAACGATTATTTTAAGTACTTTTATCAGAAGTATTGTGTTACATACTGCGGGTATAACATGCAGTTTGTGTGTTGCTTTGGATAGAAAATAAAGGTGTGTGCTAAATTAATAAATGCAAATAAACGCTGGACACTCCTGTCGATCGCTTGATGTTTCATGTCACATACCCATTTACAACTAAACACAGCACTAAAGAGCACATATACAATAACAGCACAAATCTGACTTTTAATACTGTCATTTCTAACTACAGATTAAAGGAGTGAAATAATTCCTGACGATGCAAGATAGAAGAAGACTGCAACGGTCAGCTAAAACGATAACCTTCAGGACTTGTACATCTCCAGAGTGAAGAAGCAGACAGGTTACATCATATAAGACCCCTCTCACAAACCCAGACATTACAGATCTCTGTGCATTAGAACATCTTTCCTCCTATGCCATCTCCAGCTTAAACAGCTAGAAATCACCACCTGTCTAAAAGTTCATTTCTTAATAACTAATTATTGTCTCTCTCTCTCAAGTATTATGTTACAAATACATAGACATATTATTTTTATTTCTACATCTGTATACACAGTAAATACTGAATGTTATGAGACATTGAGCTTCGCACACACTTGGCGAATAAAGTGTGATTTGATGATTTGATCACAGGGGGCGCAATTTCCAAAGGAATGCGAGACAGAAAGTACATCTAGACATGATGAAGAGTAATACATTCAAAACTAACTGGGGAATGAGAGGAAGATATGATAAAGTTTTTTTTTTTTTTTTTTTTTTAAATCTGTTGCTTCATGCTCAGCTAATTTAGGTGAATAAAGTTAGCATTTCTTTTTATATTAAAGCCTTTACTGTAATGCATAAATCAATTAAATCATTAACGGCAACAACAACCAAAATAAATAAATATTGTGGAACTCTTTCATACGTGCTACAGAAATTTTTGTTTTTGAAAGAGGTCGTCTCTTGCTTACAATAATGCTATATTAATCATTTAATACTGTGAGGTATTATTGCAACTTAAAATAACTATTTTATATTTATATTCGTTTTAAAATATTAATAAACTCAAGAAACATTTTTATTATAAATTCTGAGAAATAAAATGCTGCTAAATATGTTTGTGGAAACTAAGATACGCTACCATTCAAAAGTTTGAGGTAAGATTTTATTTATTTTATTTGTTCAAGAGTGACAATAAAGACATTTGTTGCAAAATATTTCCATTTCAATTCCATTCCATGTCGTTCTTCTGAACTTTCATCACAGTCTCTGCATAAAAAAAATAAATAAATAAAATAAAAAAACCTTGAAGACACTGATATCATATGAATAATTCAAATGTTAAAATATCTTAACAGTTATTTTTAACTGTAATAGTATTTCACATTATTTTAAACTTTTAACCAGTAGTGTGTCCATATATTTTCAAATTTAAATGTATATAAAATAGTTACTGACTATGGTTATTATTATATTATATTATATTATATTATATTATATTATATTATATTATATTATATTATATTATATTATATTATATTATATCACTAACTTTAATACGCGAACTCATTCACCGTAGCAAGAATCGTGAACGCGCTTCCCTGGCTTTTCCCCAAACTCCGCGGGAGGTGAAGCCGCTCTACTTCCTGTCTGTAGTTGCGCGAGGCGGTCGAGTGGAGGGATGTAAAGATGGCGGAGCTGCAGATGCTGCTGGAGGAGGAAATCCCAGCGGGTCGCAGAGCGTTACTGGACAGTTTCACCAACCTCGAAAGAGTCGCCGAATACTGCGAGAGTAACTATGTACAGGTGAGCGGACGAAGCGTGGCGAAGCAGTGCCCGTGCGCGCTGTTTCTGGAGTTGATGTGTGGGGAAGGAGCTGTGAGTGTCTGTGCGATGGCTGTTGATCATCTGTTGAAGCCGAGCACCAACTACTAAATGCATGCACGCGACTGCGGCTTACTCTCGTTGAGATATACCATAAAAGTTTAAAGTATTCGTATGTGAAGCTGTAAACTAAGAGAAGGCCACTTCGCAGGAGATGCGCTCAGATTTGCAGTGATTGTAGCGCGTGAATAACAGTGATTAACGTTACATGATAATCGCGCGCAATGGGAAACTTTGAACTGTTTTTTCCATGTTGTAAATTGGAACTGACAATACAGTTCAAATCAGCTCACCTTTTGTTTGATCACATTTGTGGAAAAATGAGACTTTCTGGTACACGTGATCCGATCGAGAGGGCAAACAAGTGTCCGACAGCCTGCTGGAGGCTTACTGGAATTCTTCCATACTCCTGTCATGTGTCTTTAGAGCGTTCTTTAACTCCGATTTTCAGTAAAGTAGTTTTGTTCTTTTTTTCAATTTGAAGGATTTTACTTGTGCTTGAAAACCCATTTCCAGTCTTTCTAGGTTTAGATGGATGCACACACACACACACACACAAACACACATATATATATATATATATATATATATATATATATATATATATATAGTGCTGGGTAATAGCTGATTACATATGAGATATATTATCTGGATAACCTAATCAGATTTTAAAAAATTAAGTAGCCTAATTGTAATTACATTATATTACATTTTAAAATACTCATAAACAGACTTATCCTATTTTAATTGCACGTCAAATGCAAAAATTCACATTTCTTATTTACAGGTAATGCAGGGATTCCCAAACTTTTTTTTCTCAGCTGATTCTCCTTCACCTAATATATTTATTAAGTAAAAAGCGACAACTATAAACTTCTTTCTCTTTGAGATTATCCTATTTAAATCAATGTAATAAATGAGTTTGGTCAAAAGTAATAAAACAATAATTGAAAAGTAGTAGTGATAATATTACTTAAAATGTGTAACATAATTGTGTTACTAACTAGTTTTTATCATGTAATTTGGAATCAGCAGCAGATTACATTTCGTAAGTAAATCTACCCATCAGCACTGTGTTTTTATATATATATATATATATATACACACACACACACATTTTTTTCAATTAAAGATGGTATGTATAACTAGGGATGGGTACCGAAACCCGGTATTAAACTGGCCCCGGGGCTAAATTATGAAAGACTGTAGTATCAGTAAGATCTGATGGTATCGGTTCTGCTTTCGGTACTGGAAGGGGAAAAAATGAGTGTACTATGTATTTTTGCTTAATAATGTTATCGTGCACATTTTATCTCACCAAACTTTCTAATGTGCGATCATATTAAGACGTTTGTCTGTGAGATCTGCGAGATCTGTCATACACGCCGTAGAGGCTGTCTGTCAGTCACAAACACACAACAAGAACGAGCGCGGCGCGCGCACACAGTATGAAAAGTCGCGCTTGATAATAAAGAGAGACGATGTCGAAGAGATTTGCTTAATAACATTATCGTGCACATTTTATCTTACCACACATTTCTAATGTGCGATCATATTAAGACGTTTGTCCTTGAGATCTGCGAGATCTATCATGCACGCCGCGGAGGCTATCTGTCAGTCACACACACACACACACACAACAAGAATGAGCGCGGCACACGCATAAGGGGCCGTTCACATATCACGTGCGCTCAAGTTCGTTATTTCAAATGTAGGCGCGGTATGCGCGCTCATAATGGAAGCGATCTGGTCGTGACGCGCACGCGGTGTGACGAGCTCGTTTTTTTCCAGGCGAGTCCACAACACATTGAGTTAAAAACATCGTAACTTTTCACAATGCCGCAGGCGCACCGCAGGTCATGTAACTTCCTCACCTTTTTCAGTAACAACGTTGAAAGCTCAGCCAAGATGAAGGAACAGCTGATAATAGCTGTATGTGGATTTTAAATTAATTTAGTAGCAGTGCTACTGCAAGCAGTTTTTAGTGCTGCAAATCTATTTATCCATTGCTGAAATTTTTTATACAAAGAGTGATGATGGCGGAGACTGCAAAACGTTCCAAAGTTTGTTTATACTTCACTAGAGTTGATGCAGATAATGCTGGTTGTCATAAGTGCAGCAAAATTTTTGCATGTAAGGGCGGAAACACAAGCAATCTGTCAAAGCATCTTTCAAAAGTGCATTATGTGTAGACAGAGAAATGCAAAGTAACACAAGACAAAGTACCGATAAGAATACTGTTAAAGTACCCGACTGTTAAGCAGTATCGATAAGAGTAGTAATACCGTTAAAACCTTAACGATACCCATCCCTATGTATAACACACTGCAATTTATTCACATAGTATTTAGTATCTGCACTGGTAATCATATTGTCTCAAATGGAGGTAAAACAGGTAATTGTTCTCGGTGTCAGGGCTTCCACGATCATGGAAATCTTGGAAATAGTAGAGTTAAAGTGTCATTTCTAGTCAAATAATAGTAATAGTTCAGCATATACTGAGCGATTTAAAACATGTTCTCGCAATTGACTTCAGTAGTTTTAATCATGTGATTCTCTTAAAAAGCATAAAATGTGCTTACGAAGGCTGTATTTATTTGAATTACAGTAAAAACAGTAATATTGTGAATTTGAATTAGGGCTGCACAATAAATTGCATGCAATATTTAATGCACATCTTGTCAGTAAAGCTGGTTCTGTAATCAGCGGTAAATCTCCATCACCTGCGCATTTTCATATGGAGCAGAATTAACTACACAGAGCCGTTGTTTACTGACAAGCTGCACAAAACCACGATCATATTTTGTACATGTTTTACGCAGCTTGCCAGTGAACAGTGTATTTTTGGTCCGTTGTATGAAGAATTTTCATATTTGGGTAAATATCCTTTCCAAGTCATATTTGAAAAGTATATCAATGCCTTCTAAAGGTTCGAGTGAAGAAACTGAAAATTTCCCATTCTGGGACAACCTTCTTTGAAACCAGTGTTACGTTTTGGAACAGTTTGCATTGGGAAGGGGCCTAATGCCATGGGTTTTGGACCAGAGCTAGAAAAGGAATAAGATGGGAGGAGTCAGGGTTATTCTTGTATAGATTATCAGCTCTGTTAATTAGGGCTGTGACAGTTGCCGTGACAACCGCGTCACCGCGGTGGTCAGTTGCTACCGCGGTTTTCTACTGCCACCAGCGGTGTTGCACGTGACGTCACAAACTCTATACCAAGCATAATACAAAATTTTGTATATAAGTAGGGATGCACCGAAATGAAAATTCTTGGCCGAAACCGAAAACCGAAAAAGAGAAAACCAAGGCCGAAAACCGAAACCGAAACACCGAAAGAAATTATGCCAATTATTAGTACCATTGCATTTATTGCTATGACCGTGTACTAACTTTACTAAAATTAAGACATTGCAATTGCATAAATTAATATTAAAGTTTCAAAGATAATTACAATTACATAACTTATTAAAAAAAAACAACAACATAAAAATACATAATTACAAATGATGGAAATATTTATTAAGCACATTGCAACAATGCACAGTATACTAAAAATTTAATTTAACTAAAAATTTATCCCACTCATGTGTATATTTAATAATAATGGGCCTACTGGCCTGCAGAAAGGTTTTAAAATGAACAGTTCTCTCATAAAAACAAAGTGCATTTACGTGAAGTGCATTTGAATTTTTTCTATGTAGGACTAGAAAGTGCATTACTTCTCCAGTTGGCAAGACTGTTATCACTTCTGGGGATGGGGACTTCAGACAGTTAACCATCTAGCTGTTGAGCAGTTGAGCTTGTCATCTGCCTGACATTTGAGAAATATTTGAGAGAGTGTATTTAAATAGGACCAGGGCATAAATAAACATTTTTATCAAATTAAAGCAGAAATCTAGCAGAAAATCTAGCATAAATATGGCTACAATCTGATATTATGTATGTGTGTGTGTGTGTATATAGTAGCCTAAGAACAAAATAGCCAACGTATTATTATTATTTGAGGCACTTTCTTGCAGAATTCCACTGAACATATCAGACAACGATGGTGCATGCCCCTCATCTGGTGCAGAGACCAGTCTTTTTTTCTGCGCTCTGATCTGTTTCCTGCACTTGGCGCTTCTCCATCTCCACGCGGGTTCTCCGCATCCAGCGCGGTCTGGATCATTTCTCGTGCGCGCTGCCTTATTTCCGCATCCAAGTAATGGTCTTTATAACGCGGATCAAGCACATTCGCGATGAAGTGCAGAGGATCCGAAAAGATCTCAGTGAGACGTGTGCTAACAGACTCTATAAGACTGTACTTTTCTTTGTTTTTACTTCGTGATCCATCTTAATCTCTTTGTTAGGAGCGGTTTTAGTGCTGCGAATAAAGGAATACGAAGAGAGAGAATGTTCTCACTGGTGTTAAGTGAATGTCGCGTGGAGCTCGTGGTCTGCGCTATGCAGGTGCACGTGCAGGTCGCAGTTTCTGTTTGCGTCATCACAACATTTCGGCGTGTTGTTTCGGTGATAAAAGTCTATCGGCCGAAAACCGAAAAGGCCATTTTCGGCCGAAAATTTTCGGTGGCCGAAATTTCGGTGCATCCCTATATATAAGTGTAATAACCGAGCGGCAACCTCACGCTCTCTCGTGTAGCCAATAAGGAAGTGACTAAAACTGCAATTCATCGACTGGTCGCTTGAGGCTGGCTGCAGAAGAGAGCTAGTCCCATAGACTCCCCATGTTCAAATGTCCAACTTTACAGCAGAAAAAAACATGTTTACAGCCTGGTTCAAAAAATTATTTTGGTCTATATTGCTAATTTTGCCCTTCATGACATCTGTGAAGGGGGTGAATTTTTTTATAACTCATCCGTTTAAATTATATTAAGCCTTAAAGTTCTCCATAATTAATGGCGTGGCCGTTTGATTTACGGGTGGATTGCCGCTTCTGACAATGCCGTCGCGCTGGGTGGGCGTGGCTTCAGCAATCAGCTCCCGCCTTTTGCCCATTTCCGATTATTCGGGAGAGTCGCGCGGTGACGCGCTGCCAAGATGGCGACGGCTCACTCTGCACACTTTAAGCTTCAAAACTGCTATTGAGGAGTCTATGGGTGACGTCACGGACACTACGTCCATATTTTTTTACAGTCTATGGTAATAACTGTAATAGTTTAAATTAGTGGTGGGCCGTTATCGGCGTTAACATGCTGCGTTAACGCGAGACTCTTATCGGGCGATAAAAAAAATATCGCCGTTAATCTATTCTCAAAGTTGGGTTGAGAGCTGGGTCTATACTAAGCAAGCTATGATGACTTTCACTTTGATATTTTATATAACCGACTGGCTGAGGCCAGCCTAAAAAGATGCTCAGGACAGTTGACGGGCCACTGCTGCGCATCGTCACGAAAGCTTATCTTTTTCACGTGTTTTAAGCCTTACCGCTTGTTGATTTAAACATTAAAGCATCCAAACACAAGACACGGAAAAGCTGAATGGAGTAGCTGGTTACTCGCAGCACGTGCTGTGCTCGGTGCAGTGCGCACCAGAGAGAGAGAGCCGCGTATCACGGACAGTGACACTGAGCCGAGCTCTCTTCTGCA